>NW_028327187.1:57377197-57680227 GCF_987537825.1 Furipterus horrens | reverse complement strand
GCCACTCTCTAAAGGAGAAAGCTCAGTTTGCCCCTGCCTCAATAGGCTTTTATTAATTGTTTAGTTGGATTACATCCAAGGAAGTTATGAATCATTGTGCCAATTATTGCCTTATATGATTATTACTTTTATATAACAGAGAAAAGAATGTTACACATGCATGCGTGATGAGAATAACTTGTCTAGCTACATCCTGTTTTTGAAAAATAAGCCCAGGATAGGCCCTAAGAAACTGCTTCAAGGTTACACGCTGAACATTTGTTCTCAGCCCAGGATGAGGAAGGGGGTCCTTTAGCAGAAAGCAAGCTTTAAAGCTATTATAGAAACGCAGGCCTGGTTACCCACGAAAAAACCAGTGTGTGGAGTGGGTTGTGTGTGCCACCACACTCCCAGTGGTTTCCCATCTGGGGATGAGCTACGTTTGCCACCACCAACCACCCCAGCTTCCTATAGATGGACCTCCAAAATATATAAAGAACTTACACGTCTTAACACCAAGAAGACAGACAGCCCAATTTAAAAATGAGCAAAGGACCTGAACAAACACTGCTCTAAGGAAAATATACAGAAGGTCCATAGGCATATGAAAGAATACTCAACATCACTAGCCAGCAGAGAGATGCATATAAAAACCACAATGAGATACCACCTCACACCAGTGTGAATGCCCATCATAAATCAACAAACAAGAGCTGGTGAGGATGTGAAAAAAAATGGAACCCTAGTACACTGTTGGTGGGAATGCAGACAGGTGCAGCCACTATGGAAAACAGTATGGAATTACCTCAAAAACTAAAAATGGAACTGCTTTTGAACCAGCGATTCCACTGCTAGTATTATACCTCAAGAATCCTGAAACACCAGTTCAAAAGAACTTATGTATCCGTATGTTCATAGCAGCACTGTTAACAATAGCCAAGTGCTGGAAACAGTCTAAGTGCCCATCTGTAGATGAGTGGATCCATAATCTGTGGCACATTTCCACAATGGAATGCTATGTAGCGGAAATAAAGAACTCCTGCCATTTGCTACAGCATGAATGGAACTAGAGAGAATTATGCTTAGCGAAATAAGCCAGGGAATGAAAGAAAAATACCATATGCTATCACCCAATACAGGAGACTAATGAACAACACAAACAAATGAACAAAATTGAACAAGGAACAGAGTTAGGAAGGGGGCCGTGGGGAGAGAGAGAAGGTAGGTAAGTAGGGTTAGGGTTTAGTAAAGGAACTAATATAAATAACCCATGGACATGGACATCGGGGTGGGGTATGACTGTGGGAGAAGGGGTGGGCTGCGTGGGGGGGACAATCTAGGGAAAATAGGACAAATGTAATAGACAAACAATAAAAATAAATTTAAAAAATAAAAGATAATAAAAAAAAGTAAGCATACCAACAAAAATATATCTTTTATTTATTTTTATTGTATGGTTAAGAAGATAGACAAACTATAAATCTTTTTCTCAAAACATTTTTGTGGCGATTTAATAGATATTAGGTTTAATATCTTTATGCTTTATGCTCTAGTGGTTGATATGTTTTGTAGATTTCTGTGGAAAGGGACATATTTTGAGCATTCGGTGGGTATACCTGTGTATATTAATATTTTTATAAGTATTTTATTTATTTAATTTTAGAGAGTATGGAAAGGAAGAAGAAGGAGAGGGAGAGAAATATCAATGTGTGAATGAAGCATCATTTGATTCCCTCTCACATGCCCCCCAACGAGGACCTTTTGCTTTGCGGGACGATGCCCAGCCAACTGAGCCACAGTGTTCAGGGCTGCATATTAACCTTAAATAAACAAAGGAGATTGAACAATATTATGTACATTGCGATGTCTTTTTTTAAAAAAATAGTTATTACGTAACACGTTTTTAAAAAGGCATCAACAAAATACAAAACTACAGTGGAACTGTAATTGTAGTTGTTATTGGAGAGTAGAATACCAAAGAATTTCACTTCCATGCCCTATATTTTTGTACTTATTTTTTCTTTTATAAATGGAGCATATATTCTTCTTTTTCAAATTTTGTATTTTGGTAAAATACACATAAAATAAAATTCAACATCTTCACAACTTTAAGTGTACAAATACATTCATAATGCTGTGCAACCACCACCACCATGTCCAGATATTTTTTATAGAACTAAAACTCTACACCAATTAAACAGTAACGCCCCATTTTCCCCTCCTCTTAACACCTAGAAACCACCATTCTACATTCTGTATCTGTGATTTTAACTGTGTTAGGTATCTCATATAAATGGACTCATATACTATTTGTCTCTTTGTGATGGGCTTATTTCACTTAGTATAATGTCCTCAAGATTTATTCATGATGTAGCATGTGTCAAAATTTCCTTCCTTTTCTAAGGCTGAATAGTATTCCATTGTACGTCTATACTACATTTTGTTTATACAATCATTTGTCAATGGACAGTTGGTTTACTTCCATGTTTTAGCTATTATGAATAATGCTGCTATAAACATGAGTGTATAAATATCTCTTTGAGACCCTGTTTTCAATTTTTATGGATATATACTTAGAAGTGTAATGATGGTTCATGTGGTGGTTCTATTTTTTAATTTTTGTGAAACTACCATACTTTTTCCCACAGTAACGTTCAAGAGTGCACAAATATTTCAATTTTTCCAGATTCTCATCAACAGTGTTGTTTTCTGTTTTGTTCTTTTCTCTAATAGTACCTATCTTAGTTTTATTTTGCATTTCCCAAATTATTAGTAATGTTAAGCATCTTTTCATATATTTATTGGCTATCTGTATGCCTTCTTTGTAGAAACGTCTATTGAAGTTCTTTGCTCATTTATGAATGAGGTTGTTAATTATTTGTTGTTGAGTTTTAGGAGTTTTCTATATATTCTGGATACTAATCTCTTATTAAATATATCATTTACAAATATTTTCTCTCGTTTTGTGAGTTGCCTCTTTAGTCTGCTTATAGTTTCCTTTGATGTACATTTTTTTCTAATTTTCCTAAAGTCCATTTGGTCTGTTTTTCCTTTTGTTACCTCTGTCTTTGGTGTCATATCCAAGAAACCATTGCCAAATTCAATGTTGTGAAGCTTTTTTTCTTTTTTAAAGTTTTATTGTTATAAATATTACATTTAGGTGTTTCATTCCTTTTGAGCTAATTTTTGTATATGTTGTTAGGTAACTTATTATGGCGGAGATGCCTCACACACCCTAGGCTTGGTTGGAAGTTGCTCTGTCTAGCAGAGGCTTCATGACCACGGTGGAACTAACTTTTACCCAGGACACTTTGTTATGTCTGGGTAAGGAAGGTGACTGCTCTCTCTAGTGGAGATCAGCAGCTAAACCTTCATCCCTCATGCCTTTTATTGAAGAAGATACATATGAGAGATACAACGTCAAAATCCATTAATTGTCAATAGCTTTTATGCGTTTGACAGTAACAGATTACATGTACAAGTACGGGCCACAGTGACCAGTTTGTGTCAGGGCCTATGAAACATCTTGGCGCCACACTGGCACTAAGTGCAAGGTTTCATACACTCCTTGCTAGAGACTGTTTATGTTACATTAATGATAAAGAAAGCAAAGCATGTTCTAAAGCATAATAAGCATTCTTTAATACAATTCCCATGGCAACCCTCTGAGTGGTTTTCAGTTATGTTCCACATACAGTCTTATGTTGAGACTTAAAGACAAGCACAGCTGGAATGCTGGTGGCAGTCATGCTCAGATCGGGGCTACAATTCCCTAAACCACGAGGAGTGGTTGCCCACAACTTACTTTATTTTTAATTTATTGAATTTATTGGGGTGACATTGGTTAATAAAATTATATAGGTTTCACGTGTACAATTCTATAATAATCATCTGAATATTGTACTGTGTCTTCACTACCCCAAGTCAAGTCTCCTTCCATCATCATTTATTTCCCCCTTTACCTTCTACCTCTATCAGAGAAGGAAAACTCTGACTCCAAAAAACCTCCGCTGCCTTGCGGCATACCTCTTCAGGGGAAAGGCTAAGGGAGTAAACCCCGACAGAAAATCCATAGCCGGAGTCCCTAAGGCGGTTTGACGTTGTAGTCAACACCGGCAACTCCTGCGGCGCACCTGAACCCAAGCTGTATCGACTCCGTCTTTCCCTTGGACCCTTCAGCTGCGAAGAGAGGGGGGGTCTGCTGCATGGGCAACAGCAGACCCTCCATATTACCCTGCCCAGGCTCTGTAGCTTCAGCGTCATCGCAAGATGTCGATTCAACACGGGAGGAGACAGATACCGTGTCACTCCCGAGTCGGACTGCACAGCCATTCTCGGCGGTGCAGATGGACTCTGAAGAAGCTACACCATCGTCTCTTGAGACGGACGGCTGCCGACGACCTTCTACCTCTCCCCTCTCCTTTCCCCTCTGGTAATTACCATACTGTTGTCTGCATCTATTATTTGTATAATTTTTTTGCTTAATCCTTTTACCTTTTTCACCCATCCCCCCAACTGACAGCTGTCAGAGGAAAAGGGGATTGAGGGGATGGGTAACTTAATTCTTTTGCATGTGAATATCCAGTTTTCTTAGCAATGTTTGTTGAAAAGATTTTTCTCTTCCCATTGAATAGTCTTGGCAGGATTGTCAAACAAACATTTAACTATATATATGAGTGTTTATGTCTGGGCTATTTTATTCTTTTGGTCTATATGTTTGTTTTTATGCAAGTATTAGACTGTTTAATTATGGTAGCTTTGCAATGAGATTTGAAGTCAAGAAGTGTGAGTCTGCCAAATGTATTCTTCCATTTAAAGGTTGTTTTGACAAATTAGGGTCCTTTGAGATTCCACATGAATTTTAAGGCAGATTTTTGTATACCTGCAAAAACCATCATTTTGGTAGGGATTTTGGTAGGGATTGCAATAAAACAGATTATTTAAGAACTGTGCAACAATTACAAAGAATGTAACATATATATATTTAAAGAATAACAGACAGCTCTACCTAAGACACAGAGGCAAACACACACAGGAGACTTCTGGCCAAGATGGAGGCCTAGACTGACATGCTCTGTCTCCCTCCACAACTAAGAAGGAATACAACTACCGCAAAACCAGAAATAACCAGAAGTTCCAGAAAATAAATGGAAGTCCAACATATGAAGTTATAAAGAGTGGTGCTTGTCCAGACAAGTAGGAGGGGCAAAGCTGGGGCGGAGAGGTCAAGTTGTGCTGGTGGCAGCAGCTGTGGCAACGGCGGTGGGACAGCGATAAGCACAGACACTTTATTTAAGGGGAGGCAAGAAGCACTTAGGGAGGACCCCCAGCTGCAGACCAGACCTGTCAGGTTGCAATTCCAATGCCAGGGAAAGCAGACCCCCATTGCTTTTGACTGTGAGGCCTGGTGGGGGTGAGGACAGAGAAGGAGGCTCCAAGTCTTTCAGCACAGCATGAATGGCAGGAATCCATCTTGGACCTCCAGCCCCACAGAAAATGCCACAGCTTGCTGGGAAGGGCCGCCCGGTTGTGACGAGTGCACGGAGCTCTGCACCCTATAGCGTAGGCGGTGTGACAGCCCCACCCAGGAAGCAAAGGTAAACACAAAACTGTCAGGATGGCACAGATCATGATAGAGATCCCAGTGATGCAGCTGACCAGACAGCAAATATCTAATCTAATGAAGCAGCAGATAGGAAGCCTTTCTGAGGCACAGTTCAGAGATTCGGTTATAAGAATGCTTACAGACCTAACAGCAGATCTTAAATAAGATGGGGAAGAAATGAAGGCTAGTCCTGCTGAAATGAATGAAAACACATACAAAACTAGTGGTGAGGGAAGGAAAACCAGGGATCAAATCAACAAGTCAGAACATAGGGAAGGAACAAACAATCAACCAGTGCAGAAAGAGGAAACAAAAAGTGAGGAAAATGAGAGGCTCAGAAACCTATGGGACAGCTGTAAGCAGGACAACATCCGGAACATAGGGTTGCCTGAAGGTGAAGAAGAAGAACTAGAAACTGAAAAATTATGTGAAAAAATAGTGAAGCAGAACTTCCCCAACTTGGGGAAGGAAATAGACTTACAGGTCCAGGAAACACAGAGAGCTAAAAAAAACTGGACACAGGGACAACCACACCAAGACACATTATAATCAAAATGTCAAAAATTAAGGATAAAGAGAGAATCTTAAAAGCAGCAAGAGAGAAGAAGAGAATTACATACAAAGGGGTCCCAATAAGACTGTCAGCTGATTTCTCAAAAGAAACTCTGTAGGCAAGAAGGGACTGGCAAGAAATATTCAAAGTAATGAAAATCAAAAACCTACAACCACAATTACTCTATCCAACAAAGCTGTCATTTAGAATAGAAGGGCAGAGAAAGTGCTTCCAGGACAAAGTAAAACTGATGGAGTTCATCAGATCCAAACCACTGTTATATGAAATATTAAAGGGACTGGTTTAAGGGGAAAGAGGATCAAAACTATGAACATTAAAATGAAAACTGTATCACAACAACCAACAACAGAAGCTAGGGAATTGAAACAAAGGGAGACTAAGTAGGCAACGAGAGTGGTAAAAGAATTATAGGTATGAGGAACGTTATGGGGGGAGGTCAGCAGGGAGGGGGAAGGGGGAAAAGGAGGGAGATAGTACAGGAATTAGGAAGCTTAGTAGGAGGGAGTGGAGTAGACAGGAAGATGTTGAGAAGAACTATATGCACAACCAATGGGCATGGATTAAGGGGGGAACAACTAGAGGGATGGATGTCACTGGGTGGAGGGGAACAAAGGGAAAAGAAATTGGGACCACTGTAACAGCATAATTAATAAAGCATATTTAAAAAGAAGAATACCAACATAAGAAAGAAAGAAAGGAAGGAAGGAAGAAAGAAAGAAAGAAAGAGAGAGAGAGAGAGAGAGAGAGAGAGAGAGAGAGAGAGAGAGAGAGAGAGAGAGAGAGAGAAAGAAAGAAAGAAAGAAAGAAAGAAAGAAAGAAAGAAAGAAAGAAAGAAAGGAAGGAAGGAAGGAAGGAAGAAAGAAAGAAAGAAAGAAAAAGAAAGAAAGAAAATAGTTGAGGTAATAATGGCTGAGAATATTCCAAAATTAATGACAAAACAAAACAAAAAAAGAAACAAAATTAACGACAAACACTAAACTACAGTTCAAGGAAACACAGGACACCAAACAGTTTAAATATTAAAAAATGTACACCAAGGCATGTCATATATGAACTCCAGAATATCAAAGAAAAATATAATGATTAGACATTTATGTAAGTTTCTAAATGATCACCTGGATAAGTCTAGTACCAATCTGACACCACACATAGTTATTACAATATTATTGACTATATGTCCTATGCTATACTTTGCATCCCCAACAGCAATGTTTTGTAGTTTTTCTTGAACAAGTCTTCTGTGTACTTGGTTAATTCCTAAGTAACATTTTGGATACAATTATAAATTGCATTGTTCTAATAATTTTCTTTTCAGATTGTTTATTGTTAGAATGTAAAAACACGACTGATTTTTTCATGTCGACTTTGTCTCCTGCTAATTTGCTGAACTCATTTATTAGTTCTAACAGGGGTTTTGTAAAGTTTTTAGGACTTTCTACATACAGGATTATATCATATACAAACAGAGGTAATTTTACTTCTTTCTTTCCAATTTACATGCCTTTCTTTTTCTTGCCTAATTGCACTGGCCATAACTTTAAGTACTATGTTGACTACAAGTGAAATTGAGCATCCTTGCCTTGTTTCTAATCTTAGAAGGAAAGTTTTCAGTCTTTCACCAGGGAATATAGTGCTCACTGGGGATTTTTTACATGTGGCTTTTATTCTATTGAGGTAGTTTCTTTCTATTCTTAGTTTATTGAGTGTTTTTATGAAAGTAAGTTGAATTTTATCAAATGCTGTTCCTGCATTAATTGAAATAATCATGTGGACTTTTTTTCATCCTGTTAATGTGAGGTACTACATTGATCATTTTTTGTATGTTAAACCATACTTGAATTCCTGGATCTAATAGAAACTGGATCAAACTCCCTCAATTTGTTTTTGTCTGAGAAAGTATCTCTCCTTGACTTTTGAAGGATAATTTCACTGGATACAGAATGCTAGGCTAGCGAATTTTTCCTTTCAACATCTTAAATGATTAACTCTACTCTCTTCTTGTCTGCATGGTTTTTGAAGAGAACTTTTATGTAATTCTTATCCTTTATCCCCTATAGGTGAGGCATTTTGTTTCTTTCCCTTCTTTGGCTTCTTGCAAGTTTTCTCTTCGTCTTTGATGTCTGAAGTTCAAATATGATGTGTCTTGTTGTACATTTTTGGTATTTATATTTCTTGGTGTTCCTCAGCTTTCTGAACCTGTATTTTATTGTTTGTCATTAATTTTGAAAAATTATCAACCATTAATACTTCAACTATTTTCTCTGTTTCTTTTTTAATTCTGATATTCTTAATATATATATGTATTATGTATATAATAATATTGCATCTTTTAAAATTAACCCACAGTTCTTAGGCATTCTGTTTTATCATTTTCTGTCATTTTTTTCGTTTTGCCTTTCAGTTTGGAAAGTATCTATTGGCATATCTTTAAGCTCACTTATTGTTTGATGTGCCTAACAAAGATATTCTTTATTTCTGCTGCCCACATTTCTTTCATGTGGTCCACTTTTTTTCATTAGAGCACTCAACATAAATTGCTAGTCTAATAATTCCAAAATATCTGAGTTTGGTTCTCTCTCTCTCTCTCTCTCTCTCTCTCTCTCTCGCTCTCCTTCTTGTTCTCAGCTATAAAGCCAGACATTATTGACTGAGCTATATAGACCTTTACTGTCTATGTTTAGGTTTATCTGACTAGAAGTTATATTGTATTTATTGTTTGCTCTAGCTGTAGTTATGAGAGGCTAAATTTTCCTCTGGTGTTCTTGTTTTTGTCTTCCTTGTTGACTTTGAATCTTTCTATATACTTTCTTTAGGTAAGTTCTGATATGTGCAATTTTTTCATTGTATACCCATGTTATAATATAGGAGTCTCACTGATGTGGTGGTAAGATGTAAAGGGAAAGGAGGTGTTCTATTATTCTATGATTAAGTTTCAATCTTTAGTAAACCTATGCCATGAGCTTTGACCATTAACAGTTCTTCTCAGCCCTGACTAGCCTAGCTCAGTGGGCATTGTCCTCAAAAGCAAAAGATCATGGGTTCAATTTCTGGTCAGGGCACATACCTGGGTTGTTGGTTCAGTCCCTGGTCAAGGCACATCCATGTTTCTCACATGGATGATTTGTTCCCTCTCTTTCTTTCTGCTTTCCCCTCTCTATAAAATCAATAAAAAGAAAAAATAATAATTGTTTCTCAGTCTTGCCTTTACAATTATTTGAGTCAGGAAGACCAGAGGGGGATATTTTCCTTTATCCACCTGGAAAACTAGAGACAACTGGAGTCATATACTTTGCTTCCCCCATGTAAAAGTCTACAATGACTTGAGTTGAGAATTTCCCTCCTCCCAGTTCAGTTAGTTTATTTTGAGTGCAGGTCATTTTAAGAACAGAATGCTGGGTGTATTTCAAAATGGCTACCTTTCCCTTCCCTTTACTGGAAACACAAGGATATTTTTCTCTGAACTTCACTGTGAAAGCCTGGTAGGCCTCTCGGAGGTGAAACTCACAAAAATGTGGAAGGCTCCTTAATATTGTGTTCACCTAGAGCTTTTAACTCTTAAGCTTCTCCATACTGAGCCTCTAGCAATTCACCAATTACAGATTTTTTTTCCTACCATGGTACTGGCTCCATCAGTGGTCTGTTCCTGAGTTTCTGCTCTAGTAAACTGTGATTCTCTGTACACACCTCTCTATCTCTTCAACTTGTGGTGGCAATAGTTCACACTGTGACCTTAATTCTCTAACAATCAAAGAATTGTTGATTTTCAGTTTGTCAGCTTTTCTGTTGTTGTGAGAATGAGAGTGATGAATTCTAAGCTCCTAACATGCTAAACTGAAAATAAAAAATGGAAAGGTATACTTTTAATAAGGTAAAACAACAACAAAAAAAACATAGTTAACAACAAAGCAATCTGTTTTTTTATAAAATTTTGACACAATGTATACCAAGTAAACTTACTTCTGTTTGAAATATATATACACAGATGAAAAAAGACTGTAGGAAGTCATACTTGAATGTTTTTCATTGGCTCATGTTTTCCAAAACAACTCATTTATTCATCCACTCACTGTGTACTTATTCAACAACTACTGTGTATCGAAGACTGGTAACCCAAATCAATACCCTAATATTAGATCTTCTTGATCCCGAGTTATGTCTTTTTGAGACACCCAAGAAATTGTTCCAATACCTAATTTTGTTGTTGTTGTTTCCAAACTTTGTTTAACTCTTATTCCCTTGGTAGATTCTGTGATACTCCCCCTTTCTCAGTCACTCTGCTCATGAGTCAAGGGTCATAGCATTGCTGGACTTGCTATCTCCAGATAGTAGAGGGACTGATGTGTAAGTAGCCCTGAAATCCCTTAGGTTTTCCCTGCTTCCAACACTGCACAAGTATTCCATTCCAATGATGTAATTAACTCAGGATAAGTAGTTTCTATCTTTGTCATTTAATAGAGTCTTTGATTCCTCATTTTTGTCTCTCATTTGGACAAGGCAAATACTATTATGACCTGGCTTAGAACACTTGGGAATTTACCATCAAAAAAGGGGAGTAAAGTTGAGTTAGTTGTCAAAGAGAGTTGTGAAAGGGGAAGAAAACATGAAAGAGTATGAGAGGGGATAGAGCTTAAGAAAGGATACAACAGACTGGGAGTGTAAGGTATGGACTCTGAGGGATTCACCAGGGAGACACACTGATGACAACGATCATAGATGCTCCTCCTTTTAGGGGGAAAGTCTCAGAGTCATTAATTCAGCCAGATTCCTGAGCCTTCTCTAAAGCAGATTAGATAGTACAATGGGAGTAAAACATATTCTTTAGGCTACTTCTTCATTCTATTTTCTCAATAATTCACCTGTTTTATATTTCATTCATTCAAAAAGTATTAAGTTGAACCTTATGAGGTTGCTGATATGTGCCTGGTTTTTACCTTAAAATAACAATTTAATAAGATTCAACCTACTATTTCTTGGAGTCTACCATGTATCAGGCAATGGCTTGATGCTGGATATTGCCTAATGAATAAGATAAACATGGTTCATCTGAGCATGGAATGTACAATCAATGGGGAGAGAAACATTAAACAAACATGTAGTTGCAAATTGCAATAAAGATGTAGAACAAAGTTCTGTGAGATATAATATTAGGGGCTAGACCAGGGAATAAGAGAGAGACATTCAGTAGCCATGATATTTAAGTTTAATCTTAAAGGGTAAATAAGATTAACCAGGGGGATGACTGGTGCTTATTCCTACAGAGGGAGAAATGGCATGGGCCCAGACCATAGGGCAGGAAAGTCTTTGGCCCATTTAAAATGAAAGGAGGCCAGTGTGGCCGAAGCTTATCAATGTGGGGAAATAATGACCCAGATGAGTGGGAGAGGTGGCCAAGAACCAGTCTTGCAGGGCCTGAGGGCCATGGTAAAAATTTGTTTAATTTTGTTTTTAACTATTTAAATGTGGTGGAGGAAATTAAGGAATATAAGTGAGAGGAAGAGCATGTTCTAATTGTCCTTTAAAATATTCCTTGGATTGCCATGTAGGGACTGGATTGAAGAAAAGCAAGAGGAGAAACAGTGAGGCCAGTTCAGTGATTACTCAGTGACCTAAGGTCTGTGACAGATGCAAAACAATTATAAAACACAATCCAGCACATTACAGTAGAAGCAGAACACGAGGTGCCTGAGCAGGTCCACAATAACAACTTCTGGGAAAAAAAATTAAAAAACTACAGCGGTCTGTCAGCTTAATGAGTAAGAGAAGGGTGGTACTCATAGATCGAAGGAAGCTCTCGTGAAGAAGAGGAATCTGGGTTGAGCCTTGAAATGTGGGCTGGGTTGGAATATTTTTTCAGGAGGAGGAGTTCTGGAAAAGTCTAGCAAAGGAGAAAGAGTAGCCTGACTGATAAAGGTCATGAGCCTACCAACTGAGCAAGCAATGTCCAGTGAAAGTCACTGCAAACCCCAGAAAAGCTGAGACAACTAAATTGTTTGCTTTTCACATTGTTGTTCCACAACATTCAAGTCCAACTTCTTACTTACTTCTGGAGGAAAAAATGTGCCCAGCTTATTTGGCACTGGCCCATGGAACATGGCAAGATTCTATGAAGGGAGATGTTATGTATGTAACAAAAGTAGAAATTCTGTAAATAATTTATCATCTTGGAGTTCTCTCCACTCAATTCTGTTCCTCACTGACTGGTTTCTTGGGCATCTGTGGGCACAGATCCACATGACTTCCATTTAGGCCTTGCAAGAGGTCTTACTGAATCTGGTACCTTGTTTTGGTTTTTTAATTCCAGGCTTTCAGGGATCCTTCAGATGTCTATCAGCTGTGGAGCTTTTGTTAAGTAATTTTCTCTCTCTCTCTCTCTCACTCACTGTCTCTCTCATTCTCTCTCTCTCTCCTTCCCTTTCTCTCCCTCTCTGCCTCTTCTTATGCCTGGATGTTGGCATTTTCTGCAATACTTTAGTTTTTATACTCTGCCTCCTTTCCTTCCAAAGGTATTTCAGTGTGCCTTCTTGCTGTTTGGTCTCATACTCTAGGTATAAATCACTAATTATGGCATGGACTCAGAAGTCCCATTGTCCTTAATCAAATTCTAAGTCCACTACTTAATAGTTAATGTGGGCTAGAGAGGTAAGATGGTGGAGGAGTGAGGAGAGGTTGCGGTTTTAGGCTCCGGAGACCCGTCTGCAGTTTGGTCTAATTGCAGACAGAACATCTCAGTGAGCAGCTGGACATTGGCGGGAGTTGAGCCAAGGCACTGCTGGATTAGAGAAAATCCATCTGGGAACAACCTGTTTAGTGAGGATAGCGGAGAAAAAGGGGACGAAACGGGATTCCTGACTGGGGCGGCTGCCTGAGTTGTGGCGGGAAGCACACAAAGGATTTTTGGCGACCACAGGCTACCCCAGAGAGGAGTCAGGCGGAGAGCGGATCTCTGCCCGCTGGCAGAGACGGGACTCGACCAAGTGGCATTGGCGCTGAAGGACAGGAGACAGCGTGCTGCCGGGCAAGTGAGAACATAATTCTCCTTTATATTTTTCTCTAGTGGACGGTGGAGACGGGAGGAAAGTTTGGGGGTGGTAGGCCGTTCTTGAGGAGCCCAGGCGCAGAGGCGCGCTCATCCACTCCCCAACCCTACCCTTGGGTCGCGGGGGCGCACATAGGGAAGTGCTCTCATTCACTGGCCCAGGTGCGCGGGGCCATGAGTCCAGGCGTCCCTCGGACACTCCCCAACGGACATAAGATCAGTGCCCCAACGGGCACAGGGAGGGCCCACTGAACACGCAGAGGACTGTGCACAGACACCCCTAGACAGCTCCCGTGGGCGCAGGGCCCCAGGCAGGAAAGCAGACCACTAGCGCAGGCTCTGTTTGTGCCCGCCCAGACGGGTGAGGGAAGGCGGGCAGCTGCAGCCCGGGAACAGCGGGAGGCGGCGACCCATGGCCGCTCGATTCCACTGAGAACAAGTGTCCCTGGCCCTGCCCTAAGAGGCGAGAGACCAACTCCCGGAGCTCGGCTCAGCGGGACTGAGGGCACGGGGCGGCGCGCGAGCGCGAAAGCACCTCAGCCCGGGGTCAGTGGGCGCCAATCTCGGGGAAAGCTCTCGGGCCGCCCGCGCGGGCAGGGACACCTCGGCAGGAACGCGGAACCGCCGCGGCCCAGCGAAATCAGGAGCCAATCCCGGGGAAAGCGCTCGGGCCGCCCGCGCGAGCAGGGACACCTCGGCGCAAACGGGGAACCGCCGCGGCCCAGAGAAAGCAGGAGCCAATCCCGGGGAAAGCGCTTGGGCCGCCCGCGCGGGCAGGGGCACCTCCGCGCGAACGGGGAACCGCCGCGGCCCAGCGAAAGCAGGAGCGAATCCCGGGGAAAGCGCTCGGGCCACCCGCGCGGGCAGGGACACCTCGGCGCGAACGGGTAACCGCCGCTGCCCAGCGAAAGCAGGAGCCAATCCCGGGGAAAGAGCTCGGGCCGCCCGCGCGGGCAGGGACACCTCGGCGCGAACGGGGAACCGCCGCGGCCCGGCAGCAGTGGGCTCCAACCTCAGGGCAAACTCTCGGGCCGCCCGAGCGCGCAGGGGCTTGCGCGCAAGGGCACCTCAACTGGCTCCAGCAAGCAGCAAGGGAGCGCGCCGTGCTGGCAACCGCGGGCGCGCACCATAGCGGCACCCGGGGGCAACCACCAGTCCTGCAAAAAACAAGAACCTCTGACCTGCCACACTAGACCAGCTGCGGACCCAGGAAAAGAAGGCAACACACCAAGGCTAAAACGGAGTAAAAACATCGCTTTTTTTTTTTTTCCCAAATTTTTTCTCCCTTGTTCTTTCTTTCTTCTTAATTATTTCTTTTCTTTCCTTCTTTCTTTATTCTTTTCCTGGGGTTTTTTTGGGGGGGTTTTGGGGGGTATATATATATTTTTTTTCAATTTTTTTTCTCTCTTTTTTCTTTCTTTCTTTCTTCTTTCTTCTTTCTTTTCTATCTTTCTTTGTTCCTTTCTTTCTTCTCTTTTGGGGTTTTTTTGGGGGGGGATTGTGGTAAATTTTTTATTTACTTCTCTTTCTCTCTTCTTTTCTTTCTTCTATTTTCTTGGGGATTTTTTTGGGGGGGGTGTTTTTCCTTCGCCTCTTCCAATAATAACAAACTTTATCTCTATCGTGTTGCATATAACCTCTCCTTCTCATCCTTTCTCTTTAATCGTGGTTTATTCATTTGTGTGTCTAGCTTAGCCCCCCTATCACTCTAAATAATATAATTAATATATAAACCCAAATACAATACAATCCCACTTTCTTACTATACTATGTATTTTTCTATCCTTTTCTTCTATTTTTATTAACATACAATGTAAATATTACTAACTGGCTTGCACAGTCTCAACTATTATTAATCTATCAACCCCTCTATCAAAAAATTATATTTTTCCTCCCCCAAAACAACTCTTATCTATTCTTCTTATAGTATAAAAGCTCAAATCTCTTTACATTTATATTAATACGTGCTAGTTGGCTAACGATAGCAGGATAGAGTGGGGGATACTTTCTGAGGGTGTGGGTCTCCTGCCTGGGCAGTGTGTTTATGTCTTTAACAGCATATCCACAAAAGAACTCAAGACAAAGCAGATAGAGTGACTCTCAACCAAGTAGCCAGAAGGAAGATCCTATCAAAGAACATCTGAAATATAACCGAACAGCATAAAAAAACGACATAAAGGGTAACTCAAGACCATCAGGCTCAGGATATCAAAGAGACTGCACCACTGAAACTCCCAGACCTTCGATAAAGAATATTACACCACAAAGGAGGGAAGTCAAAGCAGACTACCCCCCCAAAATAAATAAATAAATAAATAAATAAATAAATAAATAAATAAATAAATAAATAAATAAAAACAAAAAGAATCCAACATGGTAAGACGCAAAAATAACCCCTCAATGAAAAGAAAAGAGGAATCCTCAGAAAGAGAGATAGACGAAATAGACATAGCCCAAATGTCAGACATGGAATTCAAAACAATGGTGGTAAAGAAGCTCAATATACTCGACATCCTTAAAATCAACTATGACAACCTTCAAGGAAGTTACCAGCAGCTCCAAGAAAGTTACAGGGAACTTGCAGAGAACTACACCAGCATAAAAAAAGACATAGAAATTGTTAACAGGAACCAGGAAGAACTTAAGAATACAATCTCTGAACTGAAAAACACAGTAGAATCAGTCAAAAGCAGACTTAACGAAGCAGAGGATCGCATTAGTGAGTTAGAAGATAATGTAGAGAAAAACTCCCAGACAATACAGCAAAATGAAAAACGATTGAAAAAATATGAACAAGATGTAAGGGAATTACAGGATAGCATTAGGAAAAATAATTTAAGGGTCATCAGAATACGAGAGGGAGAAGAAAAGGAACATGGAATTGAAAATCTGATAGGAGAAATAGTGACAGAAAATTTTCCGAACCTGATGAGAGGAAAAGCTATGCAAGTCCAAGAAGCACTGAGAGTTCCAATCAAGAGGAACCCCCAAAAACCCACTCCAAGGCACATCATAGTTAAAATGGCAACATTCCAAGACAAAGAGAGAATCCTAAAAGCAGCAAGAGAAAAGCAGCAAATAACATACAAGGGAGCTCCGATAAGGCTATCAACTGATTTCTCAACAGAAACATTACAAGCCAGAAGGGAATGGTCAAAAATATTTCAAGCAATGAAAAACAAAGGCCTCCAACCAAGAATACTCTACCCAGCAAGGCTCTCATTCAAAATAGAAGGTGAAATAAGGAGTTTCTCAGACAAAGGAAGACTGAAAGAATACATCTCCACCAAACCAGCATTGCAAGAGATGCTAAAGGGAGTGTTCTAAGAAAAAAAGAAGAAAAAAACAAGAGAGGAGAGGAACAGAGGTACAAAGGAAAATGAATAAATACACGTCAATAATAACCTTAAATGTAAATGGA
Organism: Furipterus horrens; assembly: GCF_987537825.1. Lineage (NCBI taxonomy): Eukaryota > Metazoa > Chordata > Mammalia > Chiroptera > Furipteridae > Furipterus > Furipterus horrens. Next base: position 57,663,612 of record NW_028327187.1, on the reverse strand, counting down.
TTAAATGCTCCAATTAAAAGACATAGGGTAACGGAATGGATAAGAAAACAGGACCCACATATTTGCTGTCTACAAGAAACACACCTCAAAACAAAAGATTTACACAGACTGAAAGTAAAGGGATATAAAAAAATATTCCAAGCAAACGGACCGGAAAAAAAAGCCGGGGTAGCAGTTCTCATATCAGACAAAATGGATTTCAAAGCAAGGACAATAAAAAGAGACAAAGAAGGACATTTCATAATACTTAAAGGAACAATCCATCAAGAAGATATGACTTTGATAAACATATATGCACCCAACATAGGAGCACCCAAATACATAAAGCAAATACTAGAAGACCACAAAAAGGATATCAACAACAACACACTCATAGTAGGGGACTTCAACACTCCATTATCAACAATAGACAGATCATCCAAGCAAAGAAACACCCAGGATATACAGGCATTGAACAACACACTAAACCACATGGATCTAACTGATATATATAGAACTTTTCACCCCAAAGAAGCAAAATATACATTCTTTTCAAGTGCACATGGGACATTTTCAAAGATAGACCACATGATAGGTCACAAAACAAGCCTCAACAAATTCAAGAAAATTGAAATCATATCAAGCATCTTTTCAGATCACAATGCCCTGAAACTAGAAATCAACCTCGGAGAAAAAAATCAAAGACACCCAAACTCATGGAGATTGAATAACATGCTATTAAATAATGAATGGGTTAACAATGACATCAAAGAAGAAATCAAGAAATTTCTAGAAACTAATGATAATGAGCACACAACAACCCAAAACCTGTGGGACACAGCAAAAGCAGTCCTGAGAGGGAAGTTTATAGCAATACAGGCATATCTGAAAAGGCTAGAAGAATCTCAAATAAAAAACCTAACCACAATGCTACAAGAACTAGAACAACAACAACAAACAAAGCATAGGGCAAGAAGAAGGAATGAAATCATCAAGATCAGAGCAGAACTAAATGACATAGAGACTAAACAAACAATCCAAAAGATCAACAAAACTAGGAGCTGGTTCTTCGAAAAAATCAACAAAATCGACAAGCCTCTAGCCAGTCTAATCAAGAAAAAAAGAGAGAAGACACAAATAAACAAAATCAGAAATGAAAGAGGAGAAATCACGACTGATACCTCAGAAATACAAATGATAGTTATAAATTACTTCAGACAACTGTATGACAAGAAATTTGACAATCTAGAAGAAATGGACAAATTTCTAGAAACATACAACCTCCCAAAATTAAATCAAGAAGAAGTGGAAAGTCTCAACAAACCAATAACAAAAAAGGAAATTGAAACAGTAATCCAAAATCTCCCGGCACACAAAAGCCCTGGACCGGATGGCTTCACAGGCGAATTCTACAAAACATTCAGGGAAGAACTAACTCCTATCCTCCTCAAACTGTTCCAAAAAATCCAAGACGAGGGGAAAATCCCAAACTCTTTCTATGAAGCCAGTATTATCCTAATCCCCAAACCAGGTCAAGACACAACAAAGAAAGAAAACTACAGGCCAATATCACTGATGAACATCGATGCTAAAATCCTCAATAAAATATTGGCAAACAGGATCCAGCAATACATCAAAAAGATCATACATCATGATCAAGTGGGCTTCATTCCAGGGATGCAAGGATGGTTTAATATTCGCAAATCAATAAATATAATACATCACCTAAACAGAATGAAAGACAAAAATCACATGATCATATCAATAGATGCAGAAAAAGCATTTGATAAAGTACAACACCCATTTATGATGAAAACACTCAGCAAAATGGGAATAAAGGGAGCATATCTTAACATAATTAAGGCTATATATGAGAAGCCTGAGGCCAACATCATACTCAATGGACAAAAACTGAAAGCATTCCCCCTGAACTCAGGAACTAGACAAGGTTGTCCACTCTCTCCACTCCTTTTCAACATAGTGTTGGAAGTCCTAGCCACAGCAATCAGACAAGAAAAAGAAATAAAAGGCATCCAAATTGGGAAAGAGGAAGTGAAACTTTCATTATATGCAGATGACATGATAGTATACCTAGAAAATCCTATAAACTCCACTAAAAGACTACTCGATATAATAAGTGAATTTGGCAAAATCGCAGGGTACAAAATAAATATACAGAAATCTAAGGCATTTCTGTACACCAACAATAAAATAGCAGAGACAGAGACAAAAAAGAAAATACCATTTACTATAGCAACAAGAAAAATAAAGTACCTAGGAGTAAACTTAACCAAAGAGATAAAAGACCTGTACTCTGAAAATTACATAACATTGAAGAAAGAAATTAAGGAAGAAACAAATAAATGGAAGCAAATACCATGTTCTTGGATGGGAAGAATCAACATCATCAAAATGGCCATACTACCTTAAGCAATTTACAAATTCAATGCAATCCCTATTAAAATACCAATGACATATTTCACAGACCTAGAACAAATACTCCATAAATTCATATGGAACCCAAAAAGACCCCGAATAGCAAAAGCAATCTTGAGACAGAAGAACACAGCAGGAGGAATCACAACACCAGATATCAAACAATACTACAAAGCCACTGTAATCAAAACAGTATGGTACTGGCATAAGAACAGACATATAGATCAGTGGAACAGAATAGAGAGTCCAGAAATAAACCCAGGCCTCTATGTTCAACTAATCTTTGATAAAGGAGGAAGGAACATAAAATGGAGTGAGAAGAGCCTCTTTAACAAATGGTGCTGGGAGAACTGGATAGGGACCTGCAAAAAAATGTAACTAGACCACCAACTTACACCACACACGAGAATAAACTCAAGATGGATCAAAGACTTAAATGTAAGCCGTGACACCATAAAAGTCCTAGAGGAAAACATAGGCAAGAAAATATCAGATATCTCAAGTAACAATCTCTTCACGGATACATCTCCTAAAGCAAGAGAAATAAAGGAAAAAATAAATAAATGGGATTACATCAAACTGAAGAGTTTCTACTCAGCAAAAGAAAACATCAGCAAGATGAAAAGGAAACCAACCATATGGGAAAACATATTTGCCAATGACATCACAGACAGGGGACTGATTTCCAAAATATATAAAGAGCTGATATGACTCAACATCAAGAAAACAAACAACCCAATTAAAAAATGGGCAAGGGACCTGAACAAACACTTCTCCAAAGAGGACATACAGAAGGTCCATAGGCACATGAAAAAATGCTCAACATCATTAGCCATCAGGGAGATGCAAATAAAAACCACAATGAGATACCATTTTACACCAGTCAGAATGGCCATCATCAACAAATCAACAAGCGACAAGTGCTGGCGAGGATGTGGAGAAACGGGAACCCTACTGCACTGTTGGTGGGAATGCAGACTGGTGCAGCCACTATGGAGAACAGTATGGAATTACCTCAAAAGATTAAAAATGGAACTGCCTTTTGAACCAGTGGCTCCACTACTAGGATTATACCCGAAGAATCTTGAAACCCCAATTCAAAAGAACTTATGCACCCCTATGTTCATTGCAGCACTGTTTACAATAGCTAAGTGCTGGAAACAACCTAAGTGCCCATCTGTAGATGAGTGGATCAAAAAACTGTGGTACATTTACACAATGGAATACTATGTAGCAGAAAGAAAGAAGGAACTCCTGCCATTTGCAACAACATGGATGGAACTAGAGAGAATTATGCTTAGTGAAATAAGCCAGGCAAAGAAAGCAAAATACCATATGATATCACCTAATACAGGAAACTAAAGAACAACACAAAGGAACTAAATAGAACAAAGAGCAGAATAGCAGTCAATAGGGGGGAGGGGAGAGGGAGAGAAGGGGGATAAGTAAGGGAAGGGTTTAATTAAAGAGCCTGTATGAAAGACTCATGGACATGGACAACGGGGAGGGATATGATTGCGGGAGAGGGGGTGGGTTGGGTGGGGGAGAGAAATTGGGGGAAAAGGGGACAACTGTAATTGAAAAACCAAAATAAAAAAATTAAAAAAAATAAAAATAAAAATAGTTAATGTGGCTTTGGGTATGTGGCTCATTCATTTTAACTATAAAATGAGCTTAATCAGTGTCTGCATGCAATGTATGTGGTTAGGGAAATTGAATAAGGCACGACAAGTACTTAGATTGTAAGCAGTCAATAAATATTGGTGGTTATATTATTATTAAAATTGCTTACCAATTTATTGAAAATCTTTCCTTGTTCTAATTTGCATTTTCTTGGTTGCTGGTGAAACTGATCATTTTTGACATGTCTGTTAGTCGATTGTAAAATTGTTTATATTTTTGTGTTTGGTCCATCATGATATTTCTTTGAAGAGGTATTTCTTTTTCTTTGGTTGATTTAAACCAACTTACTATATAGTTATGATAATAACACTTTGTCTTTCCTATATGTTATTTTTCCAGTATTTTATATGCCTTTAAAAGTTATACTTATACCACATAGAAGTTTATTTTTATGTTATCTTCTGCATTGGATTGTATATGGAGAAATGCCTTTAGCATGCTTAAATTAAATAATTATATTTTCTCCCAGTACTGTTATTATTTGCTAAACATTAATTTATTTAAATAATTACTTTGTTTCAAATAATTCTTAAGAATAGTGGGAAAAATGATCTTAAAATGTTAAATGAAAAAGGAACATACAAAATAATATATACAATATAATCTAATTCTTAGAGAACAAAATTTTATTTGTGAATGCTTTGTTTAGAAAAGACTAAAAGAAACTAAAATGTTTAACAATGTCATTATGATTAAAATTATTTAAACTTTTCTTCTTCTTTATGCTCCTTTGTGTTGTCCAAAATAAGTGTGTATAATTTTTATCAGAAATTTTAAAAATAATATTTTAAAATTTAAATAACTAACTAAATAAATATATATATCTTAAAAATGATTTGGAATAGTACAGTTCAATAAAAGTATAATGTGAGCCATATAGCTAATTTTAACTTTTCTAGGTAACACTCTTTAGAAGTAAAAGTAATTGATGATGAACAGACACTTCTCCCAAGAAGACATACAAATGGCCAACAGATATAGGGAAAAAATGCTCGACTTCACTAACTGTTAAGGAAATGCAAATCCAAACTACCATGTGATACCACCTCACATCTGATAGAATGGTTATTATCAACAAGACATGTAATAACACATATTGGAGAGGTTGTGAAGAAAAAGGAACCCTCATACAGTGCTGATGGGAAGTAAACTGGTACGGCCACTATAGAAAACAGTATGGAGGTTCCTCAAAAAATTAAAAATAAAGGTACAACATGACCCAGCAATCTCTGTTCTGAGTACCTATCCCTAAGTTTTGAAAACATTTATTCTTAAAGGTAGATGTACCCCTGTGTTGATTGCATCATTATTCATTGTGGCTAAGACATGGAAACAACCAAACTGTCTTTCGCTAGATGATCTGATAAAGAATATATGGCACATATATACAATGGAATACTACTCAGCTATAAGAAAAGATTAAATATTGCAACAACATGAATGGATTTTGAGAATAGCCTGCTAAGCAAGATAAGTCAGAAAAAGCCAAGAACCATATGATTTCATTAATAGGTGGGATATAAAACTGAAAGCAACAAATGAAAAAAACGAAAAAACTCATAGACACAGACAACAATATAATAGTTACCATAGGGAAGGGAGGTGGGTGGGTAGTAAAGGGTAAAGAGGGTCAAATATATAATGATGGAAGTTTTGACTTTGGGTGGTAAACATACAATGCAATATAAAAAGATGATGTATCATAGAATTGTACACTTGAAACCTACATAATTTTATTAACTAATGTCACCCAAATATACTTAATTTAAAAAGAAAATGTGAGGGAACAAAAGAAAAATAAAACTAAAAGACTTTTTAAAGTAACTGCTGATTTGTTAATGATGACCATTCTGACTGGTGTGAGGTGTTATCTTATTGTGGTTTTAATTTGCATCACTCTGATGGCTAGTGATGTTGAGCATCCTTTCACAAATACCATATGATCTCACTTATATGAACAAAACAAACAAATGAACAAAATAGAACAAGAGACATCGAAATAAGAAACAAATTGATAGTGACCAGAGGGGAGGGAGGAGGGGGATGATGGGGGAAAGAAGGGAAAAGGTCTAGTCAAAGAAAAAATATAAAGGACCCATGGACATGGACAATAGGGTGGGGATTGACAGTGTGAGCTGGGGGAAGGGGTGAGCGGGGCAGGGGAGAGCAACGGGGGAAAAATTGAGACAACTGTAATTGAACAACAATGAAAAAAGTAACTGGTGAAATTTTTTTTTTTTTAAGATAAAGAGAGAATCTTTTTTTTTTTATTTTATTTTTTGTTATTCAATTACAGTTGTCCCATTTTCCCCCATTGCTCCCCCCTACCAGCCAACCCCTTCTCCCACAATTATATCCCTACCCATTGTCCATGTCCATGAGTCATTAATATGCGTTCCTTGACCTGACCCTTCCCTTACTTATCCCCCTTCTCTCCCTCCCCCTTCCCCCCTACTGACTACTATTCTAATCTTTGCCTATTTAGTTCGTTTGCTTATGTTGCTCTTTAGTTTCCTGTATTGGGTCATATCATATGGTATTTTGCTTTCTTTGCCTGGCTTATTTCACTAAGCATAATTCTCTCTAATTCCATCCATGTTGTCGAAAATGGCAGGAGTTCCTTCTTTCTTTCTGCTACATAGTATTCCATTGTGTAAATGTACCACAGTTTTTTGATCCACTCATCCACAGACGGGCACCTAGGCTGTTTCCAGCACTTAGCTATTGTAAACAGGGCTGCTATGAACATAGGGGTACATAAGTTCTCTTGAATTAGGGTTTCAGGATTTTTCGGGTATAATCCTAGCAGTGGAATCACTGGTTCAAATGGCAGTTCCATTTTTAGTTTTTTGAGATAATTCCATACTGTTTTCCATAGTGGCTGCACCAGTCTGCATTCCCACCAACAGTGCAGTAGGGTTCCCGTTTCTCCACATCCTCGCCAGCATTTGTTGATTGTTGATTTGTTGATGATGGTCATTCTGACAGGTGTAAGGTGGTATCTCATTGTGGTTTTTACTTGCATCTCCCTGATGGCCAATGATGTTGAGCATTTTTTCATGTGCCTATGGACCTTCTGTATGTCCTCTTTGGAGAAGTGTTTGTTCAGGTCCTTTGCCCATTTTTTAATTGGGTTGTTTGTTTTCTTGATGTTGAGTCATATAAGCTCTTTATATATTTTGGAGATCAGTCCCCTGTCTGTGATATCATTGGCAAATATGTTTTCCCATATGGTTGGTTTCCTTTTCATCTTGCTGATGTTTTCTTTTGCTGAGCAGAAACTTTTTAGTTTGATGTAGTCCCGTTTGTTTATTTTTCCCTTTATTTCTCTTGCCTTGGGAGATGTATCCATGAAGATATTGTTACGTGTGATATCTGAAATTTTCCTGCCTATGTTTCCCTCTAGGATTTTTATTGTATTACGGCTTACATTTAAGTCTTTAATCCATCTTGAGTTTATTCTCGTGTGTGGTGTAAGTTGGTGGTCTAGTTTCATTTTTTTTGCACGTCCCTGTCCAGTTCTCCAAGCACCATTTGTTAAAGAGGCTCTTCTCACTCCATTTTATGTTCCTTCCTCCTTTATCAAAGATTAGTTGACCATAGAGGCCTGGGTTTATTTCTGGGCTTTCAATTCTGTTCCACTGATCTATATATCTGTTCTTATGCCAGTACCAGACTGTTTGGATCACAGTGGCTTTGTAGTATTGTTTGATGTCTGGTATCGTGATTCCTCCTGCTGTGTTCTTCTGTTTCAAGATTGCTTTTGCTCTTCGGGGTCTTTTTTGGTTCCATATGACTTTTTGGAGGATTTGTTCTAGGTCAGTGAAATATGTCATTTGTATTTTAATAGGGATTGCATTGAATTTGTAAATTGCTTTAGGTAGTATGGCCATTTTGATGATGTTGATTCTTCCCATCCAAGAACATGCTATTTGCCTCCATTTATTTGTATCTTCCTTAATTTCTTTCTTCAATGTTGCATAATTTTCAGTGTACAGGTCTTTTATCTCTTTGGTTAAGTTTATTCCTAGGTACTTTATTTTTCTTGTTGCTATAGTAAATGGTATTTTATTTTTTGCTTCTGTCTCTGAGATTTTATTGTTGGTGTACAGAAATGCCTTAGATTTCTGTATATTTATTTTGTACCCTGCTATTTTGCCAAATTCACTTATTATATCAAGTAATCTTTTAATGGAGTTTATAGGGTTTTCTAGGTATACTATCATGTCGTCTGCAAATAGTGATAGTTTTACTTCTTCTTTCCCAATTTGGATGCCTTTTATTTCTTTGTCTTGTCTGATTGCTGTGGCTAGGACTTCCAACACTATGTTGAATAGAAGTGGGGAGAGTGGACAGCCTTGTCTAGTTCCTGATTTCAGGGGGAATGCTTTCAGTTTTTGTCCATTGAGTATGATGTTGGCTTCAGGATTCTCATATATAGTCTTAATGATGTTAAGGTATGCTCCCTCTATTTCCATTTTGCTGAGTGTTTTCAACATAAATGGGTGTTGTACTTTATCAAATGCTTTTTCTGCATCTATAGATATGATCATGTGATCTTTGTCTTTCATTTTGTTTAGGTGATGTATTATATTTATTGATTGGCGAATATTAAACGATCCTTGCATCCCTGGGATGAATCCCACTTGATCATGGTGTGTGATCTTTTTGATGTATGTTGGATCCTGTTTGCCAAAATTTTATTGAGGATTTTTAGCATCTATGTTCATCAGTGATATTGGCCTGTAGTTTTCTTTCTTTGCTGTGTCTTGACCTGGTTTTGGGATTAGGGTAATACTGGCTTCATAGAAAGAGTTTGGGATTTTTCCCTCTTCTTGGATTTTCTGGAATAGTTTGAGGAGGGTAGGAGTTAGTTCTTCCCTAAATGTTTAGTAAAATTCACCTGTGAAGCCATCCGGTCCAGGGCTTTTGTGTGCAGGGAGATTTTGGATTACTGTTTCAATTTCCTTCTTTGTTATTGGTCTGTTGAGACTTTCTACTTCTTTTTTTTTTAATGTGTTTTATTGATTATAATATTACATTTGTGCCAATTTCCCTTCCCTCTGCTCCCGTCCACCCGGTGGCCCCCCTCCCTCCAGTTGTCCCCCCCTTTTAGATCATGTCCATTAGTTGTGCATACAGTTCTTCTCAACCTCTCTCTGTCTATTCCATTCCCTCCTACCATGATCCTTAATGCCTATATCATCTCCCTCCCTCTGTCCATTCCCCCTCCCCGTTGACCTCCCCCCAACATGTTCCCCATACCCATAGCTCTTTCCAGTCTCGTTGCCTGTTTAGTTTGCCTTTGTTTCAATTCCCTAGCTTCTGTTGTTTCTTGTGATGCAGTTTTCATTTTAGATTTCATTGTCTTGATCCTCCTTTTTCTAAACCAGTCCCTTTAACATCTCATATAACAGTGGTTTGGATCTAACGAACTCTTTCAGTTTTATTTTGTCCTGGAAACACTTTCTCTGTCCCTCTACTCTGAATGACAATTTCGGTGGGTAGAGTATTCGTGGTTGTAGGTTTTGGATTTTCATTACTTTGAATATTTCTTGCCAGTCCCTTCTTGCCTGCAGGGTCTCCCTTGAGAAGTCAGCTGATAGTCTAATTGGGAGCCCTTTGTACATAATTCTTTTCTTCTCTCTTGCTGCTTTTAAGATTCTCTCCTTATCTTTAATCCTCGACATTTTGATTATAATGTGTCTTGGAGTGGCTCTCCCTGGGTCCAGCTTCTTTGGAACTCTCTGTGCCCCTTGGACCTGCAAGTCCATTTCCCTCCCCAAGTCTGGGAAGTTCTCCTTTATTATATTTTCACTCAATTTTTCAAGTTCTAGTTCATCTTCCTCGCTCTCTGGCAAACCAATGATTCTTATGTTGGGCCTTTTATAGCTGTCCCAGAGGTTTCTGATCCTCTCATCGTTGCTTCCCTTTTCCTCTCGCTGCATTGGTTGACTGCTTGTTCCTTCTCCATATTCCGGTTTGTTGAAGTGAACTGTGGATTTTATTTACTCACCATCTGTCTCGTATGTGGTTTTGTTCTTTTCGTTATGAGTATTTTTCGCTTCTTTCTCATCTTTATCCAAATCTTTTGTGAATTCTGTAAGCCACCTGATAACAATGACCCAGAACTGATCATCTGACAGGTTTCTTATCTGTTCATCTGTCAGGTTCTCCATCTGTTGCCTGGTGAGCTGTGCCACTGGGATTTCTATAGTTGTCTGCCTCATTTTGACAGATGCGTTTCGTTTTCTTGGGCTGGCTGTAGGGGGCAGTGCCTGTGTACGCGTCACAATTCAGCGACCTGCGCCTGTCCACGACCTATTTCGCAGCCCTGTGGCGCTTTCTTTGGGGGCGGGGGTCCAAGATGGATTCACACAGTTATTCCGCTAGGAGACCGGGATCCGTCCTCCCGCCCCCCTGGGCCTCACTGTTCAAGGCGATGTGGTGGCTGCTTTCCCCAGCGTTGGGGTCGCGAGCTGCCGGGAGTTCGACTGCAGCCGGGGTTGTTCTCCCCCGCCGCTGTCCCAGGTGCGACCGCAAACAGCTCCGCCCCCTTTCTCTCATCCTACCTGCCAAAGAGCGCCGCTGGTTTATAACTTCATATGTTGGGCTTCCGTGTAGTTTTATTTTCTGGAATTTCTAGTTATCCTTTGTTTTGAAGTAGTTGTATTCCTCTCTAGTTGTAGAGGGAGACCTAGCGTGTCCGTCTAAGCCTCCATCTTGGCCGGAAGTCCACTTTCTACTTCTTCTTGATTCAGTTTTGGAAGGTTATATGTTTCTAGAAATTTGTCCATTTCTACTAGGTTGTCAAATTTCTTTCCATATAGTTGTTTGTAGTAATTTCTTATAATTGTTTGTATTTCTGAGGTATCAGTCGTGATTTCTCCTCTTTCATTTCTGATTTTGTTTATTTGGGTCTTCTCTCTTTTTTTCTTAAGGAGCCTGGCTAGAGGCTTGTCAATTTTGTTTATTTTTTCAAAGAACCAGGTCCTAGTTTTGTTGATTTTTTGGATTGTTCGTTTCGTTTCTATGTCGTTGAATTCTGTTTTGATCTTGATGATTTCCTTTCTTGTTTTTGCCCTAGACTTTGTTTGTTGTTGCTGTTCTAGTTCTTGTAGCTTTATGGTTAGGTTTTTTATTTGAGGTTCTTCTAGCCTTTTCAGGTACGCCTGTATTGCTATGAACTTCCCTCTTAGGACTGCTTTTGCTGTGTCCCATAGGTTTTGGGCTGTTGTGTGTTCATTGTCATTAGTTTCTAGAAACTTCTTGATTTCCTCTTTGATGTCATTGTTAACCGATTCTTTATTTAAGAGCGTGTTATTCATTCTCCATGAGTTTGGGTGTCTTTGATTTTTTTCCCTGAGGTTGATTTTTAGTTTCAAGGCATTGTGGTCTGAAAAGATGCTTGATATGATTTCAATTTTCTTGAATTTGTTGAGGCTTGTTTTGTGTCCTATCATGTGGTCTATCTTTGAAAATGTCCCATGTGCACTTGAAAAGAATGTATATTTTGCTTCTTTGGGGTGGAAAGTTCTATATATATCAGTTAAGTCCATGTGGTTTAGTGTGTTGTTCAATGCCTGTATATCCTTGGTGTTTCTTTGCTTGGATGATCTGTCTATTGTTGATAATGGAGTGTTGAAGTCCCCTACTATGAGTGTGTTGTTGTTGATATCCTTCTCGTGGTCTTCTAGTATTTGCTTTATGTATTTGGGTGCTCCTATGTTGGGTGCATATATGTTTATCAGTGTTATAACTTCTTGATGAATCGTTCCTTTAAGTATTACAAAATGTCCTTCTTTGTCTCTTTTTATTGCCCTTGCTTTGAAATCCGTTTTGTCTGATATGAGGACTGCTACCCCAGCTTTTTTTTCAGGTCCATTTGCTTGGAATATTTTTTTATATCCCTTTACTTTCAGTCTATGTAAATCTTTTGTTTTGAGGTGTGTTTCTTGTAGACAACAAATATGTGGGTCCTGTTTTCTTATCCATTCTGTTACCCTATGTCTTTTAATTGGAGCATTTAATCCATTTACATTTAAGGTTATTGTTGACATGTATTTATTCATTTCCCTTTTGTATCTCTATTCCTCTACTCTTTTTTTTTTTTTGTTTTTTCTCTTCCTTTTTCTTAGAATATTCCCTTTAGCATCTCTTGCAATGCTGGTTTGGTGGAGATGTATTCTTTTAGTCTTCCTTTGTCTGAGAAACTCCTTATTTCACCTTCTGTTTTGAATGAGAGCCTTGCTGGGTAGAGTATTCTTGGTTGGAGGCCTTTGGTTTTCATTGCTTGAAATATTTTTGACCATTCCCTTCTGGCTTGTAATGTTTCTGTTGAGAAATCTGTCTATAGCCTTATTGGAGCTCCCTTGTAAGTTATTTTCTGTTTTTCTCTTGCTGCTTTTAGGATTCTCTCTTTGTCTTGGAATGTTGCCATTTTAACTATGATGTGCCTTGGAGTGGGTTTCTGGGGGTTCCTCTTTATTGGAACTCTCAGTGCTTCTTGGACTTGCATAACTTTTTCTCTTATCAGGTTCGGAAAATTTTCTGTCACTATTTCTCCTATCAGTTTTTCAATTCCATGCTCCTTTTCTTCTCCCTCTCTTATTCCTTTGATCCTGATATTATTTTTCCTAATGCTATCCTGTAATTCCCTTACATTTTGTTCATATTTTTTCAATCTTTTTTCATTTTGCTGTATCATTTGAGAATTATTACCTACATTATCCTCTAACTCACTAATCTGATCTTCTGCTTCGTTTAGTCTGCTTTTGACTGATTCTACTGTGTTTTTCAATTCAGAGATTGCATCCTTCATTTCTTCGTGGTTCTTGTTGATAGTTTCTATGTCTTTCTTTATGCTGGTGTAGTTCTCTGCAAGTTCCCTGTAATTTTCTTGGAGCTATTGGTAACTTCCTTGGAGGTTGTCATAGTTGTTTTTGAGGTTTTCGAGCATATTGAGCTTCTTCACCACCATAGTTTTGAATTCCATGTCTGACATTTGGGCTATGTCTATTCCATCTACCTCTCTTTCTGGGGATTCCTCTTTTCTTTTCATTGAGAGGTTGTTTCTGCGTCTTACCATGTTGGATTCTTCTTGTTTGTTTTTATTATTTAGATTTGTCTGCTTTGCCTTCCCACCTTTGTGGTATGAGATTCTTTATGGTAGATCTGGGGGTTTCAGTGGTGCAGTCTCCTTGACTTCCTGAGCCTGATGTTCTTGGGGTACCTTTCATATCGTTTGTTTTTGCTGTCTGATTATATTTCAGATTTTTTTTGTTGTTGTTAGGATATTCCTTCTGGCTTGTTGATTGAGAGTCACTCTAGCCACTTCATCTCGAATTCTTTTTTGGAGATGTCAGTTCAGCCTTCTTGTGTCGTCTTCTTTTTCTGCGTCCACAGCTGGTCTAATGTGATGGGTCAGAGATTCCTATTCCTTGCAGCAGTGGTGTGTGCGAGGTGGCCGGCAGGGCGCAATGCAAGGCAGCCAAGAGCCCACCTCAGGTCTGCCACGCCGCGCTCCAGGAAAGCAGGCCACACTGCGCTCTGAGGAAGCTGGCGAGGTGTTTTTTTGGCTCGAGCACCGGTGCGCGCCCAAGGTGTACGGGGAACTAAGCTCCGGCCTGCCGCGCCACACTCCTAGAAAGCCGGCTGCGCTGCGTTCCAAGGAAGCTGGCCGCGCCGCGCTCTGGGAAAGCCCTTGAGGTGTTTTTTGGCTCCAGTGCCGGTGTGCACCCAAGAGGCTGGGGAGTTAGCCTCAGGCCTGCAGCGCCATGTTCCGGGAGTTGGTCTTTCGCCTCTTAGGGCAGGGCCGCAGACACTTGTGCTCAGTAGAAGTGAGTGTCTGTGAGTCGCTGCTGCCCACCATTCCGGCACCTCCTGAGCGGGCACGCGCAGAGCCTGGGCAAGTGCTCTGTGCTCCGGATTCCAGCCTGGTACTTTGGCCTGGTGCCCACTGGGCTGGCCAGGGGCGGCTGCTCACAGTCTTCTGCGTGTCCAGTGGGCCCTCCCTGCGCCCGTTGGGTCACAGATTTTATGTCTGTTGGCGTGTGTCCGAAGGGCACCTGGACACGCAGCCCTGCGCACCTGGGCCAGTGAATGAGGGCACTTCCCTATGCGCACCCCCGTGACCCAGGGGGAGGGTTGGGGGGTGGATGAGCGCACTACTGCGCCTGCTCTCCTCAAGAATGGCCTACCACCCCCAAACTTTCCTCCCCTCTCCACCGTCCACTAGAGAAAAATATAAAGGAGAATTATGTTCTCACTTGCCCGGCAGCACGCTGTCTCCTGTCCTTCAGCGCCAATGCCAGTTGGTCGAGTCTGGTCTCTGCCAGCGGGCAGAGATCCGCTCTTCTCCCAACACCTCTCCTGGGTAGTCTGCGTTTGCCAAAAAACCTTTGTTTACTTCCAGCCACAGCTCCGGCAGCCGTCCCAGTCAGGAATCCCGTTTTGTCCCCTTTTTCTCCACTATCCTCACTAAACAGGTTGTTCCCAGATGGATTTTGTCTAATCCAGCAGTGCCTTGGCTCGACTCCTGCCAGTGTCCAGCTGCTCACTGAGATGTTCTGTCTGCAGTTAGCCCAAACTGCAGAAGGGTCTCGGGAGCCTGAAACCGCAGCCTCTCCTTACTCCTCCACCATCTTCCCACCGTAACTGTTGAAATTAAGTTTAATAATATATGTTTATTTATCACAGTATATCCAAAATGTCAAATTATAATAAATATAAAATTATTGCTATTTTACATTCTTTCTTTGTAATATGTCTTTGAAATCCAATGTCTGCTTTACATTCTTGCATATATCAACTTGCTTTGGTCTTGTTTCAAGTTCTCAATAGCCACATGTGGCTCACGATTACTATATTGTATGTACACTACAAACTTAGAACATAAAAAAGTTTTAAGTCCCCAAATGGAGCAAATCCCAATTATTTTCTGAATGATCAATTCAATTTACTTTTGAAATGCAGTTGGTATGGACTAAGGGCTAGAAATTGAAGTTTCTAAAAGGGCCAGTGAGGTAACTAAATAATGTGGATAAGAAAAGCTGGGGAAACTTCCAGTGAAGATGGAAGCCTAGACAGACATGCTGCGTCTCCCTCTACAACTAAGAAGAAATACAACTACCTCAAAACTAGAGACAAGCAGAAGTTCCAGAAAATCGAGCTGCATGAAAGTCCAACAGACAAAAATGTAAAGAAGAAATACTCATCCAGACAGGTAGGAGGGGCAGAGCCGGGGCAGAGAGGATGCAGTGCGGTGGTGGTGGCAGCTGCGGCAGTCGCAGGCCAGCAGAAAACGCAGTCACATGTTTTAAAAAGTCAGGAGGGACACCTGGGGAGTACTCTCAGCACCAGACCAGACCACGCAGCCCACAGTCCCAGTGCCAAGGGAAAATAAAGACTCATTGCTTCTGACTGCAAACCAGTGAGGGTTGGGGCAGAGGAAGAAACTGCCAGTCTCTCAGCTGAGTCTGCTTGTTTAAAGGACCACCACAGTCCTAGAAGGTCTACATATCCACCCACTCTGGGAACAACAGCCAGGACAACAGTTACAGAGTTGCCACTCCCATACAGAAGTGAGAGAAGTGCCTAGAAGAGGGATGAGTGGTGAGCAAGTGGCAATATTCCTTCTCATACCCCTGCCCCACATACAACGCCACAACATGGTGAAACGGGTAACCATGTACTGACCAATACTGAAGGCTTCACCCCTTACAGTGTAACATGTGCAACAGCTCTTCCTAAGACACAGAGGCAAACAAACACAGAAGCCTGTCGAGATGGGGAGACAGAGAAGTATGGCCAAAAAGAGGGGAAAAAATCAAGGTTCCAGTGGGAGACCTAAGTGGTGAGGAGATAGCCAGCCTCACAGACAAGGAGATAGCCAACCTAACAGATATAGAGTTCAAAACACTGGTGATAAAGATGCTCAGAGGCTTGACAGATATGCTTAAGTATGCCAAATGCATAAGGGAAGAAGTGAAGACTATGCTAAATTAAACAAAGGAAAATCCACACAAAACCAATGGCGAAGGGAAAGAAACTGGAATTCAAATCAATGATATGGAACATAAGGAAGAAAAAAACAGTCGTCCAGTACAGAATGAGGAAACAAGAATTTTAAAAAATGAGTAGAAGCTTATGAACCTCTGGGACAACTTTAAACGTGCCAACTTCCAAATCATAGCGGTGCCAGAATGAGAGAGGAAGAGCAAGAAATTGAAAGCTTATGTGAGAAAATAGTGAAGGAAAAGTCACCAAATTTGGTGAAGGAAATAGACATACAAGTCCAGGAAGCGCAGAGAGTCCCAAACAAGCTAAACTCAAAAAGGGCCACACCAAGACACATCGTAATTAAAATGCCAAAGCCAAAAGATAAAGAGAAAATCTTAAAAGCAGCAAGAGAAAAGCAGAGAGTTACATACAATGGGATGCCTATAAGACTATCAGCTGAAGAAGAATATATGAAAGGGTGAAGCGGGAGAGCTTGTATGTACGACCCATGGGCATGGATTGGGGGGGGATTGCTGGTGGAGGGGGGGTGCTGGGTGGAGTGGAGCAAAGGGGAAAAAATTGGAACTATTGTAACAATATAATCAATAAAATATTCTTTTACAAAAAAGACTCTCAGCTGATTTGTCAAAAGAAACTTTGCAGGCAAGAAGGGACTGGTAAGAAGTATTCAAGGTGATGGAAGTCAAGGACTTAAAACCAAGATTACTCTATCCAGCAAAGCTATCATTTAGAATGGAAGGGCAGATAAAGTGCTTCCTGAACAAAGTAAAGCTAAAGGAGTTCATCATCACCAAGCCCCTTATTATATGAAATGTCAAAGGGACTTACTTAAGAAAAAGAAGATCAAAATTATGAACACCAAAATGACAACAAACTCACAACTATCAACAACTGAATCTAAAAAATAAAATCAAAATCCACCTAAGAAAACCAGATTTAGGAACAGAATCATAGGTATGGGGATCATTTGGAGGGTTATCAGCCTGGAGGAGGAAGGGAAGGCAGAGAAATGGAGAAGTGATGCAGGGATTAAGAAGCATAATAGGTGGGTACAAAATAGACAGGGGGAAGTTAAGAATAGTATAGGAAAGGGTGAAGCCAAAGAACTTATATGCATGACACATGGACATGAACTAAGGTGGGTGGGATTGCTGGAGGGAAGGGGACACTAGGAAGAAGCGAGCAAAGGGGAAAATATTGTGACTACTGTAACAACATAATTAATAAAATATACTTAAAAAACGAAAAGAAATGCTGGGAACAAAATGTAAAACTGAAACATATATCTTTCTTACGGATTGAAGCAACTACTAAGCTCCCTCCAGTCAGTTGGTGCAACACGGGAATGCAGATCCAAGGTTGACAGACCGACTAATACTTCATGGATACCTAAAATCTTGGTTTTGCTGTACAATTTCTCAATTTTTAATTATCAATATTGATTTTTAAATTGTACAGCATTGTGTGGGACAAACAACGCTTTTTTACAAAATACAATCCCTTTTGTGCCAAATTTTGACTTTTGAGAGCAATGCATGCTTTAAAAAATCCACTGATTTTATTAACTTTCAAACACTAGACTCTATTAACAACTAAATTTACTAGAGCTTAGAATATGACAGGCATCTTGCTAACACTTTCTACATTTTACAGATAACAGAAATGAAACTAAGGGAGGTGGACCAACTTTGTTTAAGGTCACAAAGCTTATAACTGATGGTGCCAGTAAATGAACTAAGGTCTTCCTGACTCCAAAGGCTTTGCTTCTACAAACACTCTTTTAAATTGCTTAGGACAGTTGGTACAATATTAGCAAATCAATAAATGTGATACATTATATAAACAAAACGAAGAATAAAAGTCACATGATCACATCAATAGATGCGTAAAAAGTGTTTGATAAAATCCAGCATACATTTTTGATAAAAACTCTCCGCAAATTTGGAATAGAAGAATCATACCTCAATATAATAAAGGCCATGTATGAAAAACACACAGCAAACATCATATTCAATGGACAAAAACTAAAAGTGTTTCCTTTAAGATCAGGAACAAGACAGAAATGCCTGCTCTCACCACTCTTATTTAACATAGTATTGGAACTCCTAACCACAGCAATCACACAAGAGAAGAAATAAAACGCATCTGAATTAAAAAGGAGGAAGTACAACTACCATTATTCGCAGATGGTATGATATTTTATATAGAAAACCCTAAAGACTCCACCATAAAACTATTAGATCTAATAAATGGATTTGGCCAAGTAGCAGGATATAAAATTAATACTCAGAAATTGATGACATTTTTTATACACCAATAATGAAATACCAGAAAGAGAAATTAAGAAAAAAAAATTCCATTTACTGTTGCCAAAAAAAATGGTACCTATGTGTAAATTTAACCAAGGAGGTAAAAGACGTATACTCAGAAAATTATAAGATATTGAAGAAAGAAATTGAGAAAGGTCAAGTAAGTGGAAGAATGTACCATGTTCATGGGTAGAAAAAATTAGCATCATTAAAATGTCTGTACTACCCAAAGAAATTTATGGATTTAGTGCAATACTTATTAAAATACCAATGACATATTTCACAGATCCAGAACAAATATTCCAAAAATTTAGATGGAACCAAAAAGACCCTGAATAGCTTCAGCAATCAAGAAAGAAAACAAAGTTGGAGGTATCACACTACCTGATATCAAACTATATACTACAAGGCCATAATAATCAAAACAACCTGCTACCAGCATAAGAAAAGACATATAGATCAATGGAAAAGAACAGAGAGCACAGAATAAATCTGTGCCTTTATGGTCAATTAATATTTGACAAAGGAGGCAAGAACATACAATTGGGTAAAGACAGTCTCTTCAATAAATGATATTGGGAAAATTGGATAGGTATATGAAACTAGTCAACCAACTTACACAATACACAAGAATAAATTTAAAATGGATTAAACACGTAAAAGTAAGTCACAAAACTATAAAAATCCTGGAAGAAGATATAGGCAGTAAAATTTCAGACATTTCTCACAGCAATATTTTTGCAAATATATCATTCTGAGCAAGGGAAACAAAGGAAAAAAATAAACAAATGGGACTACATGAAACTAAAAAGCTTTTGTACAGCAAACGAAATATCAACAACATGAAAAGGGAACCACTGAATAGGAGAACATATTTGTCAATGATATATCTGATAAAAGAGTTAATTTCAAAAATATATAAACAATTTACACAACTCAACATGAAGAAGACAAACGACCTAATTTAAAAAATGGGCAAAAGACCTGAATAGACATTTCTCCAAAGAGAACATATAGATGGTCCATAGACATATTAAAAAAATGCTCAAAATCACTAATCATCAGAGAGATGTAAATTAAAACCACAATGAGTTACCACCTCATGCCTGTCAGAACGGGTATCATCAGTAAATCAACAAACAAGTGCTGATGAGGATATGGAGAAAAGGGATCCCTTGTGCACTGTTGGTGGGAATGCAGACTGGTGCTGTCATTCTGGAAAACAGTATGGAGTTTTTTCAAAAAATTAAAAATGAAACTGCCTTATGACCCATCAAATCTGTTTCTGGCAATTTGTCCAAAGAAATCCAAAACGCTTATTCAAAAGTATATATGTATCCCCAAGTTCATTGCAGCATTATTTACAATGACCAAGATCTGGAAACACCCTAAGTTCTCATCTGTAGATGAGTGGATGAAAAAATCTGTGGAACATTTACACAATGGAATATCACACAGCAGTAAAAAAAAAAATAAGTTCTTACCTTTTGTGACAGCATGGATAGACCTGGAGACTATTACGCTAAGTGAAATAAGTCAGTCCGATAAAGATAAATTCCATATGATCTTACTTATATGTGGAATCTAATGAACAAAATAAACTGACAAACAAAATAGAAACGGAAGCATGGATACATGGAACAGATTGACAGCATAAGAGAGAAGGCCGCTGGGGAGCTGGATGAAAGAAGGTAAAGGATTTAAGCAAAAACACACCTATACAGACACACACATACATGAGGTCTGTCCAGGAAAAGTCCAACCATTGTTAAGATAACGAGAATGGTTTGCACAACATTGATGTAAGCTGGCAGCCAAGGAGAGTGGACAGGAAAGCACATGTGTAAACAATGACAACTTCACTGTACTATTCAGTGGGGATGATAGACGCTCTTGAGTGAGCATGTATATTGTGTGGCTGTAGCATTCAAAATGATTTAGCAAGTAGAGCAATGAGTCTGCATCAAGTTTTGGGTTAAGCTTGAACATTCCTCCATGTAAACTATTCAGATGATTCAGAAGGCTACAGCTATGGGCAACCGGTGATTGGCAGATTCATCATGACAATGAGCCTGCTCATGCTTCACACCTTATGCAGTTTTTTGGCAAAACATTAAATCACCCAGGTGACTCAACCACTCTATAGCCCAATTTGCCACCCTGCGACTTGTGGTTTTTCCCAAAACTTAAATCACTTTTGGAAGGGAAGAGATCTCAGACCGTTGATGAGATTCAGGAAAATATGACGAGGCAGCTGATGACAAAGAGAACTGTGTGAGATCCCAAGGTGTCTATTTTGCAGGGTACTGAGGCATCACTGTCATATGTACAATGTTTCTTGTATCTTGAATCTTCTTCAATAAATGTCTCTATTTTTCATATTACATGGTAGGATATCATCTGGACACACTTTATATATGTGTGTGTATTATATGTGTGTGAAATGTCACATAGACACAGACAACAATGTGATGATAGCCAGAGGGAAAGGGGGATGGGGCTATGATGAGGTGGGCAAAGGGAGGATAAATGGGGAAAGAAATTACTTTGCTTCTGTCTATGGGTGCAGGATGCAGTGTGTAGCTTATATTTGTTGAGTTGTACACTTGAAACTTGTATGGATTTGCAAACCAATGTCATCCTAATAAAGTCAATTAAAAATAAATAAATAAATTTCTAAGTGTTTCTCTATTTCCATATCTAGGTAATCTACCAATCTTTCTCTTTCTCTCCTCTCCTCTGTCTCCCTCTCCTTTCTCCTCTCCCCCTTCCTCCCTCTCATACACACACACACACACACCTCTAGTCTCTTAAGAATATTTCATACACTGGTCCTCTATTTACCTTGGTCTCTTTTTCTTTTATCTTTCTCTCTTTCATGCTTATCCCACATCTCCTTTAAAAACATACTTTCTTTTCTTAGTCTCAGCTTTCATTTTCCTTATATGGTTTGTCCCTGTTTTAACCACTTTCATAAGAGAGGGCTCTGAGCCAGTGTTGTGTTGAAGTTGGCTCTTACTAACTCAGGACAGCTAATTATGCACATCTCTTCTCATGCTCCGCATTAAGTGACATCAGGTTGGTAGCTGAAAATTAGCTGTGGTAAGACAATTTACACAGTAGAAATAGGCTAATGCTAAAAATATTGTACTGGAACCACAGTTGTTAAACGTTTATCAGCACAGCACTAGCTTTGGTACTATTTACATATACAATTTTTTCTCTCTGGGGATTGCTCAAGGTGTTAGGTAGCATACCCATATATTTGCCTCTCTACTTTTTCTTTTGATTTTGTAAATATTGTTTTTTTTCTGAAACCTAAACTTTTTTATTATTATTTAATTACAGTTGTCCAATTTTTCCCTCATTGCTCCCCCTGAACCAGCCCACCCCGTCTCCCACAGTCACACCCCAGCCCGTTGTCCATGTCAGTGTGTTATTTATACATGTTCCGTGATTAGATCATTCCCTTACTTATTCTCCTTCTCTCCTTCCCCCCCTCCTCCCTGATAACTGTTATTCTGTTCCTTGTTCAATTTTGTTCATTTGTTTGTGTTGTTCATTAGTCTCCTGTATTAGATGATATCATATGGTATTTTTCTTTCATTGCCTGGTTTATTTCAATAAGCCCAATTCTCCCTAGTTCCATCCATGTTGTCGCAAAGGGCAGGAGTTCCTTCTTTTTACCTGCTGCATGGTATTCCGTTGTGTAAATGTACCACAGTTTTTAATCCACTCATCTACAGATGGGCACTTGGGCTGTTTTAAGCACTTAGCTATTGTAAAGAGCTGCTATGAACATAGGTGTGCATATGTTCTTTTGAATTGGGGTTTCGGGATTCTTTGGATATAATCCCAGCAGTGGAATCGCTGGCTCAAAAGGCAGTTCCACTTTTAGTTTTTTGAGGAAATTCCAAGCTGTTTTCCATAGTGGCTGCACCAGTCTGCATTCCACCAACAGCGTACTAGGGTTCTTGTTTCTCCACATCTTTGCCAGCACTTGTTGTTAGTTGATTTGTTGATGATGTCAATTCTGACTGGTGTAAAGTGGTATCTCATTGTGGTTTTTATTTGCATCACTCTGACGGCTAGTGATGTTGGGCATTCTTTCATGTATCTATGGACCCTCTGTGTATCCTCCTTGGAGAAGTGTTTGTTCAGGTTCTTGGCCCATTTTTTAATTGGGTTGTCTGTCTTCTTGGTGTTGAGATGTGTAGGTTCTTTATATATTATGGAGATCAATCCCTTGTCTTAGATATCATTGGCAAATATGTTTTCCCATATGGTTATTTTCTTTTTCATCTCGCTAATGTATTCTTTTTCTGAGAAGAAACACTTTAGTTTGATGTAGTCCCATTTGTTTATTCTTTCCTTTATTTCCCTTGCCTTAGGAGATGTATCGGTGAAAATATTGCTACGTGGGATATCTGAAATTTTCTTGCCTATGTTTTCCTCTAGGACTTTCATGGTGTCACTGCTTACATTTAAGTCTTTGATCCATCTTGAGTTTATTCTGGTGTGTGGCGCAAATTGGTGGTCTAGTTTCATTTTTTTACATGTCCCTGTACAGTTCTCCCAGCACCATTTGTTGAAGAGGCTCTTTTCACTCCATTTTATGCTCCTTCCTCCTTTGTCAAATATTAGTTGACCACACAGACCTGGGTTTATTTCTGAGTTCTCTATTCTGTTCCATTGATCTATATGTCTGTTCTTATGCCAGTACCAGACTGTTTTGATCACAGTGGCTTTGTAGTATAGTTTCATTTCTGCTATTGTAATTCCTCCTGCTGTGTTATTCTGTCTCAAGATTGCTTTGGCTATTCGGGGTCTTTTTTGGTTCCATATAAAGTTTGGAAGTATTTGTGCTAGGTCTCTGAAATATGTCATTGATATTTTCATAGGGATTGCATTGAATCTGTAAATTGCTTTGGTAGTATGGCCATTTTGATGATGTTAATTCTTCACATCCATGAACATGGTATTTGCTTCCATTTATTTGTATCTTCCTTAATTTCTTTCTTCAGGTTTATGCAGTTTTCTGAGTATAGGTCTTTTATCTCTTTGGTTAAGTTTATACCTAGGTACTTTATTTTTCTTTTTTTTTTTCAGATTTAATGTGTTTTATTGATTAAAATATTACATTTGTGCCAATTTCCCTTCCCTCTGCTCCCCTCCACCCGGTGGCCCCCCTCCCTCCAGTTGTCCCCCCCTTTTAGATCATGTCCATTAGTTGTGCATACAGTTCCTCCCAACCTCTCTCCGTCTATTCCATTCCCTCCTACCATGATCCCCAATTCCTATATCATCTCCCTCCCTCTCCCCACTCCCCCTCCCTGTTGACCTCCCCCCAATATGCTTCCCGTACCCACAGTTCCTTTTCCACTCTCATTGCCTGTTTAGTTTGCCTTTGTTTCATCTCCCTAGCTTCTGTTTTTTAAACCAGTTCCTTTAACATCTCATATAACAGTGGTTTGGATCTAATGAACTCTTTCAGTTTTATTTTGTCCTGGAAACACTTTCTCTGTCCTTCTATTCTGAATGACAATTTCGCTGGATAGAGTATTTGTGGTTGTAGGTTTTGGATTTTCATTACTTTGAATATTTCTTGCCAGTCCCTTCTTGCCTGCAGGGTCTCTCTTGAGAAGTCAGCTGATAGTCTAATTGGGACCCCTTTGTACATAATTCTTTTCTTCTCTCTTGCTGCTTTTAAGATTCTCTCCTTATCTTTAATTTTTGACATTTTGATTATAATGTGTCTTGGAGTGGTTCTCCCTGGGTCCAGTCTCTTGGGAACTCTCCTTGCTTCCTGGACCTGCAAGTCTATTCCCTTCCCCAAGTCTGGGAAGTTCTCCTTTATTATATTTTCACTCAATTTTTCAAGTTCTAGTTCATCTTCCTCGCTCTCTGGCAAACCAATGATTCTTATGTTGGGCCTTTTATAGCTGTCCCAGAGGTTTCTGATCCTCTCATTGTTGCTTCCCATTTCCTCTCTCTGCATTGGTTGACTGCTTGTTCCTTCTCCATATTCCAGTTTGTTGAAATGAACTCTGGATTTTTTTTCCTCACCATCTGTCTCGTATGTGGTTTTGTTCCTTTCGTTATGAATGTTTTTCGCTTCTTTCTTATCTTTTTCCTGCTCTTTTGTGAATTCTGTAAGCCACCTGATAACAATGGCCCAGAACTGAGCCTCTGACAGGTTTCTTATCTGTTCATCTGTCAGGTTCTCTATCTGTTGCCTGGTGAGCTGTGCTACCGGGATTTCTATAGTTGTCTGCCTCATTTTGACAGATGCGTTTTGTTTTCTTGGGCCGGCTGTAAGGGGCAGTGCCTGTGTACGCGTCACAATTCAGCGACCGGCGCCTGTCCGCGACCTATTTCGCAGCCCTGTGGTGCTTTCTGTGGGGGCGGGGGTCCAAGATGGATTCACACAGTTATTCCGCTAGGAGACCGGGATCCGTCCTCCCGCCCCCCTGGGCCTCACTGTTCAAGGCAATGCTGCGCCGCTCTCCCCAGCGCCGGGGTCGCGCACCGCCAGGGGCTTGACCGCAGCTGGGATTCCTCGCCGCCCCGCCGCTCCAGGTGCGACCGCAAACAGCGCTGCCCTCTTTAACTCTTATCTGCCCAAATGGCACCGCTGGTTTATAACTTCATATGTTGGGCTTCCGTGTAGTTTTATTTTCTGGAATTTCTAGTTATCCTTTGTTTTGAAGTAGTTGTATTCCTCTCTAGTTGTAGAGGGAGACCTAGCGTGTCCGTCTAAGCCTCCATCTTGGCCGGAAGTGCTTTATTTTTCTTGTTGCTATAATAAATGGTTGTTGTTTTTTTTAAGTTTCTATCTCTGATATTTTATTGTTGGTGTATAGAAATGCCTTAGCTTTCTGTATATTTACTTTGTACCCTGCTATTTTGCCAAATTAACTTATTATGTTGAGTAGTTTTTTAGTGGAGTCTATAGGGTTTTCTATGTACACTATCATATCATCTGCAAATGACAGTTTTACTTCCTCTTTCCCAATTGGTATGCCTTTTTTATTTTTTTCTGTCTGATTGATGTGGCTAGAACTTCCAACACTATGTTGAATAAGAGTGGAGATAGTGGACATCTTTGTCTTGTTCCTGATCTCAGGGGGAATGCTTTCAGTTTTTGCCCATTGAGTATGATGTTGGCTTCTGGTTTCTCATATATAGTCTTTATTATGTTGAAGTATGCTTTCTCTATTCACATTTTGCTGAGTGTTTTCATCATAAATGGGTGTGGTACTTTATCAAATGCTTTTTATGTATCTATTGATATGATCATGTGATATTTGTCTCTCATTTTGTCTAGGTGGTGTATTATGTTTATTGATTTAAGATTATTAAACCACCCTTGCATCCCTGGGATGAATCCCACTTGATCGTGGTGTATGATCTTTTTAATGTGTTTCTGGAATCTGTTTGCCAATATTTTGTTGAGGATTTTAGCATCTATGTTCATCAGTGATGTTGACCTGTAGTTTTCTTTCTTTGTTATGTCTTGACCTAGTTTTGGAATTAGGGTAATACTGGTTTCATAGAAATAGTTTGGAATTTTTCCCTCTTCTTGGATTTTTTGGAATAGTTTGAGAAGTGTAGAAATTAGTTCTTTCCTAAATGTTTTGTAAAATTCGCCTGAGAAGTCATCCAGTCCAGGGCTTTTGTGTGCCGGAAGTTTTTTAATTACTGTTACAATTTCATTCTTTATTATTCATCTGTTCAGGCTTTCTAGTTCTTCTTGATTCAGTTTTGGAAGATTATATGTTTCTAGAAATTTGTCCATTTCATCTAGGTTGTCAAGTTTCTTGCCATACAGTTGTTGTAGTAATTTCTTACAGTCCTTTGTATTCCTGTGATATCAGTCGTGGTTTCTCCTCCTTTGTTTATGATTTTGTTTATTTGGGTCCTCTCTTTTTTTTTTTTTTTAGTGAGGAGCTTGGCTAAAGGCTTGTTATTTTGTTTATTTTTTCAAAGAACCAGCTCCTACTTTTGTTGATCTTTTGAATTGTTTGTTTAGACACTATGTCATTTAATTCTGCTCTGATCTTGATGATTTCCTCCCTTCTACTCCCTGTGGGCTTTGTTTGTTGTTCTTCCTCTCGTTCTTGTAGCTGTAGGGTTAAATTTTTTATTAGAGATTCTTCTAGCTTTTTTAGGTAGGCCTGAATTGCTATGAACTTTCCTCTCAGGACTACTTTCGCTGTATCCCATAGGTTTTGGGTTGTTGTGTGTTCATTATCATTAGTTTCCAGAAACTTTTTGATTTCTTCCTTGATGTCATTGCTAACCCATTCATTATTTAATAGCATGTTATTCATTCTCCATGAGTTTGAATATTTTTGAATTTTTTCCTTGAGGTTGATTTTCAATTTTAAGCCATTGTGATCTGAGAAGATACTTGATATAATTTCAATTTTCTTGAATTTGTTGAGGCTTGTTTTGTGTCCTACTATGTGGTCTATCTTTGAAAATGTTCCATGTGCACTTGAGAAGAATATATATTTTGTTTCTTTGGGGTGAAGAGTTCTATATATATCAACTAAGTCCATTTGATCTAAAGTGTTGTTCAGTGCCTCAATGTCTTTGGTGTTTCTTTGCTTCGAAGATCTGTCCATTGTTGACAATGGGGTGTTAAAATCCCCTACTATGAGTGTGTTGCTGTCTATATCTTGCTTGGAGTCTCAAAATTTTCCTTATATATTTGGGTGCTCCTAAGTTGGGTGCATATATATTTATAAGGGTTATATCTTCTTGATGGATTTTTCCCTTAAGTATTATGAAATGTCCTTCTTTGTCTCTTTTTATGACCTTTGCTGTGATATCTGTTTTGTCTGATATAAGTATTGCTACCCCGGCTTTTTTTTCCATGTCCATTTGCTTAAAATACTTTTTTCCATCCCTTCACTTTCAGTCTGTGTAGATCTTTTGTTCTAAGGTGTGTCTCCTGTAGACAATATATATGTGGGTCATTCTTTCTAATCCATTCAGCTACACTATGTCCTTTGATTGGAGCATTTAATCCATTTACATTTAAGGTTATTACTGATGAAGTGTCACGAGCAGCATAAACCACTCTACCTCGCCTTTATCGACCTCACGAAGGCGTTTGATCTGGTCAGTCGAAGCGGACTCTTCAGCTTGCTACGGAAGATTGGCTGTCCACCACATCTGCTTGCTGTGGTCATGTCCTTTCACGACAACATGCACAGCACGGTGTCCTACAACGGCGCAACCTCTGAGGCCTTCCCAGTCAGCAGCGGAGTAAAGCAGGGCTGCGTCCTCGCGCCTACGCTGTTCGGAATCTTCTTCTCCATGCTCCTCCAATACGCCTTTACGGACTGCAGCGAGGGTGTCTTCATTCACACCAGATCCGATGGCAAGCTCTACAACCTGGCCCGTCTACGAGCCAAGACCAAAGTCAAAGAGGTGCTCATCCATGAGATGCTCTTCGCCGACGACGCAGCCTTGACATCACACTCCGAAGAGGGACTCCAGCAGTTAGTCACTTGCCTTTCCCACGCATGCAAGGAGTTCGGACTAGCCATCAGCCTGACGAAGACGAACGTTGTGGCTCAAGGCACGGGGACTCCCCCATGCATCACCATCGATGGATACACCCTGGAGGTTGTCAACGACTTCACTTACCTCGGGTCCACCATCTCGAGCTCTCTGTCAGTTGACTTGGAGGTCAACCGGAGAATCGCCAGGGCAGCCACAGTTATGGCCAAACTGAACCGGCGAGTGTGGAACAATTCCAGCCTCACTGAGAAAACCAGACTGCGCATCTACCAAGCCTGCGTACTCAGCACTCTCCTCTATGGCAGCGAGACGTGGACCACCTACACAAGGCACGAAAGGAAACTCAACAGCTTCCACATGAGGTGCCTGCGACGCGTCCTGCATGTCGCCTGGCAGGATAAGGTCCCCAACACCGAGGTGCTGAAGCGAGCCAACATGAGCAGTTTGCATGCAGTTCTTAGTGAGAGACGCCTCAGGTGGCTTGGCCATGTCAAAAGAATGGATGCAGGCCGTATTCCCAAAGACCTCCTCTACGGCGAGCTAGCAGAAGGCCAGAGGATGACAGGGCGCCCAAAACTGCGGTTCAAAGACATCTGCAAAAAGGATATGACACAATGCTCCATCAATCTCAACACATGGGAAGTTCAAGCAGACGACCGCCTAGCCTGGAGGCTCGCGGTCAGGCAAGGTACGTCACGCGCAGAGGCTGCGCGCAACGAGGAGGCGGTCCAGAAAAGATCGAGGCGGAAGCAGCGTCAACAGCAGCAACAACAGCCATCTGCCTTCACCTGTAACAAGTGCGGCAGGGATTGTCACTCCCGAGTCGGACTGCACAGCCATTCTCGGCGGTGCAGATAGACTCTCAAGAAGCTACGCCATCGTCTCTCGAGACGGACGGCTGCCGATGATGAGTATTACTGATGAGTACTTATTCATTGTCATTTTCCCCCTTTGTACTCGTGTTCCTCTCTGTCTGTCTCTGTTTATTCATCTTCTTAAAGCAGACCCTTTAGCATCTCTTGCAATGCTGGTTTGGTGGAGATGTATTCTTTTAGCCTTCTTTTGTCTTGGAAGTTCCTTATTTCACCTTCCATTTTGAATGAGAACATTTCTACGTAGAGTATTATTGGTTGTAGGCTTTGTGTTTCGTTGCTTGGAATATTTTTTGCCATTCCCTTCTGGTTTGTACTGTTTCTGCTGAGAAATCTGATGGTAGCCTTATTGGAGCTCCCTTGAATGTTATTTGTTATCTCTTGCTGCTTTTAGGATTCTCTCTTTGTCTTTGAATGTTGGCATTTTAATTATGATGTGTCTTGAAGTGGGCCTGTTGGCGTTTATCTTCATCGAGACTCTCTGTGCTTCCTGGACTTGCGTGACTCTTTCTCTCCTCATGTGAGGGAAGTTTTCTGTCATTAGTTTTCCAAAGAGCTTTTCTATCCCTTGCTCTTCTTGTTGTCCTTCTGGAATTCCTATGATACAGATATTATTACGTTTCATGTTGTCCTGCAGCTGTCTTAGAACATCTTCAGTCTTGTTCAATCTTTTTTCATTTTGTTGAACTGTCTGCGACTTTTTGTCTACATTGTCCTCCGCCTCTCTGGTTTGATCTTATGCTTCCTCTAGCCTGCTTTTAATTCTTTCTACTGTGTTCTTCAGTTCAGAGATCATATTCTTTATTTCCTCCTGGCTCTTATTGATAGCTTCTATGTCCTTTTTCATGCTCGTGTAATTCTCAGTAAGTTTCTTGTAGTTTTTCTGGAGTTCCTTGTTGTTTCCCTGGAGTTCTTTGTAGTTTCTGCTGAGCTCATTGAGCTTCTCCATAATCCATGTTTTGAATTCCATATCTGATAGTTTGCTCCCCTCTATTTCATTTAGCACTCTTTTTGGGGATTCTACCTTTCCTTTCGATGGGGGGTTGTTTCTCTGTCTCCCCATTTTTGTGACTCCTATTGTTTGTTGGTGCTTCTTAGAATGATCTGCACTTCCTGGATCTGCCTCTGGTGGCGTGAGATCATCTACCAGTCTGGCCCTAGGCAGCGTGTTGGAGACTTCCAGGGATCTACTGCCTTTGTCTGTCTTCTTTAGTTGTTATTCTATTCAATCTGTGAATAGTCATCAGGCTTAAGGACCATGGATGTGACAGCTTAATTCCTGTAGGCACGGCTTTTGTTTCCCCTCAGGCTGATGCCACTTGGAGGGAAATGGTCTGCCTGCAGTATCGGGGATGAGTCAGCACTGGGACCTGGTCAGCTGCTCCCCTAGTTCTCTTCTCAAAGCCATCATGCCAAATTCTCCCAAAGTATCTCCAGTCCTCAGTGCCTCCCCTCTGCTTGAGCCCAGGGTAAGTGGGGCCCAAATAATTTTCATATGTGATCCACTTAAGAGCTCTTTTTCTCCTGCTGTTTCTCTCCAGCTAGGAAGAAACCCTGTGGCTTTTTGCTTTTCACAGCTGGATACTATTTTACTTTCCACTCTGTTGCTGTAGGCTGTGAAGCCCAGCTGGGGGTTTTGACCCTGTCCTTCTCAGGGGGAACCCCCAGTTGCTCAGCTGTTTCTCAGTCCCTTCAGCTGCCACCTGTGGGAATCCAGCCAGCCCTTCTGCGTCTCCACACTCCCTACCGGTCACATTGTGATTTAGCAGCCTTTTCTGTCTGTCCGTGGTTATAATACTTCTTTCTAGCTAGTGTTCGGTTGACTATTCCAGATGATTTCTCTAAAATTATGTTGTAAATCCAGACTGGTCCTGGGAGGAGGTTAGTGTAGCTTCCACCTACTCCTCTGCCATCTTGGATCTCCTCCCTTCCTCATTCTTTTTGATGTTGGTGTAGTTCTCCATAAGCTCCTTATAGCTTCCCTGCAATTCTTTGTAGTTTCCCTGGAGTTCCTTGTAATTCCCCTGGAGTTTGTTGTAGTTTTCTTTGAATTTGTCAAGTTCATTGAGCTTTCTTATAACCATTCTTTTGAATTCCGTGTCTGATAGTCGGCTTATGTCTATTCCGTCTATCTTTCTTTCTGGGGACTCCTCTTTTCCTATCATTGGGAGGTTGTTTCTGTGTCTCCCCATGTTGGGGTCTTCTTGTTTGTTTTTGTTTATTAGATTTTCCTGCTTTGATTTCCCACCTTCGTCATATGAGATTCTGTATAGGAGACCTGGGGGAGTCAGTGGTGCAGTCTCTTTGATCTCCTAATGTCTTGGCATGCCCTTTATGCAGTTTGTTTAAGCTGTTTGGTTGTATTTCAGTTACTCTTTGGTGAAAGCTTCCCTATGGCTAGCTGATTGAGAGTCACTCTTCCCACCTTGTCTTGAGTTCTTTTGTGGAGATGCTGTTAAAACATAAACACACAACCCAGGCAAGAAACCCACACACTCCAAAATATCCCCCATGCATAATCTCACTATCAGCACAAATGGGCCAGTATTAATATAAATGTAGAGAGGTTAAGACTCTTATACTATAGGAGAAACAGATAAGAGCTGTTTTATTTATTTATTTATTTATTTATTATTATTCTTTGCAGTAGTAAGGAATAAAGTGTTTACTATTTATTACACTCAAAAATGACTAATAATCATGCCTTATGTCTTAATCTTCCTGAGTTAATAACACTAACATTAATTTTCATTAATAAAGTTTCCTAAACATAGTAGATGCATTATTTTACATACACATTTAAAACATATTATGTATTTATGACTAATAAGTAACCTTGAACATTTTAAACAGAAACATACCAAACAGTTACAACTGGAAATACTACTGGCAAAGTGCCCTGTATTTTTATCCCAGAGACACACCATAGAAATCTCAGGTTAAGAAAACTTTGAAGTGTTTTGTATATTTAGAATGTGTTTTTTGGGAGTAGAGGGAATAATAGTTTTTCCTTTGGCGTAAAATAGTCAGTAATTTGAAGTTATTAAACTTAGAAGGCAGCAGTGCCCTAAAGGAGCCAGAATTCTGAGGTAGGAATCGAGCGTGGGGTCACACTCTTGTTTCTTCACTCCCTCCGCAATATTCACATCAGGTTCCGACCGTGAAGGAGCTGCTGAGGTCACTTCTGTTTCAGAAGGGTAATCAGAAGGCTAATTGTTTGATGGTGTGACTTTTTCATCTTATTGACTGCAATAAATCATACTTTGTGAAACGCTTTTCCATTGTAAAATGTAAATGTTTATATCCCAACGGACGAAGTGGCTGGCATGTTGGGAGTCTGAGAGTAACGCTTGCTCCCCACCAGTCTGTGGGCCCTGGAATCAGGAAGCATGGAGGGTGTCAGAGCAGCCTGGAGTCCAGCTGTCAGTGACACCATGAACTTGATCGTAGTCATCTTTCTACTATTTATTGAAATAATAGCTCTTCTCTTTTTCTTGGCATTATAGTTTCACTGGAAGCTTTTCATTAACACCTTATTCCTATGAACACATTTGGGGCACAACATATTGCCCTCCAGTTGTGAGGGTGGAAGGCTGCAGGCAGGTAGCAAGAAGAGTGCACACACTTTCCCTTGTTTTTTAGGATCCCAGGCTTGCCCAGCGTAAAACTGGAGCTTAACCCAACCCTCTGTGTCTACTGGGAGACTTTGCCCATGGATCACACACCACCTGGCATCAGAGGCCTCTTGCGGTGACCACATTGTTCCCGTCTTCCCGGCACTGGCTGCAATTCTGCTCCAGGAGGCAAATATAGCTTCTCAGGAAGGCCAAAACTTTTCGGAGTCATTCCTTCCTTTTCCATCTTCAATTTTCTTTTTGATTCTGTCAAGATCCTGGCCGCCTTTGGTGAGACAGGAACAAACTTTTGATTAGGGTAAGCATATTCACACAGCCTCTTATATGCTTCCAATTTCAAGCCTTTGGTGCTCAGCATTAATTGCTGGCAGCAAGCCCTTATGATGTCTTGGTGAAGCATGTCAACTGGTGGCAATTTTAGGGGCAATGGAGGAACTGGTATCTTCTTCAGAATTCTTACTTTTTTATTGTCTTGTGCCATCTCTTGTGGGCAGGAAGCTTTGTCATCTGTCATAGATCTTTTTTTGGTCTCCTTCCATGAGGTTCTTTCTATACTTGATTCACCAGCAGCTTGATGTTCCTCTTCAGGTTTTACTGGTTGGAATTTGCAAGCCATTTTTTTGCCCCTCTGTCTTCTTTTTGAAGCTCCACTTCTTGCCTTTTGCATTTTCAATATTCAGAATAGAACTGGAGGTCGATAAAAAGAAAACCTTCTTTCTTCTGACATGGCCCCTGGCCAAAGATTGCTTTTTGAAAAGTCTCCTCCCAGTTCCTTGTATCCTGATAAGTTATTTTAAATGAAAGAAAGATGATTTTTGAGAGGAAAGATGATAGAATAATAATAGTAGCAAGTAGGGTCAAGGCTATGTGAGACAGTAAGTAATATTTACATTGTATGTTGAAAAAGGGAGGGAAAATGCAGAATGAAGTGAGAAAGTGGAAGTGTATAGTATTAGGTTTATATAGCAGTTATATGCTATATGTTTAGTGTGAGAGGGAGGATAAACAAAACAGACAAAAAAAAACCAAACAAAAATTAAAGAAGAAGAATAGGAGGGATAGAAGGTAGGAAACAGATTAAAGAAAGAGTTTTGTTTTTTTTTTTTTTTTTTTTTTTTTTTTTTGCCCAGTACAACCTTTGGGTGCTGTCTTTTTCTGGATCTGTCCCTGGTCAACATTCCATGGTGTTCAAATCTTTTCTGGCTGGCTGGCTGGGAGGAGATCCAGCTTGATTCTGGGATTGCTATTCTCTCATTCATGGGCCTGCCACAGCTCTGCTGTGAGCCACACTTAGTTGAGTCCCCTCCCCACTGGTCCTGTGGCGCCCTCAGCTCTCCTCAGGCTTGTCTAGCAATGCTGTTCTGCTGGTAGGCCAGTGTGCACATGCCAATAGTCTCTTCCCAGCTTCAAGACTGTCTCTGTTCCTCCAGAAAGTCTCTGTGTTGCCTCCAAATTGCAGCACCAGCTCACGTCCCTGCTTGTACACCTGTGCACACCACCTACCCACCTGGGTTTCTTACTGAGTCTACAGTTTCACCGCAGCTTTCCTGTATGGGCCCCTCTCCCTGGCTCGTTCTGCCCCTTTGTTTGGTGGAACCCTAGCGCGAGTGACCAGAGCGCAGAGTTGTCAGCCCAGGGTTGCCCGCCAAGGGAGTCCCTACCTAGACTCAGTTCATACAGTTTCTCACAGTCCTGGCTGTTCACTGTCTTCCCATGCCTCCGGCTGTTTCAACCAAACCTTCTTACTGACTACCTCTGGGACTTTGCTGGTCAGTGTGCCCTTGGAAGGGGGATGCCTTGAAGAAGATCTTGGCTAATGCCCTCATCAGCAGCTGCCCCTTTTGGGTGCGGTGCAGCAGAGGCCCCAGTCTGGGAGGCCCAGCAACTCAGCCTGGAGAGTGTGGCCAAACTTTCCACCCTTTTTCATGCCACTCCCACACTCCCTTCCCTGTTTGTGCTGTCTGAACTCTGCACTCACTCACTCCTCTCCGTGTTTGCACTCCAAGTTCTTCTGCGATGGGAACAAGCAGATACCTATTCTGCCACCATCTTTCCCCCCTGGCACCTAAACTTTTGTATTAACTCCTTTAGCTTATTACAGTGACTCATAGTGTATGTGATAAAAATTTCACTCATTTGACAGTCAAAAGACTTTATCTTTCATTTCTGCATAAACTGAAATTACATTTTTTCTTAAAAAATATATTTTAGTATCTTGTGCATACATTAATTAATATGTTTTCTGAATTAATTTTCCACACTGGACCAACTGGATATTATTGTTAGAACCCTCTTCAGCTCATTTTGCATTATTTTTGCTGTTTTGGATCTTTTTTTCTCTCTTGTGTTGCCTTTTATATTTATGCCATCTGTTTCATAGTTCTCTTCCTTAAAAAAATTCTGAAATGTTTTCTAGGACTTCTACTCATTTTATCATTGAGTAGCTTAAAGAATCTCTAAGACTACTTCACATGGACACTTTATTATCATCATTCTCCTTCCTGAAATATTTCTGTGGTCCTGACTCCATTGGACATCTCCCAGATGACATTGATTGGAGTACTAGATGTTCTTAACCTTTTCAGTATCATATTCACAGGTAATTCCTTGTGTTATTTACAGAGGTGAAAACCCATGTTTATTGTCTTTCAGATTTATCCATTTATAACTCTCAGAGGCATCCTCATTTACAAGAGTTCGGGTTCTCATGACCCTCAAATTATATTCTCCATGTATTTATATTAGTCCTCTAATTTTTGTGCTTTAAAAGAAATGCATGACTTATTATCAACATACTCCATGCCTTATTGAATCAAACTGGGTGACAAAATAGCTTCATATACCTGCTTGTTCATCTTATTCTCACTTCCATGCTTCCTCTAACTGTAGCACATTAACACGACTTTTCTCTTTTTTTAAGTCTATTTTATTGATTATGTTATTACAGTAGTTCCAATTTTTTTCCCTTTTGCTCCCCTCTGCCCAGTACCCACTTTACCTCCAGCAATCCCACCCCCCTTGGTTCATGTCCATGGGTCACACATATAAGTTCTTTGGCTTCCCCCTTTCCTGTATTTTTCGTAACATCCCTCTGTCTATTTTGTACCAACCGACTATGCTTCTTAGTCCCTGCACCATTTCCCCATTTCTCCCCCTCCCACCTCCCAGCTGATAACACTCCAAATGATTCCCATGCCTATGATTCTGCTTCTGTTCTGGTTTGCTTAGTTGGATTTTGGTTTTCTTTTTTACATTCAGTTGTTGATAGTTGTGAGTTTGTTGTCATTTTAGTGTTCATAGTTTTGATCTTCTTTTTCTTACGTAAGTCTCTTTGACATTTCATATAATAATGGCTTGGTGATGATGAACTCCTTTAGCTTCACCTTGTCTGTGAAGCACTTCATTTTCCCTTCCATTCCAAATGATAGCTTTGCTGGATAGAGTAATCTTGGTTGCAGTTTGCCTTTCATAACATTGAATACTGCTTGCCAGTCCCTTCCTGCCTGCAAAGTGTCCTCTGAGAAATCAGCTGATAGTCCTATAGGCACCCCCTTGTAGGCAACTCTCTCCTCTCTCTTGCTATCCCCAGAACTCTGTTTCTATCTTTCACCTTTGGCATCTCAATCATGATGCGTCCTGGTGTGATCCTCTCTGGGTCCAGCTCGCCTAGGACACTCCATGCTTCCTGGACCTGTATGTCCATCTCCTTCACAAAATTTGGGAAGTTTTCCTCATTTTTTTCAATTTTTGTTTCCTCATTCTGCATTGGTTTACTGTTTTGTTTTTTTTTTTCCTCCTTATGTTCCAAATCATTGATTTGAACCCTGATTTCCTTCTTTTCACCATCGGTTTTGTGTGGAGTATCCTTCGTTTCACTTGGCATAGCCTTCACTTCTTCCCTTATGCGTTTGCCGTACACAAGCCTATCTGTCAAGCCTGTGAGCATCTTTTTCACCAGTGTTTTGAATTCTGCCTCTGTTAGGTTTCTATCTCTTCATCTGTTAGGCTGACTATTTCCTTGTCGCTTAGTTCTCCCACTGGAACCTTGATCCATTTTCCCTTTTGGGCCATACTTCTCTGTTTCCTCATTCTGACAGGCTTCTGTGTTTGTTTGCCTCTGCATCCCAGGTAGAGCTGTCACTCCTGTTACATTGTTAAGGGGCAGAGCCTTAGGGATTCGTCAGTACAGGGCAACCTCTTTCACCATGTTGTGACGCTGTATGTGGAGGAGGGGTCAGAGAGGGAACAACGTTGCCTGCCCAGCACTCGTCCCTTTTCCAGGCACTTCTCCCACTTCTGTATGGGACTGGTGCCTCTCAAGCTTCTGCCCTGGCTGTCATTCCCAGAGTGGGTGAGTCTGCGGACATTCTAGGACTGTGTGGGCCCTTTAAACAAGTGGACTCTGATGAGACCGGCAGTTTCTGCCTCCTCCTCAACCCCCGCTGGTCTGCACAGTCAGAAGCAATGAGGCTTGATTTTCCCCAGTGCTGGGACAGTGGGCTGTGAGGTCCGGTGAGGAGCTGCTGGGAATGCTCCCCAAGTGTCCCTCCTGACTTTTTAAAACATGTGACTGTGCTTTCTGCCAGCCTGCTGCTGCCCCTACTGCTGCTACCGCTGCTACCACCACCACACTGTGTCCTCTCCACCCCAGCTCCGCCCCTCCTACCTGTCTGGATGAGTATTTCTTGTTTATATCTTTGTTTGCTGGACTTCCATGTAGATTGATTTTCTGGGACTTCTGGTTGTTTTTAGTTTTGAGGTAGTTGTATTCCTTCTTAGTTGTGGAGGGAGATGCAGTGTGTCTGTCTAAGCGTCCATCTTGGCAGGAAGTCCAATACAACTTTTCACTGAAAGTACTTACTCAACCGCAAGTGTGATTGGTAATCTGACAATTTATGCCTGTGTCTTTCCAACATTGTCCACCTGGCAGCCAGTTTTTCTAGCTAATGCTTTTTTCTTCTAGAGGTAAATGGGTTATTTTAGCAAAATTTTAATAATTAACTTTTCCCAACATTTCTGCAAAATTCAGGTGTCATAGTATCAGATGACTATTTTGGGTTATGCAGTTGTGTGTGTGATGCAACCTCCTTGATTCTCACCCTACTCTATATTTTCATTGTATTAAACAGATCAGTTTTTCTCTCAGCATTGGCTGGATTTTCAGAGTCTGTGGTTCCAGGCCTACACTGGATATGAAACTCTTTTTTAAATGCACACTCCTGTCAGCTTCCTGGTACAAAATTTTATATTGTTTCTGTCATTTGCAACTTGACAAGGCCAATAGTGTTGCACAAGAACTTAATTTATTCTTTGTTGGTTTAAATTGCTTGGAGTTTAAAATTATGAGATCACTGGAAATTTGAGCACTAACTAGACATAACTTTTGTCCCTTTTTATGTTTGATTATGGCACTGTGGTTATTTTTTAAAACAGTCACTGTCCTTTAGAGATATATACATTAATTACCTATTGCTATGTAACAATTACCCCTAAATTTAGCAGCTTAAAACCACACACATTAATTTTCCCAGAGATTGTAAGTCTGAATGCAGCTAATCTGTTTTCTGCCTCAAGTTCTTTTACAAGCTGCAGCCAATATGTGGCCAGGTCCAGGGTGTTATCTGAAGGCTTGTGTGGGGAAGGATTTGCTTCCAAGTTCACTTACATTGTTTGGCAGGATTCACATCCTCAGGGGCTATTATTGGACTGAGCATCTCAGTTCCTCACTGGCTGTTGGCAGGAAGATAATATCAATTCGTTGCCATATGGGCTTCTCCAGCATAGCATCTTGTTTCATCAAAGCCAGAAGGGAGGTAAGGGGAATAGGGGAGGAGTCTCCTAGCAAGACAGAAGTCACAATCCTCTGTAACAGTTACAGAAGTGACATCACATCACTTTTGCTGTATTGCATTGATTAGAAGTTAAGACCTAGTTGTTTTACCCACATTCAATAAGAGGAACAATTATACCAGGGCATGAATGCCATATCCAAAGGTAACTTTAAGTCTACATATCTAACTTCCGGCCAAGATGGAGGCTTAGACAGACACGCTTGGTCTCCCTCTACAACTAGAGAGGAATACAACTACTTCAAAACAAAAGATAACTAGAAATTCCAGAAAATAAAACTACATGGAAACCCAACGTACAAAGTTATAAACCAGCAGCGCCCTTTGGGCAGGTAAGAGCAAAAAGGGGCGGAGCTGTTTCCGGTAGCACCAGGGACAGCGGCAGGGAGAGCAGTCTCAGCTGCAGTCTAACCCCGGCAACTTGCGACCCCAAGGCTCGGAAAAGCAACCACTACATCGCCCCGAACAGTGAGGTTCAGAGGGCGGGAGGACGGATCCCAGTCTCCTAGCAGAATAAGTGGGGAAATCCATCTTGGACCCCCGCCCCCACACAAAGCACCACAGTGCTGCGAAATAGGTTGCGGGTAGCCACTGGGTGCTGGGCAGTGACGACAAAGGGCCACAGAGTGGCGAAAAAGGTTGCGGATCGCCACTGGTCGCTGGGTTGTGACGAGTACACAGGCACTGCCCACAATAGCCGGCCCAAGAAAGCAAAACGCATCTGTCAAAATGAGGCAGACAACTATAGAAATCCCGGTGGCGCAGCTCACCAGGCAACAGATGAAGAATCTGACAGATGAACAAATAAGAAACCTGTCAGAGGCTCAGTTCAGGGCCATTGTTATCAGGTGGCTTACAGAATTAACAAAAGATCTGGAAAAAGATGAGAAAGAATTGAAAAACACTCATACTGAAAGGAACAAAACCTCATACGAGACAGATGGTGAGGAAATAAAATCCAGAGTTCAAATCAACAAACCAGAACATAGAGAAGGAACAAACAGTCAACCAGTGCAGAGAGAAAAAACGGGAAGCAAGGATGAGAGGATCAGAAACCTCTGGGACAGCTATAAGAGATCGAATATATGGATCATAGGATTGCCAGAGGGCGAAGAAGAAGAACTAGAAATTGAAAAATTAAGTGAAAATATAATAAAGCAGAACTTCCCAAACTTGGGGAAGGAAGTAGACTTACAGGTCCAGGAAGCACAGAGAGTTCCAAAATAACTGGACCCAGGGAGAACCACTCCAAGACACATTATAATCAAAATGTCAAAAGTTAAAGATAAAGAGAGAATCTTAAAAGCAGCAAGAGAGAAGAAAAGAATCATGTACAAAGGGTTCCCAATTAGACTATCAGCTGACTTCTCAATGGAGACCCTGCAGGCAAGAAGGGACTGGCAAGAAATATTCAAAGCAATGAAAATCCAAAACCTACAACCACGAATACTTTATCCAGCAAAGCTGTCATTCAGAATAGAAGGGCAGAGAAAGTGTTTCCAGGACAAAATAAAACTGAAAGAGTTCATTAGATCCAAACCACTGTTATATGAGATGCTAAAAGGACTGGTTTAGAAAAAGGAGGATCAAAACTATGAACACTAAAATGAAAACTGCATCACAAGAAACAACAACAGAAGCTACGGAATTGAAGCAAAGGCAAACTAAATAGGCAATGAGAGTGGAAAAAGAACTATAGATATGGGGAACATATTGGGGGGGAGGTCAGCAGGGAAGGGGAAGGGAGAGAGGGAGAGAGATGGTATAGGAATTAAGAAACATCGTAGGAGGGAATGGAATAGACAGAGAGAGGCTGAGAAGAACTATATGTACAACCAATGGACATGGACTAAAAGGGGGGGACAACGGGAGGGAGGGGGGCCACCGGGTGGAGGGGAGCAGAGGGAAGGGAAATTGGAACAAATGTAACACTGTAATCAATAAAACACATTAAAAAAATCGACATGTCTAAGTTTTGACAATGAGTTTTTAAGTGCCTCCATCGCATTTATAAGGTAATTGAAGAGTTCTTTGGTTCTGGGTTTATTACTGACTTTTATTTCTTTTTATCACAAGTAATCTACATTAAGAAATATGTAGTTGAGTACAAAGAGAAAAAAATCACCCAATATCCCACAAGATAACTACTGTGAAATTTTTAGTGTATATAGTTTCAATGTTAATTTTTATGTAGTAAATCTAAAGGTCTTTTAGAATTTTCTCATCCTTTGCATTTAATGCTTATCTGAATTGCATTCACCTTTGTGTTCTTCTTGTTATTATGATTTCTACTTAAGAATTAAAACCATAGTAAATATATGCATACCAGTAAGCCTTTAGACATTAACATGCATCAAAATCACCAGTAAAAAATGAAAGTTCTGAAGCTCCATTCAAATTTAGGGTAGGACCAGGCATCCACATCATCAAGAAAGTTCTGTGGTGATTCTTACACAAGTGGCAGAGTAGCATACTTTTAAAAACACTAGGACATTATTAAATAAATTTAAGAATTGCAAGTAGTCTCTTCCAGAGAAATAGTTAGATATCCCAGGTTGTTTTATTCAGGAAATGAACTGAGAGAAAAACTAAAGAGCTCCTGACTCAATCATTACTTTGTTAAGTGCCTACCTTTTGTGAAGCAGAAATTGCAGCTTTAACAGCAGATATTGTAGTCCTGAGTTGGAGGGATGCTGGACTGATGAAACCTATCTTTGAGGACTCTGCTATTAGGTAGGATGGGTCAAATAGGTGACCACAGTTCAAACACTCCTAAACTAATCTCACAGTCAGGTGAAGCAAATATAGTCCCCAATATATAAGGAAGTCCTGGGTTTATTCATATGGCTAAAATATGCAAATCTTGTGATCAAGTATTTATTAAGTGACCCTCCTGCTTCCATAAAATAATTAAAAATAGTTTCTATTTCTTCTCAAACTACAGATAATATAATGTAAAACACATCAACCCATTTCACAAAAATGGGTCCCTGTATAAATCATTTGGTATATTTAAAGTTCAGCATTTTTCTCTTCATGTATTAAATAAATATGATTTGAAATAAAAATAGTTTGATTTTTAAAATGGTTTTATTCACTTCCCAACATATAATAAGCATCTTTCCATGCAATATGTAAAAATTTCCTGCTAAGAAAATCTCACAGACTGGGGCAAAAGCACAACATTCAACTAGAAGCTGGTAACAGGAGACCCACAAGAAGCAACACCAAAAGGTTTATCACAAGGTGCATCACGGACATGTAAGTTTAGGAAGCAGGTGTGTCTCCCTATTAACTTCAGGGGAAATATCAAGATTCAAGGCATAAGGCAAAATTCATCATGGTGGTCATTGTGAGGGGGGTCAGTGCTAACTGCCCGCAAACTATGACTTAACTGCTTTCCTCACAGCTTTTCCATCAGCTGTCTCATATCACCCCCAATCCTTTCCCTGTTCTCTTGTCTCATCCTTGCCTGTGGCTCTCCAAGTCTCTGACCCCCGTTCCACCTATACTGCAGGATGGGTTGCCTAACACGGAACCACCTACGGTTTCTTCTAGGCACACAACATTCACCAGCTTCCAAAGGGAGAGCCAAGGGCTCTCCTCTATTAGCATCTTGTTCCTTTTCATTCTTTTTTTCATTTTCCTGGTTGGCATTTTCCATGTTGAGGTTTTTTACTGCTTGTTCCTCTTTGGATGCCATTGTTCCTAGAAGATGAAAGGCGAGGGAAGGGATTAAATTTTTGGTGGACAGATCAGCACCGAGGACAGAGACCTTACCACTAATCTTTCAGAGTTCTGGATACCAAAGCTCAATTTTTTAAATCTCATGTTTCCCACCTGAGAGGCTCCCTACACCCTCTAAGTGGACTTCCCGTCCAAGCTTCCTCCCTCTGCTCCCCGCGCTCTAATTTCTCTCTCTTGCGTACCCACAAACCCACCATTTTCCCTACAGATCCAATCCCCAGGCCGCTTCAGGTACCAAAATGGAGGACAGGTGACAGGGGACAGAGGACTTGGGGTGGGGGGAGGTCCCAGACTGGTCTCTGCAAACGCTTTGCAACACTGAACCCCGCACCCACCTGAGCCTATCCTTGTCTCCCCTCTTCTCGCTTCTCGCTACAAGTGCACTGCTGGATTCTTGACACAGACCCACAGACCTGCAAAGGGCCGAGGTAGAGGAAGCAGGGTCTGTTGCCAAATACTACGCACCGATTCGCCGCCACCATGCCCCTCCTGAGCCCCCATGGTAGTCCCCACTTCTCATTTCCCACCGTCTATCCATCCCCTGGATTCACCATTTCCCTACAGGAGCTCGGTGATGATTTTCCATTCTCTGCGCGTGCCAAGTCTCTGCGCGCACTGCCCTGTCACTCAGCCTTGTCCTCTCCAATCTGATGACCCCCTAGTGGCCTCCTCTTCCTGTGGTTGGGATTTGTTCTCTGGTTACCTGGGAGGGTCTGCACCCCTTTCCACCCCCACCCCCACCCCACCATAACAGCTTTGGCATTGACTTTGGTGTTTTCTGCTTTCTCTCTTCCTCCCTGGCTATATATCTGCTTCCTAATCATTCTTCTTTATTTTTAAAAATTAGTATAGTTCAAGACACTGAAAATTATGCAATTTCATTTTTAATAAATCTTTCAACCTAGGGAAGTAAAAAAACTTACTGTTTATTTTCTCCGGCACTGCACAGAAAATATTTTCTCTGGGCTCCACACAACTTCATGTTTAGAACATTCTAGCTTGTTTCAATATTTTATGGAAAAATTAGGGGAACATTTCTAAACATAGTCAGTGTTTCCAAAATGACCTGTGAAGTAGATCATCAGGAAGAAGTCCAAGAAGTCTAGTTGTCAGATCTTAGCCATTTAATGTAAATAATCTATCTTTTTTTTTCCCTTCTGGGTCAAATTTCAAGTTTTATTAATAAACCTGTATATTTACCCTTTTATAATGAACATTCATTAAATATGGAAAAGCATTTGCTGACAACTGAACAACATCCTTTCCTTGACAAGAGACTGGGAAGGGGCTGTTCTTTCTGCTACCACCTTACAGAGCCTTTCATTCCCTGCATTCATGCTCCTGACTGTTGATTACTCCAAAAATATAGATGGAGAAGTGACCACGATACTGACCTGAGCAAATCTTTTGGTTCCCCCCATTTCTTCCCCAAATACCCACCTAGTAATTCACCTACCAGATACATGTTGGGGCAAGGGTCTGTTCTCGTATTGAAAACCAGATGGGGCTCTTCTACATCCTTACGGTGGGGTATTCCAAGAATCATAGAGAAGTGATTGCTGGAGGGAAGAGCTACCTGAGTCAACCTGCTCTCTTTTTTTTTTTTTTCACCTTGTTGAGGTAGAAGCCTCTCTCAGATCTTTCTGATATCTCTCACTTGGCTTAAGAAATGAGATTACTGGGATCATCACCCTAACCTCCTTGCCTCCAGAGCACTCAGGAAGAACCCAGCCTTACTGCAGGATCACTATCTGCCAGTCCATACCCACCCTGGTACTCCCTCATTTATGTCAGTGCCTGAGGAACACTCTATGCAGACCATCCTGAATAATCTTAGATTAGGCATTATGAACACAGAAGTTTGTGGAAACTATTAAATGTTATTCAAAATTATCTGTATGGATGAGGAGGGGTGGTAATAGATTTATATTTTTGTGGGGAGAGAGACCATATTTAGCACACTCTCAAAAAAGGCTGTAATTCCTCTCCCTTTCAAAAAGTTTAGAAGCCTTTATATATGATGTCTCACTTTCTAGTAAATTACTCTCACCTAGACTACTTCCTTTTCCTTTATCTTCTGCCTTAGGTCAAGGATAGTACTCCAATGTCACCAAAAAATGAGGTCATTTTTTCTTCTTAGGTTTTCATGTGCTCTTTATTGTTGGGTTTTTGTTTTTTCTTTTCTTTTCTTTTCTTTTTTCTTTTTTTTTTTTTTTGGCAAAATGGATTGTTTTTAAATTTGAATATATTTGTATGGCCAAGATAGTAATATTGCTCTCTGCCAAAAAATATTGGACTGATACACTAGGGGCACAGACCACTTCCACAGATTTACCAGGCTAACAGAATATTCCCACCTCAGAAGCCATACAGCCATATGGAACACACACAGCCTAAGCTTTCGGGAGGTCCAGAATTGGAGTCTCTACCACTGTTCCCTAGGTACTCATTGACCATCTCTGACTTTCCTTTCCTCCTCAGTAGACCAGTGAATGGATTTTTATCTTGAATAGATTTTTGCAGG
The DNA here is from genome assembly GCF_987537825.1 of Furipterus horrens. Taxonomy (NCBI): domain Eukaryota; kingdom Metazoa; phylum Chordata; class Mammalia; order Chiroptera; family Furipteridae; genus Furipterus; species Furipterus horrens. The sequence goes on along the minus strand of NW_028327187.1, from coordinate 57,619,023 downwards.
GATGCGACATAACATGCAAAATCATTCTTTATTATGGAAAGAATTAGTGTTCCTAGGAGAGACAAATACACAGAACAACCAGCCCTTTGGGTGGATAAGTGTTATTTAAGCATTGACTTTACAGCTTCAAGCAGACCTCCTAGCTCAATAACAGGGATATACTAAGACTGGTGGAGAGACACAACAAAGATGGTGAAAATGAAGATGACAACACCGAAAGGATTCTTGTTGAGACTGCTCTCAGGATTGCGGATCAGCCTGTGGGAGGGCCTCCTCTGGCATCTTGTACTCGGCCTGGAGAAAGTAAAGTGAGAAATTTGGGAGATTAGTACTGCCCTCAGTCTCAGCCCCATGTTATCCAGCTTCTGCTCACTTGGCCTGAATTCCTAGAACTCACCTTGGGCAGAGCAAGCACTTTTGCAGCTGTAGTATAGTCCCAGCAGTTGTTATGAAGACACCTGGGGTAGAGGAAGGGCAGAATACAACTAATAGGACCAAAATGGAGACTTACCACACACTGCAGTTTCATAACCTGTGTGACATTAACATGTCTTCACACCTACTGTGACATATGCAGTGAAATAAGCCCTGTGGCACAATGTGTATTGGAAAAATTCCTGAAACTCAAATGTGTCAATAAAAGAATGCATACCTGTTCAAAACAACTGTGTAGCTTATATGTAATGAGAAAGAAATGTTCAAGGTGATGGGTGAAATAAACAATGAAAACAAAAACAAATTACCTGCAAGTTCCTATTATTCACTCTTCAACTTTTCCCGATTCCCTCCTATCCCCATGCACACCAATCACTCACTTCTGAGACCATTGGAGGCTCATCCCAGACTGGATGGAGAAAACCTGCACCATTTCCTGCTGCTCCTGGGAGAGGGTGGGCATAGAGCTGGAGGTGGGTGTAGGCACTTGTATGGAATGTACACTCTGAGCATCATTGGGGGTGGTGTCCCTCACAAATAGTTCATCATTCATGATGCACAAACTAGAGGAAAAATGGGCACTCAGACAACTGACAGATTTACAATGCCACACACCCTTAACAATGATCCTGCTTCTATTGCCATACAGAAATCAGGTTCCTTCCATAGACTGACTATAGTTGACCCGCGGAGTCCCTTGCTTAGTACCTCTGACCTCTCACAGGCACAACACTTGGATACATTTTCTACCAGCCTCACTAGGTTTGTAGGATTAACCCCACTGTATTTAGTCTGTAAAATACCCCAAGGGAGAGGACAGTCTAACCCTTGTTTTCTGAGAAAGACACAGAGTTCACATGATTTCTCCAAGGTATAAATATAAAGCATTGGGATCATAAAGAGAACTCAGTGTTCTAACTCCAGAGTCCACACTCTTAACCCCAATGCTGGACTGTTCCTTGGATCTACCTGTTGGCTTTCCACAACACCGAGAAAACCCCAAGGACCCTCACTGCCACATTCCCACACCCCTGAGCCCAGGCTGGGCTGCCTACTCCCACCCAGAGCACAGCACTCACCTGGAATTGCTGGTGGGGGTAGCGATGAAGGTCTGAGTGAAGGCACGCACAGAACCCTGAGACCTTCCTTCCACTTCAACAATAACGACAATATCCCCTTAGAGTCACAATGTTTCACACGCTCACCCTGTGTTGCCCAGTCAGGGTCAGACTCCATACATGTCCAAGGGGACAACTGTTCACTAGGAGCCAGGGTGTCAGGAATGGGCAGGGCAGCAATAGGAGCAGTGTGTCCCCACTGACATGCACTCTGCTGTGTCCTGGGACAAACACTTCACAAGTTCATTTGATTCATATGTTGAAGCTACACAAGAGGTAGGTATTATTAGCCCCATTTTGCAAAAACAGGATGATGAGAGTTACATATAACCAGCCCAAGTTCTCAGAGTAAGGATCTGGTATGACAGCCATCAAACCACACGCCTGGGTTCCTAACACCCCAGCTGTGCGGGGCTGACAGGCATGGATGCAGATCAGACCAAGATGGGTCGGAGGCAGAGTGGAGGCAGGAGAACACAGAGGAAATAGGAAAAAGGGGGAGGGATCCAGGAAGTTGGGAGAGTTCTGAGAGAGATCCCAGCCAGCAGGAGGCACAAGTGGGGCATCTGGAGAAGGGACTACACACACTTACCTTCTTTAAACACCCCGTTGACACAGAAGCAGATAAGGCTTTCCTGAAAGAGAAGAGTGCATGTGCTCTGTCACTGTCTACACCTCCCACCCACCTGCGTCCTTCTGGGCCAACCTGAAGAAGGAAGCGACTGGAACCACATGTCTACCACAAAGGAAGTGAGGTCATGCTGAGTTTTGGGCAACACACAGAGTGAGCACACAATGTTATGATTTGTGTGTTTCAGCAGGTGAAAGCACAGATCTGTGGGGGAACAACAGCAAACGTCAGGGTTGTCACACCCTGGACCCTATGACTGACCCCTTCACGCCCCCTTTCCCTGCCCAATCTTGCACATCCCACACGCACTGTGGTCCTTGAGGTTCTTCATATTCCTGTTATCCTTGAAGTACTCAAAGAACCTGATTGTAGGAGAAAGAGAGGAGCAGGATTGTGGTGGTCCGGCCAGTGTGGGTATTCCCATGAGCAGGCCTGTGTCTGCTGGGGAGCCACATGTCTGAGAGGCAAAATCTGAGCTGTGATACTCACGGGTCTGGATCATCAGGGTTGAAGAGAATGGTCAGGGAGAAGCAGGCCCCATCATGGTAGGCACCAAGAAGATAGTGTCGGTCTCCAGAGTCATAAATCATGTAATACCTGTGAAGGAGGAAAGGGGAGAGGCTGCCCGTGTTACCTGGGCCCCAAAGGAGACATGAGAGTCCAAGTCAGCAGTTTCAACCCTCCCCATCTCTGGTGGTCCCAGGGCTACTTACTGCTGCAGAAATTGCAGCACTAGACTCTTCAGCGCATCAGATCCAAAGAAGCTTCCCTGAAATCAAAATAGTCCTCAGGACCACAGCTGATACCATATCCTCATTCACCACCTAAAACCCTGCTATATTCCCCCTCCTCACCCTGCAGGTTGGTAACTTCTTGTGTGCTTCAATCCCCAAATTAGTTTGTGGGGGTGGCTCATGGCCATCCTGAGGAAGGGAAAAGGAAGTCAGCCTTGCAAACCAGCAGGTGGTGCTGAATGATCAAGAAAAGGATTGACCCAGGAGAGGGTAAGGGTCAGAGGTCAGGAGTAAAAGAGCCCTGGAAATTCCATGGGCAGGACTACATTTGTATTTTCAACACAGAGGCTTTGGAGCATGTGGAGAACTTGTGTGAAGACAGTCCAGAGCCTTTGACAGGTTCCCACATGGGTCAACCCACCAATGAAGATGAAGGGTCAGATCCAAAAATATAACTTGGGCCATATCTAAAGGGGTTCATAGCAGGTTGTGGGAGGTGTCATTGCCACTCAGATGAGTCAGTGATGGAGGGATACACTTACCAGGCACAATAACTTGGGGAACAGTTCCAGGATGGAGCTGCCAAAATTAAGACAAAACAGAAACGTAAGAGGATATGCAGAGCAGACCTGCCTCATTGGAGCAACCACACCTACACCAGACATGCAGCCCAGCATGTCCTACCTATACTCCAGTATGCCAGCCTTTCAGGGGCTGGGAATCTTCCTCATGAATTGACCCATATAAAGAGCGCTCATCTTCCTTCCTGCTCTCCCCCCTCTTCCTCTTCACCCTGCTGGGTAGCTTCCACCTAGGTGCCCTGACTCCATTCTCCAGTGCCAGAAAAAGCTTCTTGTTGATCCCAGACTCCAGGGCTTCTTCCCCATCCCTGCTTCTCTTTTTTCCTCCTGATACCCAGTGAAGGCTCCAGAGAAAGAGGGAATGGGGTGGGAACCTGGGGTTCTGCTACCTCACTGGGGGAGGGATCAGGAGGCAGGAAGGAAAAAGGAGGCAGAAGAAGACAGAGAGTGAGATAGGAGGGGAGATTGGGGAGACACAGTGGTTTAGAGACAAAGGGAGAAAGAGAAAGCAAAGCGAAAGAAAGGGAAAGATGCTCTTCACTGGAGGCGGGGGTCAGCGAAGAGAGTAAAAAGGTACATGGCGCTCATGAAGCAGTCCTTTTCTTCATCTGCCCTTGGCTGGCCCTGGGACCTGAGGTAGGAATGGAAATAATGCACCTAAAGGGCTGAGGACCCATTGTATGCAGGTTAAAACTTTGTCACATATGGGAGCTCTGCATGAGCTGGTCACGGAAATGCAGCAGCTGGAGGGGGAGTTGGGGGGACTGTCCAAGGAAGAGTAAAAGCCAGGCCCCAGCTCAGCATGGGGTTGGGAGTCTGTGACCCCCTCTTATGATCACTGCCTTCTCTCCTCATTGCCCTAGTGCACCTGTGCTGGTCTTCGTTGCTTCCTCACCTGAGGAATCCTACCTATGTCTGGGTACTCAGGGCTCTTCTGAAGGACCAGGCAGGTGATGTGATATGTGGAGGGAGTGGCAGTGCCCCTGAAAGGACTGTCCTTCTATCTCCTCAGCCACCTCTGCTCTCTGCCTTCCAGTGCTGCCTCAGAAGGCCCTCTGCTCACTGACACTGGCTCACTTCTGACCCTGACTAGGGGAACCCTGTATTCTCCCAAGGAGAACCCAACTTGTGGCATTGATCCAAAGGAATGGCTGTCATCATGGCAGCCACCTAGGGCCTTGGCCCTCAGCATGAGTTGAGGATGCCCCCATCATAGCCTGGGATTGGAGGGGACAACCTTTTGGAGCAAGAACAAGCAGTTTCGTCTCAGGGCAGGGGATATGCCTCATCTCATATTGGAGTAGGATGTCCTGTCTTAGCTGGCTCTGGGCTGAAGGACCTAGGCTGGAAGATCCTTTTCAGTCCAGAGAGCCAGTATCTGACTCAAGGCCGGCCATACCTGGTACTGTTGAAAAGGGGATACCTTGTTTCCTAGAGCATGTTGTTAGGAGGGCATGCATGAGAGGGCTAGATGCAGAGAATTGGGAAACAGACCTCAGACCAGGCAAACAGGTGAGCAGGTCATAGGAAGAAAAATATACCTCTAAGCACAGATGAGGGACACAGAAAAGAGAGGAAAGGCCTGTGGTCTTCCCAAAACTCTTTGTTGCCTCCAGCTAACAGGCACTATCAAGGGTAGCTCAGGCTCACAGGTGGTGAAACAGGGTACAACTAACCTTATGTTGGTTGAATTATCTGGTAAGGTGGTGCATAGGGGGTTTCTGTTTGCACACATCTCTTCTGGCTCCAACTCTTTGTCCTGGTCCAATTCCCCTGCTGACCGCACCTGTGATTATGGGGAGGAACTATATGGACCCGAGAAAAAGAACCAAGATGACTTGTACCCCAGTCCCTTCTTTTTCTAACAAATCCACTTCACTTCCCCTTGTCATTACTCCATGGAGTTCAGTGGCTCTGGGTCTGAGGTGGTGAAGGGGGGCAATAGGTGGGGGAAGAAGAGGTGGGTCTGAATGTGGACACACAACTGGTCTTGAGTCTGCATTCCCTTTATCTGCTTCTCCTTTTCTGACTTAAGCTACTTCTGCACAGATGGGGGTGCATCAGAAGGGCTGATAAAGATAGATATCTGTAGAGAACACCAGGGGGGCAGGGTAAGCACCAGGAAATCTGAGCCTTGGTATCAAGCAAGACCTTGGCCCTGTCCTGCCCTCTTGCCCCTAGGGAACCATGGCCATGACACTTGAAACATACCATCTCATTATCCTCATCTCGAGTCTTGCCACTGACATTCTTCAGTGCAAAAGCAATGTTGGCATTCTCAACAAAGAAGTGAGCCTTCATTTTCTCATAGTGAAACTATAAGGAGCAGAGAAACAGATTATGAGATCAGAACTACTGCTTATCTGCCCTGTTTCTTCTCATCCATCTCACTGTCTTCTCTTACTTCAACTGGAGTGAAGGGGATGCTGCATTGCTTCTGAATTAAACTCAGCAGCCTGTTCTCATCATATTTTATGCCAAATGGAATCTAGGAGCCAAAGAAAACACAAGAGAGTGATATAATGGAACCTACGAGTAAGATAAAGTCCAATCATGCTTTCCTTTCAGATCTCCCTTTTGGCCTTTAAAATAATTGTTTAAGATAAGACAATATCTATTACTACTAACTTTTGTACCAGGTATGGGTTTCCTAAATACCATTTTTTTCCATTCAAATAGTTTTCTTCAAATAATCAACTTAAGATGTTTAACATGTATTTCCTTTTATAAAGTTCCAAGAGACCCCACCTAAGGCAGATCTGGCCTGCACCTCTCATAAGGACCCAAGACTCAATGTCTTTCTATACTCAGCTTGGGCCAAGCTGTGCCTTCCAGTGTGGAGTCGCTCCATCTCCTTGGCAGTAGTTTCCTCTTTTGCTCTTAGACTACCTGTCTCATTCTCCTTGCAAAATGTTCCCTTTATATTGCTTCTCTGAGTATGCCCTTAGATGACCTAGGATGTTAACTCTTAGTAATAAAAAGACACATTACCAGCTCTTCTGCCCCAGAAAGGTGCCTAGTATCTCTACATGAGTCCAACATAACTCCCTCTGTTCACTTTCTACATATTAGGTCAACTTTTCCAGGACACTCACAATGATCTTGAACCAAATTTCTGAGGTCTCATCCTGCCTCATCTCCATTTTTGTCTCCGGAGGATTTTGTTCTCTCTCTATGTTAGCGTGGGTTTGGTTCCTTTTCTGAAAATAGGCTCTCTGATGGTAACGTGGAATGGCATAGGGTGTGCTGTGGGGAAGTGGAGAGAAAGAAGTAGTCCATATATGCTCAGAAAGTCTTCTATACACATTTGTTTTACTGATACCAAGGCTAAAATAGTTTTCTCAAGCATTAATATGATCCTATCATTCCTCATTCTTCCAGGTTGGAGAGAAGAATGACATGTTTAACTACAAGGTTATATATTCCACTGGCAGGTACATTTCAGCCATGCCAACTGGCCACTTACTATCTTACTCGGGTGTCCACATGAGCATCACTTGTTGTGGGATTTCCATCTTGTTGCTGGTGGGATGAAGGATGAATGCCAGAACTGGCTTGTTCAGACAAATTGATATATCTCCTTTGGTACATACCCCAGCCTGATCTTCTATGTATGGTGTTATCTTGGTATTGTGCCCTGAAATTAAGAACAACACATCAATGGTCCCAATACCAGAAAAAGTTCTAGGGAGATATCATGGCAAACAAAGATAAATTACTGATTTTTACAATCTAAAATGAAATACATCACAAGACTTCACTGTGGTTCCATGTTCTTGGAGATGAGAGATCGGGAATATTCACAGCCAAGAAGAAAAGCACAGAGAAATGGGTTTAGGTGTTGAGTTTGATTTGCGATGTTAGTCCCTGATATGACCCTTACAGGCTAGATGACCTGGGACAGTTGTTTATTATCTCTAACTCTCACTTCTCTCCTCAGCTCTACAGAGATAGTAAAATATACCCTAAAAGTTTGGTGTTATTGGTTCAACAGTCAAAGGTGAGTTCCTGCCTGAAAGAGCAATCATATAAATGAAAGAGAAGTCTGGTGAAAACATCCAGAATAACATCTGGAGAGACATAATACAGAAAATACCAAAAGATGAGGGATGAGAATTAAAAATGTAGTGAATATATCTTACCTATGTTTAATTTGAGCCCCAGTAAGAAGGAGAGGAAACAGTGCAGAAGTGGTATTTGAAGAGATCTTGGTTGTGAAGGTTCCCAAAGCAACAAGATATCAAGTCAGTTTAACAATATTAACAGGAGAAAAAGTATGCTTTAAGGAAAAAACATTCTTAAAGAAAAGACACACATTTTGTAATGATGTTAACATAACAATAACTTGTAACATTTGTGACCAGAAGACTCAGACTAGAATAAATATTAAAGATTCTTCTTTAGGCAGAAGAAATATGATCCCAGATGGAGGCACATAGATTCAGGAAAGAAAGTCTGATGACGTTTGTGACGGTGCAGGCAAATCTAAATGAATACTGACTGTATAGCATGGTGGCAATCATTTATTCTGGGGGGTTAAATATATGTAGAATTAAAATGCATGACAGTAAATTGGGAGGCAGTAAATTGAGTTAAAGTGTTCCAGGGTTCCTTCATTATGTGAGGAGCTCTAAGGGACTATTTTGTATTTGACTGTGAAAAGGCAAAGTACATTGTAATCTTAAGAGTGAACACTACAAAAATGGAAATATAATGTCTAAGTATGTAGCCAAATGAGGGAACAATTTAATAGTTAATTACATTAATCATTTCAAATGAAAATAGAAGAAAGTGACTTAGGACAGGCAAAAGTAAATGTACAGTAATATGGTATATATAAATCAATTTATATTTATATTTACATTAATAGTTTCAGACTAAATACTCCGAATAGAAAAACAAATATTATCAGAATTGATTTTAGAAACATTCTGTCAAATGCTCCTTTAAAGGTATACATGCAAAATTTAATGATCTAGAAAATCTGAATGAATAATTTGGCAAAATGTATATTATTTACACACTAACCTTTTGAGAGCTGGTACAACCATATTAGTAAAGGAAAAGGCACACTTTTTCAAAAAAGAGTGAAATTTTTTTATTACAACAGGTTCAATGCAATAAGAAGATATTAACACAAAATTCTAAATTTACATGCATGTCTTACTATAGAGACAAAGCATGTAAAGCAAAAACTAATAGAAGTAAATGGAGAAATAGACAAATGCATGATCACGGTGGGAGATTTTAACACAACCCACTGACTGACACATAAAATGGCAGACAAAAATTCAGCTACATGAAGAAGATTTTAAAATGTTAATTAAGTGAATTAACAAAGTAACATAAAACAATGCACAGAACAACCACACAGGGAACATTCCAGGACAGGTCAAATGCTGGGCCATAAAGCAAGCCTCAATAAACTGCTATGAGGTATACAATCTACCATGAATAGCTGATGTAAGATCCAAAAGTAGTGGTGGGTTCTCTGCCCCTCCCCACCTCCAGTATGAATCTAAAAGATGTTAATTTACACCAAATCTCCCCAACTTAGGTGACCCTTCCCATTCTCCAAACACTGGGCCTAAGAGGACCACATGATTCAGATCCTTCCCCTCAAGAAGGGAAAGAAAAAATTTATCTCAGCCATATCCATAGGAGAGGAGGTTTTCAATGTGAAACCAGGATAGGTATGCCAGGGTTCACCTGGCCCATTTCCTCAAGAGCAGGGAAAATATCTTGGGCCATTGCCACCCCGTTCCAAAATGGAGGTACTCTATGTGTCCCATAGGTTGGGGTAGGAAGGGGACCAGAACCTCTCCAGCCCAGTGAGGATCTGAGGCAAAGACATTATGCCGACTAACTTACCTCTGGTATGGCCTGAAGGTAATGATCTGTCACCAATGACCTCACAGGGTATTTATGAGGAGAATATATGGAGTCTGGAGCTGGATGTTTGAAAACCAAGGAAGACAAGAACTGGTCCCAAACAACTTCATCAGGGCCAGATGAACAAGATGGCATCTTTACAGGAAGTCCCTTTTTTTAAAGGCATAGAGAAGAAATCTCTGGGGGCCAGAAGATACTTAACTTCCTGTTCTTACTGACCACTAAGCTTGTTAGCAGCCTAATACCCCGGGAACTGTTTTCAATTGAACCATCCCTACAGAGGAGGTCAACTGGAGTCAGGAAGCCTGGGACCAAGGTACTTGTATCTAATCACAGGGAACTCTGAATGCCAGGTTTTGTGCTAGCTGCACTACACTGTGTTCCCACATTCTGCTAACCCAGAGAACTTTGAGTGCCAGCTATTGGCCCAGGCTCTGTACTTGCTACATTGCATCTGTTCTTTCACGTATTCTTCACAAGAGGACTCTGATACCAGAATCACCAGATTTCCAAGGTTGCTGAGGCTTAATGTGCTGCTTGAGCTTATCTGTAGGCATTCAGATATTAACTGTAAAACCAGAGACTGGAATTGAGCTCCATGCAATAAGGGTGACCTCTCCAAGCATAGCTTGCTGCAATACGTGGGATTTTCTTAAATTAGGGCAATGTAACAAAGTGTTCTCAACATAGTCCATGGCTGGAATTCACTCAAGCCCATCCCAGAAATATAATACAAAAAAAAAAAAAAAAAAAAAACAAAACCCACCACCAACAAACAAAAACAGGACCTGAAAAATATGAAGGAAATAGCAGAGTTTTGTGAGTCACTGGAATGAGAGCAGAAAAAACAAATCATGTCCTTGCCTTGAAAAAAAGCAAAAAGTACTCAGTGTAGGTAGATTCCTTTCAGTGGTCAGAGCTAGAATTGTAGCTATGGAAGTCATGCATTAGTGAGAACTTTATGGAATTATCTACTACTTTCTTTAATTTTCTACTCCTCATTCACAATACCTTCCTGGATCTCTGTACCCTGAGAGAGAAAGTCTAGCCACTGAGGTGAAGAAAAATCTGCACACTAAACTAATCATATAGGGTAAGGGAACTGTAAGATAGAAACACACACACACATACACAGATAAACTGTCTAGTCAAAAGTTGAAATTGTTTATTTTTTTATAAAACAGTATCATGAACATTCTATAGCATGATAAATATATGTGAACTACTCTGTCACATTAAAAATGTATGCTTAGAAAGTGAAATCATTCTGCACCTTCTGACTATATGGTCCCCTCATGGTTACTCACAGCTATCCAAGATATCCAATGTAAATAGAGTGGTGCACATTTTACAGACGTGTTTCTCTTAGGGTAATGTGTATACCTACCTTAAAATATTTGTGTAGGCATAAATACATTTTTTAAAATTTTCAGTCACATAAATTAGTTTCAGAAAATAAATTTTTTCACCTATTACTACATTTCCAGACTTTCATTTATTTTAATTGAATGTATTGTGATGACATTAGTTAATAAATCCATACAGGTTTCAAAGGTATAACTCAATAAATCATAATCTGCACACTGCATCATACACTCACCACTCAAAATCAAGTCTCTTTCCATCCCAATTTATCCCCTCTTTGCCCACTTCTATCTCCCCTATCCCCATTTCCCCCCGGCTATCATTATGTCATTGTCCATATCTATGTGTCATTCATATATATTTAACTTAATCCCTTCACCTTCTTCGCCCAGCCCTCCAAGCTCCTTCCCTCTGACAGCTCTCAGTCTGTTTTATGTATCTATACCTATGTTTTTATTTTGTTTGTTAAATTATTTTGTTAGAGTTTGCTAAAAAGTGAGATCACATGATATTTTTTTCTCTGACTGGCTTATTTCATTTAGTATAATAATTTCCAGGTCCACCCATGATGTCACAAAAGGTAAGAGTTTCTTCTTTGTTTACAACAAAAGTAGTATTCCACTGCGTAAATGTACCACAGCTTTTCTATCCACTCATTTACTAATGGGCACTTGGGCTGTTTCCAGGTCTTTGCTACTGTAAATAGGACTGCAACGAGTGTATGGGTGCATATATTCTTTCTGATTGCTGTTTTGGGTTTTATAAAGAAAATTTCCAGAAGTGGAATCGCTGCATCATAAGGCAGTTCCATTTTTAATTTTTGAGGAAACTCCATACTGCTTTCCACAGTGGCTGCACCAGTCTGCATTCCCACCAACTGTGAACAAGAGTTCCTCTTTCTCCACATCCTTGCCAGCACTTGTTTTTAGCTGATTTATCGATGATAGCTATTCTGACAGGTGTGAGGTGATAATTCATTGTGGTTTTAATTTGCATCTCTCTCATGATTAGTGACATTGAACATCTTTTCAAATATCTATGGGCCATCTGTATGTCCTCTTTGGAGAAGTGTCTATGCAGGTCCTTTGTCCATTTTTAAATGGGATTTTTTGTCTTCTTGGTCTTGAGCTGTATATGTTCCTTATATATTTTGGAAATTAATCCCTTACCAATATGTTCTCCCATGTAGTGGGTTGCCTTTTCATTTAGTTGATGGTTTCTTTTGCTGTGCAAAAGCTTTTTAGTTTTATGTAGTCTCGTTTGTTTGTTTATTTTCCTTGCCCAAGAAGATATATCTGTAAAAATATTGTTATGAGAAATGTCTAAAATTTTACTGCCTATGTTTTCTCCTAGAATTTTTATGGTTTCATGACTTACATTGAATTCTTTTATCCACTTTGAGTTTATTCTTGTGTACGGTGTAAGAAGGTGGTCTAGTTTCAGTTTTTTGCATGTATCTGTTCATTTTTCCAACACCATTTATGGAAGAGACAATCTTTATTCCATTGTATGTTCTTGCCTCCCTTATCAAATGCAGTTTGGCATCTTTCCAGATGTTTATTAGAGAAGCTTTTTGCTTTTCAGGTGAAGCATTTGTTGTTATCTTTTTCCCTTTCTTTACTAACTAAAAACAACCCTTCATGATCTCACACATTAGCTCAAATTCTGTAATAGTGTCTGCAAATATTTACTACCAGATTTTCAAACTTTTTTTTTTATATTTTTTTTATTTTGGTTTTTCAATTACAGTTGTCCCCTTTTCCCCCAATTTCTCTCCCCCACCCAACCCACCCCGAGATTTTCAAACTTTAATGTTTTTCTTTTGAAAGTACAGACATTGCTTTATTTTTCATGGATTTCTTATATGAAAAAAATACAGCTATGGCAGGAAAAACGAGAAGTACATAGAATTTCATCAAATACTCGCCTACTTGGATTTCTAAATTCAAAATATTGAAGGCTTCAGGCATAATGGAAAAAATAAACTTTAGATCTAATTTTATATTTTTGAATAATGGGAAGAATAACTGAATACTTGTTTTCTTATAAGAGGTACCATGTAAAATGTATCTGTCAAAAGATAATTCTGTAAATGTTTATTTCCTTCCATTTATGGAAGTTACTTTTCCTCTGCTTCTGCCTGAGTCCACACATCACCTCCAGGGCAGTTTAATCCATGTGGCCCTATATCTAGGCCTCCAGATCTAAGGGATTGGATTTCAGTTCCATCTTCACCATCACCTTCAAGAACAAGACATGGGGAAGAGAGTTGTTTAAGTACCGTCTCAGTGTGATGTGGACACCAAGGGAATTCAAAACAAGATACGTGATAACTGAGTATGGGGGACGAATGTCAAGTTCTTCTCTGACATGCACCCTACATTCCAGGAATCGTGGAAAGAGCAAGCTGATCTGTCCCCTTAGAATCTGACCAACTGTGTGCTGTGGTCTTTGTTGGGGAGCCAGCACTCTTGTGGTAACTAGTGTGAGTAATGTCTGCTTGCCTTTGTCTAAGTGGCCTTAGCCTGATAAGAAATTTCCCATTGTTCAGAGGCAGAGAGACAACTGGAATTGGCCTGCATACCTGACAGCAGAGTTTGGGAAAGAGCCTGTGTCCTGGTTTCTCCAGTAAGCAGGTGACCTACCTCTGTCTTGACTTGTGTAATAAACTTACGTGTGGTGGCTCCTGTTGCTTGAAGGTGCAGTGGATAGAGCTCACAAGTGGTACATGTCACATTTCTGGCAGTGTGAAGCAGTCAGATTGGTGTATTTCTCTCTTTGTCTTCAAATCCTGATGAGGTCTGTTTTGTTTTTTTTAAATAAATGACTCCTTTCTAAAAGAAAGATATGTGACACAAGAAAGCTTTTAATAATGTTATAAACTTAACTGGAGAATTTAAAGGGAGGTTAAAAAAATGTCTATCTCAAACAAAAAGGTCGCATATAAAAAATGTGAATTATTGAAAAATACTTGGAGCATACTTCATAGGCAAATGCGTAACATTCTGGTATATAAATAAATCTGATTAGTGAAAGTTTAATTAAAAGTCTATTAAAATAATTTGATTAAGAATGATGCATCGCGAAACAAGACGGCAGAGGAGTAAGTGGAAGCTACACTAACTTCCTCCTAGAACTAGTATGGATTTACAATGTAATTTTGGAGAAATCATCTGGAATAACCAACCGAACACCAGCTGGAGAGAAGTCTTATAACCACGGAGAGACAGAAAAAGTCGCTACATCACAACGTGACTGGTAGGGAGTGCGGAGACCCGGAAGGGCTGGCTGGGCTCACACGGGTAGCAGCTGAAGGGACTGAGAAGCAGCTCAGCAGCCGGGGATTCCCCCTGAGAAGGGCAGGGTCTAAACCCCCAGCTGAGCTTCCCAGCTTACAGCAACAGAGTGGAAAGTAAAATAGTATCCAGCTGAGAAAAGCAAAAAGCCACAGGGTTTCTTGCTAGCCGGAGAGAAACAGCTGGAGAAAAAGAGCTCTTAAGCAGATCACATATGAAAATATTCTGCCCCCACTTACCCTGGGCACAAGCAGAGGGAAGACAGAGAGGACTGGAAATGCTTGGGGAGAGTTTGGTGTGGTGGCTTTGAGGGGAGAGCTGGGGAAGCAGCTGGCCAGGTCCCAGTGCTGACTCATCCCCACACTGCAGGCAGACCATTCCTGGCCAAGTGGCATCAGCCTGAGGGGAAGCAAATGCCCCGCCTGCAGGAATTAATCTCTGCCGCCCTCAGTTATTAAGCCTGATGGCTGACCACAGATTGAATAGATTAACAACTAAAGAAGCCAGACAAAGGCAGTAGATCCCTGGAAGTCTCCAACAGGCTGCCTAGGCCCAGACTGGTACAGGATCTGACGCCACCAGGGGCAGATCCAGGAAGTGCAGATCATTCTAAGAAGCACCAACAAACAATAGGAGTCACAAAAATGGGGAGGCAGGGAAACAACCCCCCATCGAAAGGAAAGGCAGAGTCCCCAGAAAGAGTACTAAATGAAATAGAGGGGAGCCAACTATCAGATATGGAATTGAAAGCATGGATTATGGAGAAGCTCAATGAGCTCAGCGGAAACTACAAAGAACTCCAGAAAAACTACAGTGAACTCCAGAAGAACTATAAGGAACTTACTGAGAATTATACCAGCATCAAAAAGGACATGGAAGCTATCAATAAGAGCCAGGAGGAAATGAAGAATACGATCTCTGAATTGAAGAACACAGTAGAAGGAATTAAAAACAGGCTAGAGGAAGCAGAAGATCGGATCAGCGAGCTGGAGGACAATGTAGACAAAAACTCACAGACAGTGCAACAAAATGAAAAAAGACTGAACAAGACTGAAGAGGCTCTAAGACAGCTGCAGAACAACATGAAACGTAATAATATCCGTATCATAGGAATTCCAGAAGGAGAAGAAGAAGAGCAAGGAATAGAAAACCTCTTTGAAAAACTAATGACAGAAAACTTCCCTAACATGAGGAGAGAAAGAATCATGCAAGTCCAGGAAGCACAGAAGGTCCCAATGAAGATGAACCCCAACTGGCCCACTTCAAGACACATCATAATTAAAATGCCAACATTCAAAGACAAAGAGAGAATCCTAAAAGCAGCAAGAGAGAAACAACTAATAACATACAAGGGAGCTCCAATAAGGTTATCATCAGATTTCTGAGCAGAAACACTACAAGCCAGAAGGGAATGGCAAAAAATATTCCAAGCAATGAAAAACAAAGGCCTACAACCAAGAATACTCTACCCAGCAAGGCTCTCATTCAAAATGGAAGGTGAAATAATGAGTTTCCAAGACAAAAGAAGGCTAAAAGAATACATCTCCACCAAACCAGCATTGCAAGAGATACTAAAGGGTCTGCTTTAAGAAGATGAAGAAACAGAGAGAGACAGAGAGGAACATGAGTACAAAGGGGGAAAATGACAATGAATAAGTACTGAAAGAAAGAAGGAACTTCTACCATTTGCAACAACATGATTGGAACTAGAGAGAATTATGCTTAGCGAAATAAGCCAGGCAAAAAAAGAAAATTACCTTATGCAATCACCTGTTACAGGAAACTAGTGAACAACACAAACAAATGAGCAAAATTGAACCAGAGGTATGTAAACAAGGAATAAACTAACAGTAACAAAGGGGGAGATGGGAGGGAGAGAAGGGGTAAGAAGGGGAAGGGTCTAGTCAAAGAAAATGTATAAATGACCCATGGACATGGACAACTGGGTGGAGACTGAATGTGGAAGAAGGGGGGGCAGGGTGCAGGGAAGCAAGAGGGGGAAAAAAGTGAGACAACTGTAATGGAAAAACAAACAAACAGAAAATTTTTTAGTGGGGCGAAAAATAAAAATATAAAGAATAGAAATGCAAGTTCAGTGAATATTAGAAGGACAAGCATTTTCCTTCACACTGTATATTTTTCTCTCTATCTGATCCCTCCAGAGTTTGGCATTCTAAAGAAGTAAGTAATGACCTAACTTTCTTTGCATAAAACTAATAAGACCAGTTGTTAATAGAGGTTTTTTTTTTTTCTCTTTTAACTAAGACTTTGAATGGAATGTCATGCCTAAAGGAGACATGCTTGGGCTTTGGTTGTTACCAAAAAGCCCTGAGCAACTGGGACTGACTTTCAAAGGTAATAAAAGTCCACGAGATAAAAGGCCTGGTACCTTGGATGGATGAGCGGTCCATAGCAATCTTTCCAGGGAAGGAACAAAGGTTTTTTTCCTGAAAGATGGCTAGAAGGGACCTTAAGGCACAATGGAAAACCAGGAGGACCTGGAAAAGACAGGAGCTTACAGGCAAGGCTGAATGCCAGGTATGTGGATTTGCTTCTGTGCCTTGAAGGGGAGACTGAAGGTCACCCTAAATGTTCCTGCGTAAGTTCCAGCAAAGCAGAACTAAAGATCATAAGTGATCATTTTCTGCTCTTGTTGTGTTTATGCAAATGAACAGGATAAATTAAAAATGGACTTAATGCAGTCCCTTTAATGACAAGGAGGGTAATCTTAGGGAGAAAAATCATGATTCAAAGAAGATCACAATGCCCAGTGGTAGACTATAAAGTAGTGCAACTAACCGTCTTTAAAGTTTCTTTTCATTTAAAATTTGTTTTCATTTGAAAGTTAAACTATGTCTGTGGCATTATCAAAGATGTTTAATTTACAGGCAAGAAGAATGTCAAATGCCTTGCAACTGGATCTTTCCGATAAGACAGTCCTACAGATTTAGAGACTTGTATGTGGGTTATGTGACATAAATTAACATGTGTTTTCTGTTTTCAAAGGGCATAAGCCTACGATCTCATTACCTGAGTGATTGTCTGTACGTATAGGCCTCACTTAATCCTGTCTGCATTGCTGCCTCCTGAGACTCAATGGTTTGGCTGAACTAAGTGGCTGGGTTGGTGAAGCATGGGGTGGTCTGTGGGCTTCACTTTAAAACTGGTTTCTCTTTTCTATCCTAATGGCTTGGACAGAAAGAGCCCAGAGGCCTGAGAGGGGGGAAACCTAAAATATTTCCCTCAGTCCAAACTAAGTATAATGGGCAAAAGGGTCTTGGACAGGTGAGATGTACCTGGCATACCTTCCTCCAAAGAAGCCCTTATTTTCCCTAATGTGGGACATTGAAAACTTAATACCTGTCTTTTGTCATCTAGTGGTTATGGATTGAATGATGTCCTTTAACCCTGTTGCCCCCAGAATACAACAAGGATGCCAGCCTGTTAAACCAAGCATGCCGTTGTCCAGAGACAGCCAACCAACCTGGAGTCTGCACGATCCTTCCCCTTGTGGGAAGGCCACCCTCCCCTCCACACCCCTACTCTTATTAGGGATTTCTGGACCCACGGGTAGGTAGGACGACGACCATGTCCAGCTTGAAGCAGCTAGAGGAGCTCGAGACCTTCGTCCATTGTCCTTTATAAGATTGTAAAGGGTCTTAAGTCTGAGAGGGAGGGATTGTTATTTTTTATTGTTAAAATATTTAACTAATTAATTAATTATTTTTAAAAAAGAAGAAGAAGAATATATGAAAGGGTGAGGCAGGAGAGCTTGTATGTACGACCCATGGGCATGGACTTTCAGAGGGGATTGTTGGGGAAGGGGGGTGCTGGGTGGAGGGGAGCAAAGGGGAAAAAATTGGAACTATTGTAACAATATAATCAATAAAATATACTTAAAAAAAGAAAACTAAGGTTTAGACAGGATAAATAATTACTCAAATATTTACAGCTAATAAATAATGGAGGTAGAACTGGAAAAAAAAAGAATGATGCATCGCTAATATATAAAGATTAAGCAAGTACAAAAACAATTATATATGTGTGCATGTGTATTTATATATACCTATCTATATACATAAACATATATATATATATAAAACATATGAATAACAGTATATACATATTTTGATCAATACTTGGAAGAATATAAATTCTCATGTAAACTTACTTATATAATACTGTACACAGAAAAATATATCTGGGGGCTGTAAATTACCAAGGATGTATATCTTGTTATGTTGTGAGATTAAAAGATATATACCAAAATATTTTCTCTATTAAATTAATATAAGCACTACGTTAGCTTTTGAAATTTAGAAATCAGGAAAAAACTAATGTAAAATTTTATAACATTATAGTATGTACTTGGTTGGGAATTCCATTACAAAAATAATAAGTTTGTATGTAGCATAGCTGTATATAGCTGTATCTATGTATTTTCACATTATTTTTGTCTCTCTGTCACACACGTTTAGGTTTCTTATCATAGTCAAAAGAGGGGAGTTGAAGAAAAGTTCTTTTTTATCCTTCCTTATTGAATTTATTGGGGTGACATCAGTTGCCACTAGATTTAATGTATGTGGGCTCTGACTCACCCTTAATGCTTCCTTTGCCACAAAATCTTCCAGAGATTTGCCCCTGTGGGAACCTTGTTCCTTTCCTCCTTCCAAGGCTTCCTGCTAAGTGATGTCCATGTTCCCATTCTAGATGTGTTCATTAGATGGCATTGATCTCCAATTTCTGAGTTTTTCCCAGTGAAAAATATTTGGGAAAAGGAAAGAAAAATCTATTAAAAGTTATTTTGTATTGACAGTGGTGAAAGAATATGTAAAATAAGTTTATGCTTAAATTACTTCACCTAACTATTTTCTTCATCTCTATAGTTTTACAGATAGAAATCATAGTAATAACATCGTAAACTCCTCTTAAGAAGCCTGGTGGGTATTATAGGTTTGAGGTAGGAGTATAGAGGACAGAAGGGGCTCAGGAACTTTCTACAATTGTCCTGTTATGTTTTACAAAGATTGTTCCAGCATGCCAAACTCCTGGGTACAGGATTTCCACACTGGATTTACCAAGGAATGAACCATGTTATGAGGTATTTCTTTCCTGTAATCTCTGGCCAGTCTCCATCCTTTCCTCTTCTGCTAGCTACTGCCTCCTTCGCCTCAGATCTCACCTTGAATTCACTTCTTGTGAGAAGTCTCAGACACACCTTACTGTTTTGCTTACCATTAAGCATCTAGTAAGTTCACCATCTTTATTATCTCCAGGTACAGTTTTCACGTGAAAGGAACCAGATTGTGAGCTCAAAATTTCTTACAGGCTATAGCTTCACATAATGGACTGAAGACTCTGAACTATTCAAATATCTTATCTGAGGCTTTGCCTCAGATTCTCCGCTTCCACTTTTGTGGGGGAAACCTGGGACACAGGTCAGTTCAGCAATGGAACATCAGAGTTGTGCCACAGACAACAACTAGGCCATGTACTTCAGAAAAGCTGTGGAGGCTGTGGATTGGTGTTTTCTTCTCTAATAGACCCTGTGAGAGTACCATATAACAGTTTGTGATTTTTAGCAGACATAGTTTTGCATGGTAGAGACATAATAAGACTTCCAAAGGTAGAAGTGTAAATTTGAAAATTTTAAAATAATTTGCTGTTTGGAATACTCTTAAATATATTTCAAATATTTAAATGAATTTGGAGAATAGTAGAAAAACTAAAGAAGGAAGCAAAATTTTTCATTACCCCTCCAATGAGATATCATTATTTATTATATTCTCTTTAACTGTGTATATAATATGATACTGACTTATCTTTTAATCTGTATAATAATATTTAATCCCTTTGATACAACTACAAAGTCCACATGGCGATTCCTTCTTACAGATGGGAAAATTGAGCCTTAGATTCTAGGCATGGCCGAGGCTAAAATACATGTGTGACCTTTACTGCCTTGTGATTTCAATAAATCCTGACAAGTACCCTACAGGGAAGAGAATCCTCCCCCACTGAAGGAGGAACCTGGCTCAGTACCTCAATGTCTATCACTACCACATGTCATGCTCCTACTCAATGGCTGAGCCCAGCCCAGAACCCAGGTCATCTGAACCCAAAGCCTTTACTATTCCTACTGCTTCACTCTGCTTTGCCTTAATTATTGGATATACTTTTAAAGGCTTTGTATATGACCATAAAAGGAATTTGTACTCAGTTTAGACAGTGTGGAAAATACATTAAAGGATGGGAGGGATATGGCAAAAACACTGACAAACATAGTTAACTCTTTGAGTTCCCTTCCTGATACCTGAAAACTATTTAAAATATAATTTCAATTCACTGTAAAAATTGGGGATAACCATGTTTTTATTTCTCCTGCTTTAAGCCATATCACTCAAATATTGCTTCTAACAGAGAAGGAAATATGGAAATCTATATTTATTTCTCAATGAAAATAAATTAACAAGTGTGGAATAAGTTAACATATTTCCAAAAGAAGAATATCATTAGCAAAAGATGGCATAAATATGTGTTTCTCAAAAAAACTACTTTCTCAAAAGTAAAGAGTTTCATTTTAAAGCCTTATAATTTAAATCTACATTATAATATATTTGTTAATAGGAAATGCAAACTATAAAAATTGAGGTCAAAATTAAGATGCCTTTACTCACACTCATGGATGCTTTGAACACAACCCTTGTATCTGTTGCACCAAAACCCAGTTTAAGTACCATCCTTCACACTATCAAAAAAAAAGGGGGGGGGGACAATTCTTGCCTCCTTATTGAGGTAATCCATTTTTAGGAGTTGTGAAGAGAAATGATTTGGCAGGAGGTAGGAGTAAAGGATGTTAGTATAAAGTGCAGCAGTTAATATTCACAATGGAAGGGAAATTGACTTTCTATGGTGAAAGTATGGTGTGCACATTATAGAGTATATTGAACACTAAACTGAAGACGAGAAGAAAATGTTTTCAAACACTGTAACTGCAGAACCAGCTCAAATTGGTACTATCCTGTTTCTAACAAGACCCAGAACTAAAATTTATGAGTAATATTTGTGAACCCTTAACTGCTCCCTTCATGGAACCAAAGGACTAATACATGACCAGAACCTGAATGCTGGAACTCCTTCAGAAGCAAAGTGCCCATTGTTCAGGAAGATCCTGAAATACCTTAAAATCCCACCCAAAACCCTAGATCACGAAGACAGATTTGAACCTTGCTTCCTGTCTCCTTGCCAGCTTTTCTCTTTTCTCAAAAGCTGATGTCATAATATTGTCTTTTATGTGCATCAGGTAACATGATAAGCTAGCCCCCATAGAAATCCCAGGTGTATGTAATAGTGCACAAGCATAAACAGCCATGTCTCACTTACCTGAACCTGGTCCTCAGTCTTACCTGGCTGCCAGATTTGGGATATGCTTGTCTCACTTTACTACATGAAAATGGGCCACAGGTTGAGTTGAGTTCTTCCCCTTATGCTGGCCTCATCTTTAAAAACAGGATCGCTCCAGACTTCCAGCCAAGATGGAGGCATAGACAAACATGCTGCATCTCCCTCCACAGCTAAGAAGGAATACAACTACCTCAAAACTAGAAACAACCAGAAGTCCCAGAAAATCAAACTACATGTAAGTCCAGCAAACAAAGATATAAAGAAGAAATACTCATCCAGACAGGTAGGAGGGGTGGAGCCGGGGCAGAGAAGACACAGTGTGGTGGTGGCAGCAGTGGTGACAGCAGTGGCAGGCCAGTAGAAAGTGCAGTCACACGTTTTAAAAAGTCAGGAGGGACACCTGGGGAATGTTCCCAGCTTCCCACCAGACCTCGCAGCTCATGGTCCCAGCACCAGGGAAAATCAAATCTCATTGCTTCTGACTGTGCAGACCAGTGGGGGTTGGGGTGGAGGCAGAAACTGCTTGTCTCAGCACAGTCTGCTTGTTTAAAGGGCCCCTACGGTCCTTGAATGTCCACAGACCCACCCTCTCTGGGAACAACAGCCAGGGCAGCAGCTAGAGGGGCACCAGTCTAGTGCGGAGTGGGAGAAGTGCCTGGAAAAGGGGCGAATGCTGGGCAAGCAGCATTGTTCCTTCTCATACTCTTCCCCCGCATCCAGCGTCACAACGTGGTGAAACAGGTTGCCTTGTACTGACAAATCCCTAAGGCTCTGCCCCTTACAATGTAGCAGGAGTGACAGCTCTACCTGGGACATGGAGGCAAACAAACACAGGAACCTATCAGAATGAAGAGATGGAGAAAGTATGGCCCAAAAGGGGGGACAGATCAAGGTTCCAGTGGAAGAACTAAGTGATGAGGAGATAGCCAACCTAACAGATGAGGAGATAGACAACAGATGAGGAGATAGACAACCTAACAGATGCAGCATTTGAAACACTGGTGATAAAGATGCTCACAGGCTTGAAAGATATGCTTGAGTACAGCAAATGCATAAGAGAAGTGAAGGGCATGCTAAGTGAAATGAAGGAAAATCCACACAAAACCAATGGTGAAGGGAAGAAAACTGGGGTTCAAATAAATGATTTGGAACATAAGGAAGAAAAAGATAGTCAACCAGTACAGAATTAGAAAGCAAGAATTGAAAAAACTGAGAAAAACTTCCCAAATTTTGTGAAGGACATAGACATACAGGTCTGGGAAGTATGGAGGGTCCCGGGCAAGCTGGACCCAGAGGGACCACACCAGGATGCATCATGATTGAGATGCCAAAGTCAAAAATTAAGAGAGAGTCATGGGGGCAGCAAGAGAGAGGTAGAGAGTTGCCTACAGGGGTGTGCCTATAGGACTATCAGCTGATTTCTTGGAGGACACTTTGCAAGCAGGAAGGGACTGGCAAGCAGTATTCAATGTGATGATGTGATGAAAAGCCAAGGTTACTCTATCCAGCAAAGCTATCGTTTGGAATGGAAGGGCAGATGAAGTGCTTCCCAGACAAGGTAAAGCTAAAGGAGGTCATCATCCCCAAGCCATTATTATATGAAACGTCAAAGGACTTACTTAAGAAAAAGAAGATCAAAACTATGAACACTAAAATGACAACAAACTCACCACTATCAACAACTGAATCTAAAAAGTAAAAATAAAATCCAACTAAGCAAACCAGAATAGGAGCAGAATCATAGGTATGGAGATCATTTGGAGGGTTTTCAGCTGGGATGGGAGAGGGGGAGAAATGAGGAAATGGTGCAGGGACTAAGAAGCATAATCGGTTGGTACAAAATAGACAAGGGGATGTTAAGAATAATACAGGAAAGGATGAAGCCAAAGAACTTATATGCATCATCAATGGACATGAACTAAGGGGGGTGGGATTGCTGGAGGGAAGGTGGGTACTGGGCAGAGGGGAGCAAAGGGGAAAAAATTGGAACTACTGTAACAACATAATCAATAAAATATACATAAAAAAAAAAACAAGAGAGCTCCAAATCTCATTGGTTAAGGACCTGTGCATGGGAGTCAGGCAGACCTGGACTTGAGCCATGTTTCTATTACTGTCTTCTAGTACATTAGTGCCCAGATTAGCTCAACATGCACCCAGATGAGCAAAATTATGTAGAGCCTTTATTTTTTTATAACAGGTCTGTTTTCATTGGTTCCATTTACACCTGGATTTTTCTATACAAGCAATCTCTGTCTCTCTCATTGAGAGTATGCACAGTCTCTCAAATTTTCCTTGCTTTTCATGCAATCATTCTTCATCATGAATTGTTTGGTGCTTACAGCTGGATTGTGTTGTTCTGCTGTTGAATATAACACATCACCTAGAGCACTAACATCAGATAAAGTCACTCTGTGACCATGATATAATGAGATTTTTTAAAAGCAAGATCCCAATGAATACAGGAAAATTGCAGGATACAAATTCAACATGCAGAAATCAGTTGTATTTCTTTTTTTTTTTTTAAATGATTTAATGTGTTTTATTGATTAAATTATTACATTTGTGCCAATTTCCCTTCCCTCTGCTCCCCTCCACCCGGTGGCCCCCCTCCCTCCAGTTGTCCCCCCCTTTTAGATTATGTCCATTAGTTGTGCATACAGTTCCTCCCAACCTCTCTCCGTCTATTCCATTCCCTCCTACCTTGATCCCCAATTCCTATATCATCTCCCTCCCTTTCCCCACTCCCCCTCCCTGTTGACCTCCCCCCAATATGCTTCCCGTACCCACAGTTCCTCTTTCCCTCTCGTTGCCTATTTAGTTTGCCTTTGTTTCATCTCCCTAGCTTCTGTTTTTTTTTTAAACCAGTCCCTTTAACATCTCATATAACAGTGGTTTGGATCTAATGAACTCTTTCAGTTTTATTTTGTCCTGGAAACACTTTCTCTGTCCTTCTATTCTGAATGAGAATTTCGCTGGATAGAGTATTCGTGGTTGTAGGTTTTGGATTTTCATTACTTTGAATATTTCTTGCCAGTCTCTTCTTGCCTGTAGGGTTTCCCTTGAGAAGTCAGCTGATAGTCTAATTGGGACCCCTTTGTACATAATTCTTTTCTTCTCTCTTGCTGCTTTTAAGATTCTCTCTTTATCTTTAATTTTTGACATTTTGATTATAATGTGTCTTGGAGTGGTTCTCCCTGGGTCCAGTCTCTTGGGAACTCTCCTCGCTTCCTGAACCTGCAGGTCTATTCCCTTTCCCAAGTCTGGGAAGTTCTCCTTTATTATATTTTCACTCAATTTTTCAAGTTCTAGTTCATCTTCCTCATTCTCTGGCAAACCAATGATTCTTATGTTGGGCCTTTTATAGCTGTCCCAGAGGTTTCTGATCCTTTCGTTGTTGCTTCCCATTTCCTCTCTCTGCATTGGTTGACTGCTTGTTCCTTCTCCATATTCCAGTTTGTTGAAATGAACTCTGGATTTTATTTCCTTTCTTTCTATCTCGTATGCGGTTTTGTTCCTTTCGTTATGAAAGTTTTTCGCTTCTTTCATATCTTTTTCCTGCTCTTTTGTGAATTCTGTAAGCCACCTGATAACAATGGCCCAGAACTGAGCCTCTGACAGGTTTCTTATCTGTTCATCTGTCAGGTTCTCTATCTGCTGCCTGGTGAGTTGTGTTACCGGTATTTCTAAAGTTGCCTGCCTCATTTTGACAGATGCGTTTTGTTTTTCAGTTGTATTTCTATTTACTAAAACAAATGGTCTGAAAAAGATAGAAAGAAAACAATCTCATTTACAGTAGCATCAAAAACCATTAAATATTTATGAATAAATTTAACCAAGAAGGTGAAAGATCTATACATTGAAAACTACAAGACACTGATGAAATAAACTGAAGAAGAAGACAAAAAAATGGAAAGATATCCCATGTTTGTAAGTGGGAAGAATATTGCTAGAATATCCATACTACTGCCCTGGCTGGTGTGGCTCAGTGGATTGAGTGCTGGCCTCAAACCAAAGGGTCTCTGGTTTTATTTCCAATCAGGGTACATGGCTGGGTTGCAAGCCAGGTCCCCAGTTAGGGCCACGCAAGAGGCAACCACACATTGATGTTTATCTCCCTCTCTTTTTCCTTCCCTTCCCCTCTCTCTAAAAACAAATAAATAATTAAAAAAAATATCCATACTACCAAAAACCATTTATAGATTCAATGCAATCCCTATCAAACACCAATGGCATTTTTCACGGAACTAGAAAAAAATCCTAAAATTCATATGGAACCACAAAATACCCCAAATGACCAAATCAATCTGGGAAAGAACAAAGCTGGAGGCATCACACTTTCTGATTTCTAATGTAATGGCTACATAGGTGAGATTGAACACTCTGAAGCGGTGTATAAAGTAAGCAAAGGATTTTATGTGCCAGCCAGTTGGGCAGACCCTGAGCTGGTCTCTAACAAGCTCTGACCTACTGGGATTTTTAGGCAGGGGCTTATATACTGGTAATGTTCCTTTGTCTCTTCTTTGGCAGGAAACAGCCTTAGGAAGAGGTGGGCTGGGCAGGACTGTAGGAATGTCTTGGCAGTAACAGGAACAGAAATTTGCAAGGCTATAAGGTTATCTCTGGTGGCAGCATAGCTCTCCAGCCAGGGATGAATTCTTTGTGAAGCAATTTATTTTCAGAGGGCTAGATATCCTGTAAAGTATAACTTTCACAAATGGTATAAACCAGTCACAAGCAAATGGGAGGCGATAGAGGTTGAGGTCCTTTTATCTTGTAAATTACCATTTGCTATAACACTTCTACCTACGTTCCTTTTTCCAAGGCTTTTTAGCAAGTCCTTGCTACTTCTTACAAAGAACACTTGAAGCCTCTACATATTTACATATTTAGCTGACCTTTGAAACTTTTTACAGGGAATATCTGGTGCCCCTACACTAACTATATTATAAATCATAGTAATCAAACAACCTGGTACTGGCATAAACACAGACACATACACAAATGGAACATACTAGAGAGCATAGAAATAAGCCAATGCATATATAGTCAACTAATATTTTATAAAGCAGCCAAGGATACTCAATAGAGAAAGGGTAGTCTCTTCAAGAAGTGGTGTTGGGAAACTAAATAAGATTGAACATACCTTAACATAATAAAGGCCATATATGACAAACCCACAGCCAACATCATACTTAACTGGAAAAAACTAAAAGAGTTGCCTTTAAGGTCAGGAAAAAGACAGGGATATCTACTTTCACTACTTTTCTTCAACAGAGTACTGCAAGTTCTAGCCACAGTAATCAGTCAACAAGAAGAAATAAAAGGCATCCAAATTGGAAAGGAAGAATTAAAACTGTCATTATTTGAAGAGGACACAATACTATATGTAGAAAATCCTAAAAACGTCACCAAAAAAACTACTAGAACTGATAAATAAATTCAGTAAAGTAGCAGGATATGAAATTAATATTCATAAATCAATGGCATTTGTATGCATGAATAATAAATTATCAGAAAGAGAAAAAAAGAAAACATCCCCATTTACAATTGCAACAAAAAATAAGATACCTAGGAATAAATTCAACCAAGGAGGTAAAAATCCTAAAGGAAGAAATTGAAGAAGATGCAAATAAGTCAAGGCATACACCTTCATCATGGATAGGAAGAATTAACATCATAAAAAAGTCCATATTACCAAAGCAATCAATAGATTCATTGCAATTTCTATCAAAGTACCAATGGCGTACTTCAAAGAACTAGAACAAATATTCCAAAAATGTATATGAAACCACAAAAGAGCCCCTAATAGCCTCAGCGATCTTGAGAAAAAAGAGCGAGTTTGGAGAAATCATACTCCCTGATAACAAAATATACTAAAAAATCATAGTAATCAAAACAGCATGGGTCCAAGATGGTGGAGGAGTAAGTGGAACTACACTAATCTCCTCCCAGGACCAAACTGATATTACAACTAAGTTATAGAAAAATAATCCTGAATAACCAATTAAACACTAGCTAGAAAGAAGCCTTATAACCACAAAGAAACAGAAGAAGTGAAATCACCACAACATGACTGGTAGAGAGAGTGGAGGATGTACAAGAGGGCTGGCTGGACTCCCATGGGTGGCACTGAAGTCCTGGAGGGACATTTCAGAGGCTGAGGGTTCCTCTGAGAAGTGTGGGGTTCAAACCCCAAGCTGGGTTCCCCAGCCTATGGCACCAGAACAGGGAAAAGAACCCAAATAATATAAAGTTTTGAAAAGCAGAGGGGTTTCTGTCCACCAGGGAGAGATGGCTGGAGATGCAGAGAGCCCCTTAAAGGGCCAACGCACAAAATTCCATTTGCAGACACTTACCCTGGGCCTCATCAGAGAGGACAGAGTGGAATAGAGATGCATTAGGAGAGTCTAGGGTTGGTATTTCTGGGGAGAGAACTGAAGAACAGCTGCCAGGATCCCTGTGCTGTGTCGTCCCCCATACTGCAGGTGCCATCTTTCTCAGGCAAAGCAAACCCTTTCAAAGGGCATGCATCTGCCTGAGGGGAAGCAATAGCCCTGTCCACAGGAATTATTCTGCCCCACCCTGTGGAGCTTAAGCCCTGCTGCTGAGGAGTACAGCTGAAAGACTTTCTCTCTTTAAGCCTAACAGAAACCCTGTAGGCAGAGGGAGATCTCTGGGAACTCTGAGACTTTAGCTGACCTTGATCCAGGCCAGGTGCTGGTAAAACCTGGCCTTGGTGTGCATCCTGGTTCTTTCTGCACAAACTCATGCCCAACAGAAGGACCCACAAGCTGTGGATCACTGATAGCTCCATATAGGTTGCCAAGGGCCAGTCGCAAGCAGCATCTTACATAGGCCTGAATGAGAGTCAGTGAAGATCTATGTAATACATAGAAACAAACGCAAAGAGGTAGCCAAAATGAGAAGACAAAGAAACAGGACCCCAATGAAAGAACAATAGAATTCTCCAGAAGAAGAACTAGATGAAATGGAGGCAAACAGTTTATCAGATAGAGACTTTAGAATAATTATTATAAGGATACTAAATATCATGAAAAAAGACATAGAAGCCATAAAAAAGGAGCAGTACGAAATAAAGAATGCAATATCTGAAATAAATAATACACTGGAAGGAAAAACAGTGGGTTAGGTGAAGCAACGGATCAAATCAGTGATTTGGAAGACAAGGTAGAAAAAAAAACTCAAGCAGAGAAGAAAATAAGAATATTAAAATATGAGGAGAGCTTAAGAAACTTTTGGGACAACATGAAATATCAGGTGAATACCAGAAGGAGAAGAGGGTGAACAAGAGATTGAGAACCTATTTGAAAAAATAATTACCAAAAACTTCCTTGATCTGGTGAAGGGAAAACACACACAAATCCAGGAAGCTCAGAGAGTCCCAAACAAGTTGGATCCAAAGAGGCCTACACTGAAACATATCACAATTAAAATGGCAAGGCTTAAAGACAAGGAAAGAATCCTAAAAGCTGCAGAGAAAAGTAGGTAGTCACATACAAAGAAGCACTAATAAGACTGTCATCTGATTTCTCAACAGAAACTTTACAAGCCAGAAGGGATTGGTGTGTGATATTCAAAGTGATGAAAAGCAAGGACCAAGTTATTTTACCCAACAAGGCTGTCATTTAAAATTAAAGGGGAAATAAGGAGCTTCCCAGACAAGAAAAAGCTAAAGGAGTTAGTTAACACCAATAAGTACTGCAAGAAATGTTAAAGAGCTTGCTTGAAGAAGGAGGAGGAGCAGGAGGAAGAGGAGGAAGAGGAAGAGAGGGAAAAGGAGGGAAAGAAAAAAAGAGGAACTAGCTTAACAATAAAATAGCACTATATATGTATCTATCGATAATCACCTTGAAGGTAAATAGCTTAAATGCTCCAACCAATGGATATAGGGTAGTGCTGAATGGATAAGAAAATAAGACCCACAGATAGGCTGCCTCCAAGAGACCCACTTCACATCAAAAGATACACAGAGACTAAAAGTAAAGGGATAAAAAAAGATATTTCATGCAAATGGAAAGGGAAAAAAAAGCTGAGGTAGCAATATTTATATCTGACAAAATAGACTTTGAAACCAATGCTATAATAAGAGGGAAAAAAAAAAACAGTACATAATGATAGAGGGAACAATCCAACAAGAGGATATAACCCTAGTAAATATTAACACACCAAAAAGGAGCAGCTAAATATGTAAAGCAAATCTTGATGGATATAAAGGAAGAGATGGACACAACTACAGTCATAGGGGATTTTAACTTCAATGGATAGATTTTCCAGACAGAAAATCAACAAGGAGGCAGCTGCCTTAAACAACATGCTAGATAAAATGGATTTAATTGATATCTTCAGGGAATTTCACACCAAACCAGTAGAATATGCATACTTTTCAAGTGCACATGAAATGTTTTCTAGAATAGACCATATGTTAGGGCAAAAGATAAGTCTCTATAAATTTAAGAAGGTTGAAATCATATCAAGCATCTTCTCTGACCACAAAAACAAGAAATCAATCACAAGAACACTGAAAAACACTCAAAGACATAGAACTAAATAACATGTTATTAAACAATGAATGGGTCAACAATGAGATCAAGGAAGAAATCAAAAGATACCTTGAAACAGATGAAAATGAGAACACAACACTACAATCCAAAATCTGTGGGACACTGGGAAAGCAATCCTAAGAGGGAAATTCATAGCATTCAAAAAAAAAAAAAAAAGAAAGAAAAAGCTTAAATAAACAATCTAACTTTACACTTAAAGGAACATAACAAAGAACAAGAAACAAAGCCCAAAGTGAGTGGAAGGAAAGAAATAATAAAAATCAGTGCAAAAGTAAATAAATAGAGTCTAAAAAATGATACAGAAGATCAATGACTCTAACAGTTGGTTCTCTGAAAAGATAAACAAGATTGAAAAACCTTCAACCAGACTCATTAAGAAAAAAAAGAGAAAGGACCCAAAATAAATAAAATCAGAAATAAAAAGGGCAAAATAAGAGCTGACAACAAATAAATACAAAGAGGTACAGGAAGAAGATGGTGGTGGAGTAGGTAGCAGTGTTGTCTGCTTGCTCCCATCACGGAAGTACTTGGAGCATAAACACGGAGTGGAGTGAGTATGGATTTTAGATAGGGTGAAAAGGGACGAGAATGTCGGAGTGGTGTGAAACAGGGCAGAAATCTCAGCCTGCACTCTCCAAGTGAGTCACTGGGCTTCCCAGCCCATCACAGCTGCTGCACCACACCTGAAAGGGGCAGCTGCTTGACTGGCTCATTAGCCGGGATCTGCTTGGAAAATTCCCCCTGCCATTAGGTGCCATGACCAGCAAAGTCCAGAGGGAGTCAGTAAGAAGGTTTGGTTGAAACAGCAGAGGTGTGGGAAGACAATGAACAGCCCAGACTGAGAAACTGTATGAATTGAGTCTAGGTGGGGACTCCCTGGGCTGGCAACCCTGCGCCAGGGATGCTCGCACCAAGGCTCCACCAAACAAAAAACCAGAACTGAGCCATGTAAAGGGGCCCATACAGGAAAGCTGCAATGGAACCCCAGACTCAGTAGGGACCCCAGGCAGTCAAGTGGTATAAACAGGCACATAACAAGACTCTGCCAGCCAAGAATGCAGGCTGCTGCTGCAGCTTGGAGGCAACACAGAGACTTTATTGGAGGGGAAACAGAGACAGGACCTGGGACTGGGCAGGGACTATGAGCATGCGCATTGGCTTGCTAGCAGAACAGCATTGCTAGAGAAACCTGAGGAGGGCTGGAGGGTGCTGCAGGACAAGGGAGGGGGGGAACTCAACTAAGTGAAGCTCACAGCAGAGAGCTGCGGCAGACCCACGAGTGAGAAAATAGCAGCCTCAGAATCCAGCTAGATCTCCTCACAGCCAGTCAGCCAGAAAAGATTTAAACCCCATGGAATTTTGACAAGGGCCGGATCCAGAAAAAGAAAACAATGCCCACAGGTTGTGCTGGGGAAAAACTCTTTCTTTAATCTGTTTCCTACCTTATCTCCCTCCTATTCTTCTTAATTTTTTTCATTTGTCTGTTTTGTTTATCCCCCCCTCTCGCACTAAATATATGTATAGCATATAACTGCTATATAAACTTAATACAATACACTTCCACTTCCTCACTTCATTCTGCATTCTTCCCTGCCTTTTTCAACATACAATGTAAATATTACTTACTGTCTCACATAGCCTTGACCCTACTTGTTACTATTATTATTCTACCATCTTCCCTCTCAAAAATCATCTTCATTTCAGTTAAAACAACTCTTATCTGTTTTTCATATAGTATAATAGTCTTAATATCTTTACATCTATATTAATACTGGCTCATTTGCTGCTGATAGTGTGATTGTGGGTGGGGATATTTTTGAGGGTGTGGGTTTCTTGCCTGGGTTGCATGTTTATGTTTTAACAGCATCTCCACAAAAGAACTCAAGACAAGGTGGGCAGAGTGATGTTAAATCAACTAGCCAGAGGGAAGGATTCACCAAAGAGTAACTGAAATACAACCAGACAGCTTAAACAAATGGCATAAAGAGAATCCCAAGAGCATCAAGCTCAGGAGATCAAGGAGATGACATTGCTGAATTCCCCAGATCTCCTACACAGAATCTCATACCACGAATGTGGGAAATCAAAGGAGACAAATCTAAGAAACAAAAACAAACAAGAAGCACCTAACATGGGGAGACACAGAAACAACCTCCCAATGAAAGGAAAAGAAGAATCTCCAGAAAGAGAACTAGATGAAACAGAGGTAAGCAAACTATCAGACATGGAATTCAAAAGAACCATTAAAGGAACTTCAATAAACTTGACACACTCAGAGAAAACTACAACGAACTCCAGGGAAATTACAAAGAACTTCAGGGAGACTACAAAGAACTCCAGGGAAGCTACAAGGATCTTCTGGAGAATTACACTAGCATAAAAAAAGACATAGAAACTATCAATAAGAATCAGGAAGAAATGAAGAATGCAATATCTGAATTGAAGAACACAGTAGAATCAACCAAAAACAGGCTAAGTGAAGCAGAGGATTGGATCAGTGAGTTAGAGGACAATGTAGAAAACAAATTCCCAGACAATACAACAAAATGAAAAAAATATTTTAAAAAAATGAAGAGGGTGGAAGAGAACTGCTGGACAAGATGAAATGAAAAAAATATTTAAATCATAGTGATACAACAAGAAGAAGAGCATGGGATAGAAAACCTGATTGAAAAAGTAATTACAAAAAATTTTCTAAGTTGATGAGAGAGAAAGTCATGCAATTCCAGGAAGCACAGAGGGTCCCAATTAAGATGAACCCAAAAAGGACCGCTGCAAGGAACATCATAATTGAAATGGCAACATTCAAAGACAAAGAGAGAATCCTAAAAGCAGCAAGAGAAAAACAATAAATAACATACAAGGGAGCTCTGATAAGGCTATCAATTGATTTCTCAACAAAAACACTACAAGCCAGAAGAAACGGCAAAGAATATTTCAAGCAATGAAAAACAAAGGCCTACAAACAAGAATACTCTAGCCAGCAAGGCTGTTATCCAAAATGGAAGGTGAAATAAGGAGTTTCCCAGATAAAGGAAGACTGAAAGAATACATCTCCACCAAACCAGCATTGCAAGAGATGCTAAAGGGTCTGCTTTGATGAGAGAAAGAATAAACAGACTTCTGGCCAAGATGGAGGCATAGACAGACACAATGTGTTTCCCCTCAGATCTAAGAAGGAATACTACAACTACCTCAAAACTAGAGACAAACAGAAGTTCCAGAAAATCAAGCTACATGGAAGTCCAACAAACAAAGATTTTAAAATACTCATCCAGACAGGTAGGAGAAGCGGAGCTGGGGTGGAGAGGACACAGTGCTGTGGCACAGCGGCAGTAGCAGCAGCGACAGGCTGTTGGAAAACGCAGCCACACATTTTAAAAATTAAGGAGGGACACCTGGGGAGCGCTCCCAGAACGAGACCAGACCGTACTGCTCATGGTTCTAGTGTCGGGGACAATAAAGCCTCATTCCTTTTGGTTGTGCAAACAAATGTGGTTTGGGGTGGAGGAAGAAACTGCCATTCCCTCAGCAGAGTATGCTTGTTTAAAGGGCCCCCATTGTCCTGGAATGTCCGCAGTCCAACCCACTCTGGGAACGACAGCCAAGGCAACAACTTGAGAGGCGCCGGTCCCATAAAAAGTGAGAGAAGTACCTGGAAAGGGGGTGAGTGTTGAGCAAGCCGCATTGTCCCTTCTCAGATCTCTCCCCAATAAACATCACCACAATGTGGTGAAAAGGGCCGCCCTGTACTGGTGAATGCCTAAGGCTCTGCCCCGTACAACATAACAGGAGCGATAGCTCTACCTAAGACACAGAGGCAAACAAACACAGGAGCCTTTCAAGATGAGGAAACAGAGAGATATGGACCAAAATAAGGAATGAATCAAGGTTTCAGTGGGAGAACTAAGTGGTGAAAAGATAGCCAACCTAACAGATGAGGAGATAGTGAATCTAACAGATATAGAGTTCAAAATATTGGTGATGAACATGCTCACAAGCTTGGCAGACATGCTTAAGTATGGAAAACACATAAGGGAAGAAGTGAAGGGTATGCTAAGTGAAATGAAGGAAAATCCACACAAAACCAATGATCAAGATAAGGAAACCAGGGTTCAAATCAATGATTTGGAACATAAGGGAGAAAAAAACAGTCAACCAGTACAGACTGAGGAAACAAGAATCGAAAAAAATGAGGAGAGGCTTGGGAACATTTGGGACAACTTTAAACGTGCCAATATCCAAATCATGGGGATGCTAGAAGGAGAAGAGGAAGAGCAAGAAATTGAAAACTTATGTGAGAAAATAATGAAGAAAAACTCTCAAAATTTGGTGAAGGAAATAGAAATACAAGTCCAGGAAGCATGGAGATTCCCGGGCAAGCTGGACCAAGAGAGAACCACACCAAGACACGTCATGATTAAAATGCCAAAGGTGAAAGATAAAGAGAGGGTCCTAAAAGCAGCAAGAGAAAATAAGAGCGTTACATGCAAAGGGGTGCTTATAAGACTGTCACTGGAGTTCTCAAAATAAATTTTGCAGGCAAGGAGGGAATGGCAAGAAGTATTGAAAGTGATGAAAATCAAGGACCTACAGCCAAGATTACTCTATCTAATGAAGCTATCATTTAGAATGGAAGGGCAGATAAAGTGCTTCCCAGACAAGGTAAAGCTAAAGGAGTTCATCATCACCAAGTCATTATTATATGAAATATTAAAGGGACTTACTTAAGAAAAAGAAGAGCAAAACTATGAACACTAAAATGACAACAAACTCACAACTATAAACAACTGAATCTAAAATATAAAAACAAAACCCAACAATGCAAGCCAGAATAGGAATAGAATCATAGGTATGGGAATCATTTTGAAGGTTATCAGCTGGGAGGGAGAAGGGGGAGAAATGGGGAAATAAGAGATTAAGAAGCATTATCAGTTGGTACAAATAGACAGGGGAATGTGAAGAATAATAAAGGATGAAGCCAAACAACTTATATGCATGACCCATGAACATGAACTAACGGGGGTGGATTTGCTGGAGGGAAGT
Organism: Furipterus horrens; assembly: GCF_987537825.1. Lineage (NCBI taxonomy): Eukaryota > Metazoa > Chordata > Mammalia > Chiroptera > Furipteridae > Furipterus > Furipterus horrens. Next base: position 57,583,936 of record NW_028327187.1, on the reverse strand, counting down.
GGGGTACTGGGCAGAGGGGAGCAAAGGGGAAAAAATTGAAAATACAGTAACAACATAATCGATAAAATATACTTAAAAATAAAGAAGTATAAAGAAACACTTATTGCAAAACTATACAATAAAAAAATAAGGGAATGTTTTAAGAAAAAGAAGAAAAAGAGAGAGGGAGAGGAACACAGGTTAAAAAATGAATAAATACCTATCAATAATATCCTTAAATGTAAATGGATTAATGTTCTAATCAAAAGACATAGGGTAGCAGAATGGATATGAAAACATGACCCACATATATGCTGTCTACAAGAGACACGCCTCAAAACAATAGATTTACGGAGATGAAAGTGAAGGAACAGAAAAAAGTATTCCAAGCAAATGGACAAAAAAAAAAAAAAAAAAAAAAAAAAAAGCTGGGGTATCAATACTTATATCAAACAAAACAGATTTCACATCATAGGAATTTCATAATACCAAGATGGGAGCACCCAAATATATAAGGAAAATTCTAGAAGACTACAAAAAGGAAATCAACGGCAACACACTTATAGTAGGGGTCTTTAACACCCCATTATGAACAATAGACAGATCTTCGAAGCAAAGAAACACCAAGGATATTGAGGCATTGAACAACACACTAGATCAAATGCCCTTAATTGATATATATATATAGAAATTTTATCCCCAAAGTAGCAAAACATACATTCTTTTCAAGTGCACATGGAACATTTTTAAAGATAAACCACATGGTAGGACACAAAACAAGCCTCAACAAATTCAAAAAACTGAAATTATATCAAGCATCTTCTCAGACCACAATGCCTTGAAACTAGAAATCAACCTCAAGGAAAAACTCAAAGACATTCAAACTCATGAAGAATGAATAACATTATATTGAATAATAAATGGGTAAACAATGACATCAAGAAAAAGATCAAAAAGCTTCTGGAAACTAATGATAATAAACAAATAACAGCCTAAAACCTATGGGACACAGCGAAGGCAATCTTGAGAGGAAAGTCACAAAATACAGGCTTATATGAAAGGAATAAGAAGAATCTCAAGTAAAAAAATCTAACCTAACACCTACAAGATCTAGAACAACAACAAACAAAGACCAGGGCGAATAGAAGGAAGGAAATCATCAAGATCAGAGCAGAATTAAATGACATAGAGACTAAACAAACAACTAAAAAGATCAACAAAAGTGGGAGTTGGTTCTTTGTAAAGATAAAATCAAGAAGCCTTTAGCTAGATTCATCAAGACAAAAAGAGAGAGGACCCAAATAAACAAAATCAGGAACGAAAAAGGAGGTATCGTGACCGATATCACAAAAATATAAAGAACTGTAAGAAATTACTACAAACAACTGTATGGCAAGAAACTTGACAACCTAGATGAAATGAAAAATTTTCTAGAAACAGATAATCTTCCAAAACTGAATCAAGAAGAAGTAGAAAGCCTGAACAGACCAATAACAAAGAGGGAAATTGAAACAGTAATTAAAAAACTCCCGGCACACAGAAGTCCTGGACTGGATAGCTTCACAGGTGAATTTTACAAAAACATTTAGGGAAGAACTAATGCCTACCCTTCTTAAACTATTCCAAAAAATCAAAGAACAGGGAAAACTCCCAAACTCTTTCCATGAAGGCAGTATAACTCTAATTCCAAAACTAGGTCAAGACACAACAAAGAAAGAAAACTACAGGCCAATATCACTGATAAATATGAGGCTAAAATCCTCAATAAAATATCAACAAACTGGATTCAGCAACACATTAAAAAGATTATACATCACAATCAAGAGGGATTAATCCCTGGGATGCAAGGATGGTTTAATATTCGCAAATCAATAAAAATAATACACCTCATAAACAAAATGAAAGACAAAAATCACATGATCATATCCATAGATGCTGAAAAAGCATTTGATAAAGTATAACACCCATTTATGATGAAAACACTCAGCACAATGGGAATAGAGGGAGCATAACTCAACATAATAAAGGCTGTATATGAGAAACCTGAAGTCAACCTCATATTCAGCGGACAAAAACTGAAAACATTTCCCCTGAGACCATGAACAAGAGAAGGATGTCCACTCTCTTCACTCCTATTCAACATAGTGTTGGAAGTTCTGGCCAGAGCTGTTAGACAGGAAAAAGAAATAAAAGGCACCTAAATTGGAAAAGAGGAAGTAAAACTGTCATTATTTGCAGATGACATGATAGTGTACATAGAAAACCCTATAGATTCCACTAATAAACTACTTGATGTAATAAGTGAATTTGGCAAAATAGCAAGATACAAAGTCAATATTCAGAAATCAAAGGCATTTCTGTACACCAACAATAAAATATCAGAGATAGGACATTTAAAAAAAATCTTATCTATGCTAGCAAGAAGAAAAATAAAATATCTAGGAATAAACTTAACCAAAGAGATAAAAGACCTGTACTCAGAAAACTACATAACACTGAAGAAAGAAATTAAGGAAGACACAAATAAATGGAAGCAAATACCATGCTCATCGATGGGAAGAGTTAACATCATTAAAATGTCCATACTACCCAAAGCAACTTACAGATTCAATGCAATCCTTATTAAAATATCAGTGACATATTTCACAGACCTAGAACAAATACTTCAATAATGTATATGGAACAAAAAATGACTCTGAATAGCCGCAGCAATCTTGAGACAGAAGAATACGTAGGAGGAATCACAATGACTGACATCAAACTATATTACAAAGCCACTGTGATCAAGACAGTCTGGTACTGGCATAAGAACAGACATATAGATCCAGGAACAGAATAGAGAGTCCAGAAATAAACCCAGGTCTATATGGTCAACTATATTAAATAAAGGGGGAAGGAACATAAAATGAAGTGAGAAGAGCCTCTTCAACAAATGGTGCTGGGATTAGAGAGAGAAGATGGCCGCGGAGTAGGGACAGTGTTCTCAGGTCGCTCCTGTTAAGGAGACAATCCAGGAGGAACAAAGGCGGGGAGGAATGACTGACAGCACCTTCACAAAAGATCTCAAGATAAGGTGGGCAGAGTGACTCTCAATCAACTAACCAGAGAAAAAGATTCACCAAAAAGTAGCTGAAATACAACCAGACAGATTAAAGAAATATCATCAAGGACAACACAGACGGAGATCCAGGAGGGCGGAGGAGTAAGTGGAAGCTACACTAACCCCCTCCCAGGACCAGCCAGTGCTGACTCAGCCCCAGTACAGCAGACAGACCATCCCCCTCCAAGTGGTGTCATACTAAGGGGAAATAAAAGCCCTGCATACAGGAATTAAGTTGCCACACCCACGGTCCTTAAGCCTGACGGCTGATCACAGATTGAGTTTAGTAACAACTAAAGAAGAGAGACAAAGGCAGTAGATCCCTGGAAATCTCCAACAGACTGCCTAGGGCCAGTCTGGTACATGATCTGACGCTACCAGAGGCAGATCCAGGAAGAACTGATCATTCTAAGAAGCACCAAAAAACAAAAGGAATCCCAAAAATGGGGAGAGAGAGAAACAACCCCCCATCAAAAGGAAAGGTAGAATCCCCAGAAAGAGTGCTAAATGAAATAGAGGGGAGCAAAATATCAGATACGGAATTTAAAACATGGATTATGGAGAAGCTCAATGAGATCAGCGGAAACTACAAAGAACTCCAGAAAAACTACAGTGAACTCCAGAAGAACTATAAGGAACTTACTGAGAATTATACCAGCATCAAAAAGGACATGGAAGCTATCAATAAGAGCCAGGAGGAAACGAAGAATACGATCTCTGAATTGAAGAACACAGTAGAAGGAATTAAAAACAGGCTAGAGGAAGCAGAAGATCGGATCAGTGAGCTGGAGGACAAGGTACACAAAAACTCCGAGACAATGCAACAAAATGAAAAAAGACTGAACAAGACTGAAGAGGTTCTAAGACAGCTGCAGGACAACATGAAACGTAACAATATCCGTATCATTGGAATTCCAGAAGGAGAAGAAGAAGAACAAGGGATAGAAAACCTCTTTGAAAAACTAATGACAGAAAACTTCCCTCACATGAGGAGAGAAAAAGTCACGCAAATCCAGGAGGCACAGAGGGTCCCAATGAAGATGAACCCCAACAGCCCACCTGAAGACACATGATAATTAAAATGTCAACATTCAAAGACAAAGAGAGAATCCTAAAAGAAGCAAGAGAGAAACAACTAATAACATACAAGGGAGCTCCAATAAGGCTATCCTCAGATTTCTCAGCAGAAACACTACAAGCCAGAAGGGAATGGCAAAAAATATTCCAAGCAATGAAAAACAAAGGCCTACAACCAAGAATACTCTACCCAGCAAGGCTCTCATTCAAAATGGAAGGCGAAATAAGGAGTTTCTCAGACAAAGGAAGACTAAAAGAATACATCTCCACCAAACCAGCAATGCAAGAGATGCTAAAGGGTCTGCTCTAAGAAGATAAAGAAACAGAGAGAGACAGAGAAGAACACGAGTACAAAGGGGAAAAAGGACAATGAATAAGTACTTAGCAATAATAACCTTAAACGTAAATGGATTAAACGCTCCAATTAAAAGACATAGGGTAGCTGAATGGATTAGAAAGAATGACCCACATATATGCTGTCTACAAGAGACCCACCTTAGAACAAAAGATCTACACAGACTGAAAGTAAAGGGATGGAAAAATGTATTTCAAGCAAATGGACATGAAAAAAAAGCCGGGGTAACAATACTTATATCAGACAAAACAGATTTCACAGCAAAGTCCATTAAAAGAGACAAAGAAGGGAAAAATCCATCAAGAAGACATAACCCTTATAAATATATATGCACCCAACTTAGGAGCACCCAAATATGTAAGGAAAATTTTGAAAGACTACAAGAAAGATATAGACAGCAACACACTCATCGTAGGGGACTTTAACACCCCATTGTCAACAATGGACAGATCTTCAAAGCAAAGAAACACCAAAGATATTGAGGCACTGAACAACACTTTAGATCAAATGGACTTAGTCCATATATATAGAAGACTACACCCTAAAGAAGGAAAATATACATATTTCTCAAGTGCAAATGGAACATTTTCAAAGATAGACGACATGGTAGGACACAAAACAAGCCTCAATAAATTCAAGAAAATTGAAATTATATCAAGTATCTTCTCAGATCACAATGCCTTAAAATTGGAAATCAACCTCAAGGAAAAAACTCAAAAACATTCAAACTCATGGAGAATGAATAGCATGCTATTAAATAATGAATGGGTTAACAATGACATCAAGGAAGAAATCAAAAAGTTCCTGGAAACCAATGATAATGAACACACAACAACCAAAAACCTATGGGATACAGCGAAAGCAGTCTTAAGAGGAAAGTTCATAGCAATACAAGCCTACCTAAAAAAGCTAGAAGAATCTCTAATAAAAAATTTAACCCTACAGCTACAAGAACTAGAGGAAGAACAACAAGCAAAACCTAGATCAAGTAGAAGGAAGGAAATCATCAAGATCAGAGCAGAATTAAATGACATAGAGTCTAAAGTAACAATTCAAAAGATCAACAAAAGTAGGAGCTGGTTCTTTGAAAAGATAAACAAAATTGAGAAGTCTTTAGCCAGGCTCATCAAGAAAAAAAGAGAGCGGACCCAAATAAATAAAATCAGAAATGAAAGAGGAGAAATCACAACTGATACCACAGAAATACAAAGAATTATAAGAAATTATTACGAACAACTGTATGGCAAGAAATTTGACAACCTAGAGGAAATGGACAGATTCCTGGAAAACTACCGTCTGCCCAAACTGAATCAAGAAGAAGCAGAAAGTCTGAATAGACCAATAACAGCGAGCGAAATTGAAGCAGTAATCAAAAAACTCCCAGCACAGAAAAGCCCTGGACCGGATGGCTTCACAAGTGAATTCTACAAAACATTTAGGAAAGAACTAACTCCTATCCTCCTCAGACTATTCCAAAAGATACAAGAAGAGGGAAGACTCCCAAACTCGTTCTATGAAGCCAGTATAACCCTAATTCCAAAACCAGGTCAAGACACAACAAAGAAAGAAAACTACAGACCAATATCGCTGATGAACATAGATGCTAAAATCCTCAACAAAATATTGGCAAACCGGATCCAGCAACACATTAGAAAGATTATACACCACGATCAAGTAGGATTCATCCCAGGGATGCAAGGATGGTTTAATATTCGCAAATCAATAAACGTGATACACCACATAAACAAAATGAAAGACAAAAACCACATGATCATATCAATAGATGCGGAAAAAGCATTTGATAAAGTACAACACCCATTTATGATAAAAACTCTAAGCAAAATGGGAATAGAGGGAGCATAGCTCAATATAATAACGGCCATATATGAGAAACCTGAAGCCAACATCATACTCAATGGGCAAAAACTGAGAGCATTCCCCCTGAGATCAGGAACAAGACAAGGATGTCCGCTCTCTCCACTCCTATTCAACATAGTCTTGGAAGTTCTAGCCACAGCAATCAGACAAGAAAGAGAAATAAAAGGCATCCAAATTGGAAAAGAGGAAGTAAAACTGTCATTCTTTGCAGATGACATGATAGTGTACATAGAAAATCCTTTAGACTCCACAAAAAAACTACTCAATCTAATAAATGAATTCGGCAAAATAGCAGGATACAAAGTCAATATTAAGAAATCAAAGGCATTTTTATACACCAACAATAAAAACTCAGAGATAGAAACTGAAAGAAAAATCCCATTTACCATAGCAAGAAGAAAAATAAAATACCTAGGAATAAACTTAACCAAAGAGGTAAAAGAGCTGTACACAGAAAACTACATAACACTGAAGAAAGAAATTAAAGAAGATACAAATAAATGAAAGCGTATACCATGCTCATGGATGGGAAGAATCAACATCATTAAAATGTCCATACTACTCAAAGCAATTTATAGATTCAATGCAATCCCTATTAAAATACCAGCAACATATTTCACAGACCTAGAACAAATACTTCAAAAATTTATATGGAACCAAAAAAGAGCCCGAATAGCCACAGAAATTTTGAGGAAGAACACAGTAGGAGGAATCACAATACCTGATATCAAACTATACTACAAGGCCACGGTAATCAAAACAGTCTGGTACTGGCATAAAAACAGACATATAGATCAATGGAACAGAATAGAGAGCCCAGAAATAAGCCCAGGTTCTTATGGTCAACTAATATTTTACAAAGGGGGAAAGAACATCAAATGGAGTGAAAAGAGCCTCTTCAACAAATGGTGTTGGGAGAACTGGACAGGGACATGCAAAAAAATGAAACTAGACCACCAACTTACACCATACACCAGAATAAACTCAAAATGGATCAAAGACTTAAATGTAAGCCGTGATACCATAAAAGTCCTAGAGGAAAAAATAGGCAGGAAAATTTCAGATATCCCACGTAGCAACATTTTCACTGATATATCTCCTACAGCAAGGGAAATAAAGGAAAGAACAAACAAATGGGACTACATCAAACTAAGAAGTTTCTGCTCAGCTAAAGAAAACATCAGCAAGATCCAAAGGAAACCAACCATATGGGAAAATATATTCACCAATGACATCTCAGACAAGGGATTGATCTCCAAAATATATAAAGAACTCATACGACTCAACACCAAGAAGACAGACAACCCAATTAAAAAATGGGCAAAGGACCTGAACAAACACTTCTCCAAAGAAGACATACAGAGGGCCCATAGACATATGAAAGTATGCTCAACATCACTAGCCATCAGAGAGATGCAAATAAAAACCACAATGAGATACCACCTCACACCAGTCAGAATGGCAATCATCAACAAATCAACAAACAACTTGTGCTGGAGAGGATGCGGAGAAACGGGAACCCTGGTGCATTGCTGGTGGGAATGCAGACTGGTGCAGCCACTGTGGAAAACAGTTTGGAATTTCCTTAAAAAACTAAAAATGGAACTGCCTTTTGAACCAGCAATTCCATTGCTAGGATTATATCCAAAAAATCCTGAAACACAAATTCAAAAGAACCTATGCACTCCAATGTTCATAGCAGCACTATTTACAATAGCCAAGTGCTGGAAACAGCCTAAGTGCCCATCTGTAGATGAGTGGATCAAAACACTGTGGTACATTTACACAATGGAATACTATGTAGCAGAAAGAAAGAAGGAACTCCTGCCATTTGCGACAACATGGATGGAACTAGAGAAAATTATGCTTAGTGAAATAAGCCAGGCAACAAAAGAAAAATACCTTATGCTGTCACCTATTACAGGAAACTAATGAACAACACAAACAAATGATCAAAATTGAACCAGAGGTATGTAAACAAGAAGTAGACTAACAGTAACAAGGGGGGCGGGGGGGAGGAAAAGAAAGGTGTAAGGGGAAGGGTCAAGTAAAAAAAATATATATATATATATGAATGACCCACAGACAGGGGCAACTGAGTGGGGACTAAATGTGGGGGAAGGGAGGGACAGGGTGCAGGGAAGCAAGAGGGCTAAAAAAGTGAGACAACTGTAATGGAAAAACAAACAAAAAATTTTTTTAGTGGGGGAAAAATGAAAATATGAAGAATGGAAATGCCAGTTCAGTGAATATTAGGACAAAGATTTTCCTTCACGTTGTATATTTTTCTCCCTATTTGATCCCTCCAGAGTTTGGCATTCTAAATAAGTAAGTAATGACATAAGTTTCTTTGCATAGAACTAATAAGACCAGTTGTCAACAGAGGTTCCTTTTTTTTTTTTTTTTACCAAGTCTTTGACTGGAATGTCAAGCCTAAAGGAAACATACTTGGGCTCAGATTGTTACCAAAAAGCCCTGAGGAACTGGGAATGACTTTCAAAGGTAATAAAAGCCCATGAGATAAAAGGCCTGGTACCGTGGTTGGTTGTGCGGTCCACAGCAATCTTTCCAGGAAAGGAACGAAGGTTGTTTTCCTGAAAGATGGCTAGAAGGGACCTTAAGGCACAAGGAAAAACCAGAAAGACTTGGAAAAAACAGGTGTGTACAGGCAAGGATGAATGCCAGGTATGTGGCTCAGCTTCTGTGCCCTGAAGAACAGACTGAAGGTCACCCCAAATATTCCTTGGGTAAGTTCCAGCAAAGCAGAACTAAAGATCATAAGTGATCATTTGTTGCTCTTGTTATGTTTATGCAAACGAACAGGATAAATTAAAAATGGACTTAATGTAGTCCCTTTAAAGACAAGGAGGGTAACCTTAGGGAGAAAAATTGTTATTCAAGGAAAATCACAATGATCAGTAGTAGAGTATAAAATAGGTCAACTAACCGTCTTAAAAGTTTCTTCTCATTTAAAATATGGTTTCACTTGAAAATTAAACCATGTCTGTGATATCATCAAAGATATTCAAGTTGCAGGCAAATAGAATTTCAAGTGCCTTGCAACTAGATGTCTTCCCAATAAGACAGTCTTACAGATTTAGAGACTTGTTTGTGGGTTATGTTACATAAATTAACACGTGTTTTTTGTTTTCAAAGGACATAAGCCTATGACCGCATTACCTGAGTGATTATCTGTACGCATAAGCCTCACTTAATCCTCTCTGCAGCGCTGCCTCCTGAGACTCAATGGTTTGGCTGAACTAAATGGCTGGGTTGGAGAAGAATGGGGTGGTCTATGGGCTTCACTTTAAAACGGGTTTCTCTTTTCTATCCTAATGGCTTGGACAGAAAAGGCCCAGAGGTCTGAGAGGAGAAAAACCTAAACTATTTCCCTCAGCCCAAACTAAGTATAATGGGAAAAACGGTTTTGGACAGGTGAGATGTGCCTAGCACACCTTCTTACAAAGAAGCCCTTTTTTTTTTTTTTTTTCCTAATATGGAACATTGAAAAATTAATCCCTGCCTTTTGTCATCTAGTAGTTATGGATTGAATGATGTCTTTTAACCCCTTTCGCCAAATCTGTTGCCCCCAGAACACAACAAGGAAACCAGCCTGTTAAACCAAGCACGCCGTTGACCGGAGACAGCCAACTGACCTGGAGTCTGCACGATCCTTCCCCATGTGGGAAGGCCACCCTCCCCTCCACACCCTCACTCTTATTAGGGTTTTCTGGACCCAAGGGTAGGTAGGACGACGACGATGTCCAGCTTGAAGCAGCGAGAGGAGCTTGAGACCTTCACCCATTGTCCTTTACAAGATTACAAAGGGTCCTAATATTTGATAGGGGGGGGATAGTTAATTTTTACGAACCAGGGGTATGGACTTGGGGGGGATTGCTGGGGGAGGGGGGTGCTGGGTGGAGGGGAGCAAGGGGGAGAAAATTGGAACTGTTGTAACAATATAATCAATAAAAAACATTTTTAAAAAATGGTGCTGGGAGAACTAGACAGGGACATGCAAAAAAGTGAAACTAGACCACCAACTTACACCACACACCCGAATAAACTCAAGGTGGATCAAAGACTTAAATGTAAGCTGTGGCAACATAAAAGTCCTAGAGGAAAACATAGGCAGGAAAATTTCAGATATCCCACATAGCAATATTTTCACCAATATGTCTCCTAAGGCAAGGAACATAAAGGAAAGAAAAACAAATGGCACTACATCAAACTAAGGAGTTTCTTCTCAGCAAAAGAAAATATCAGCAAGATCAAAAGGGAACCAACCATATGGGAAAACATATTTGCCAATGATACTTCGAACAAGGGTATAATCTCCAAAATATATAAAGAACTTACACAACTCCACAACAGGAAGAAAGACAATCCAATTACAAAATGGGCAAAGGACCCAAACAGACACATCTCCAAGGAGGACAAACAGAGAGTCTATAGACATATGAAAGAATGATCAACATCACTAGCCATCAGATTGATGCAAAAAAAAAAAAAAAACTACAATGAGATACCACTTTACACCAGTCAGAATGGCCTTCATCAACAAATCTACGAACAAGTGCTGGCAAGGATGTGGAGAAAGGGAACCATAGGGTACCTTTGGTGGGAATGCAGACTGGTGCAGCCACTATGGAAAACAGTATGGAATTTCCTCAGAAAACTAAAAATGGAACTGCCTTTTGAACCTGCAGTTCCACTGCTAGGATTATACCCGAAGAAACCTGAAACCCCAATTTAAAAGAACTTATGTACCCCCATGTTCATAGTAGGGCTGTTTACAATAGCCAATTGCTGGAAACAGCCTAAGTGCCTATCTGTAAATGAGTGGATAAAAAAAACTGTGGTACATTTGCTCAATAGAATAATATGCAGCAGAAAGAAAGAAGGAACTCCTGCCATTTGCAACAACATGGATGGAACTAGAAAGAATTACGCTTAATGAAATAAGCCAGGAAATGAAAGAAAAATACCATATGATATCACCTAATACGGAGACTAATGAACAACACAAACAAATGAACAAAATTGAACAAGGAACAGAAAAACAGTTATCAGAGGGGTGGAGAGAAGGGGAGTAAATAGGGGAAGGGTCCAATAAAGGAACTAGTATAAATAACCCATGGATATAACAGCAGGGTGGGGAGTGACTGTGGGAGAAGGGGTAAACTGGGTTGAGGGGAGAAATAGGGGGAAATGAGACAACTGTAATAGAAAAATGATTAAAAAAAAGAAATACAAAAGATTTTAAGAAAATATTATGAACTATATGCCAACAAATTGGACAACCTGGATAAAAAGAATAAATACCTAGAAACATACAATATTCCAAAACCAAATCATGAAGGATTAGAGAAGCTGAATAGAAAGATTACACCTAGGAAAATTGAAGCCCTAATAAAAAAGCTACCAACAAACAAAAGCCCTGGACCTGATGGCTGCACAGGTGAAATTTCCTGAACATTCCAAGTAGAAGTAACACCTTTTTTTCCCTAAATACTTTAAAAAATTCAAGAGAAGAGAAGTCTCCCAAATTCATTTTACGAGGCCAACATTATCCTAGTTCCAATACCGGATAAAGACACTACAAAAATAGAAAATTATAGGTCAATATCCCTGATGAACACAGATGTTAAAATCCTCAAAAAATTAGAAAGCCTAATACAGCAATGCAGCAAAATATCATACATCATGTTCAACTGGGATTTATTCTGGGAATGCAAGGCTGGTTCAACATTAGCAAACTTATATATTTTATTCACCACATAAACAAAATGAAGGATAAAAACCACATGATCATATCAATAAATGCAGAAAAGACATTTGAAAGAATCCAGCACCTGTTTATGATAAAAAAAAATTCTCAACAAAGTGTGAATAAAGAGAATATAGCTAAATATAATAAGGCTATATATGACAAACCCATTGTCAGCATCATACTCACGGGGCAAAAACTACAAGCCTTCGCCTTAAGATTGGGAACAAGACAAGTATGCGCACTTTTACCCCTCTAATCCAACATAGTATTGGAAGTCCTAGCCCCAACAGTGGGACAAGAAAAAATAAATAAAAGGCATCAAAATTGGAAAGAAATAAGTAAAACTGTCTTTATTTGCAGATTACATGTTACTGTACATAGAGAACCTCAAACATTCCACCAAGAAACTACTAGAACTGATAAACAAATTCAGCAAAGTAGCAGGATACAAAATTAATATCCAAAAATCAGTTACATTTTTATATGTGAATAACAAACTAAGAGAAAGGGAAATTAAGAAAACAATTCCATTCACAATTGTTTCAAAAAGAACAAAATACCTAGGAATAAAACTAACCAAGAATGTAAAAGATCTCTACTTAGAAAAGAAATTGAAGAAGATATAAATAAGTGGAAGCACATACCGTTCATGGATAGGAAGAATTAACATAATTAAAATGTCCATACTACCCAAAGCAATCTATTGATTCAAATCAGTTCCTATCAATACTCCAATTATGTATTTCACAGAACTAGAACAATATTTTGAAAATTTACATGGAATCATAGAAGGCCCCACATAGCAACAGCAATCCAGAGAAAGGAGAACAAAGTTGGAGGATGCATGCTACCTAAGTATCAAACTATACTATAAGGCCATAGTAATCAAAACAGCATGGTACTGGCATAAAAGCAAACACATACATCAATGGAACAGAATAGAGAGCCCAGAAATAAACCCATACTTTATAGTCAATATCACTGGGGAACAATTTTTAACATAATTCCTGTTGTGTTCAATTTTTCAGCTGTTTTAGACTTAAAAAGCATGATGATTTCAAAACTGCAGTTAGTTTTCTTCTATCACATGAGGTTTTTTTTTTTAATTTTCCTTCCTCTCTTTTTTTTATTTTTTATTTTTTATTTTTGGTTTTTCAATTACAGTTGTCCACTTTTCTCCCCATTTCTCTCCCCCACTCAACCCACCCCCGCTCCCGCAATCATATCCCTCCCCGTTGTCCATGTCCATGAGACATTTATATATGTTCTTTGACTAAACCCTTTCCTTACTTATCCCCCTTCTCTCCCTCCCCCCTCCCCCCTATTGACTGCTATTCTGCTCTTTGTTCTATTTAGTTCTTTTGTTTGTGTTGTTCTTTAGTTTCCTGTATTAGGTGATATCATATGGTATTTTTCTTTCTTTGCCTGGCTTATTTAACTAAGCAAAATTCTTACTAGTTCCATCCATGTTGTTGCAAATGGCAGGAGTTCCTTCTTTCTTTCTGCTACATAGTATTCCATTGTGTAAATGTACCACAGTTTTTGATCCACTCATCTACAGATGGGCACTTAGGTTGTTTCCAGCACTTAGCTATTGTAAACAGTGCTGCAATGAACATAGGGGTGCATAAGTTCTTTTGAATTCGTGTTTCAAGATTTTTTGGGTATAATCCTAGTAGTGGAATCGCTGGTTCAAAAGACAGTTCCATTTTTAATCTTTTGAGGTAATTCCATACTGTTTTCCATAGTGGCTGCACCAGTCTGCATTCCCACCAACAGTGCAGTAGGGTTCCCATTTCTCCACATCCTCGCCAGCACTTGTTGCTTGTTGATTTGTTGATGATGGCCATTCTCACTGGTGTAAAATGGTATCCCATTGTGGTTTTTATTTGCATCTCCCTGATGGCTAATGATGTTGAGCATTTTTTCATGTGCCTATGGACCTTCTGTATGTCCTCTTCGGAGAAGTGTTTGTTCAGGTCCTTTGCCCATTTTTTAATTGGGTTGTTTGTTTTCTTGATGTTGAGTCGTATAAGCTCTTTGTATATTTTGGAGATCAGTCCCCTGTCTGTGTTATCATTGGCAAATAAGTTTTCCCATATGGTTGGTTTCCTTTTCATCTTGCTGATGTTTTCTTTTGCTGAGCAGAAACTCTTTAGTTTGATGTAATCCCATTTATTTATTTTTTCCTTTATTTCTCTTGCTTTAGGAGATGTATCCATGAAGAAATTGTTACGTGAGATATCTGATATTTTCTTGCCTATGTTTTCCTCTAGGACTTTTATGGTGTCATGGCTTACATTTAAGTCTTTGATCCATTTTGAGTTTACTCTCATATGTGGTGTAAGTTGGTGGTCTAGTTTCATTTTTTTGCAGGTCCCTATCCGGTTCTCCCAGCACCATTTGTTAAAGAGGCTCTTCTCACTCCATTGTATGTTCCTAACTCCTTTAGCAAATATTAGTTGACCATAGAGGCCTGGGTTTATTTCTGGACTCTCTATTCTGTTCCACTGATCTATATGTCTGTTCTTATGCTAGTACCAGACTGTTTTGATTACAGTGGCTTTGTAGTATTGTTTGATATCTGGTGTTGTGATTCCTCCTGCTGTGTTCTTCTGTCTCAAGATTGCTTTTGCTCTTTGGGGTCTTTTGTGGTTCCATATGAATTTATGGAGTATTTTTTCTAGGTCTGTGAAATATGTCATTGGTATTTTAATAGGGATTGCATTGAATCTATAAATTGCTTTGGGTAGTATGGACATTTTGATGATGTTGATTCTTCCCATCCAAGAACATGGTATTTGCTTCCATTTATTTGTATCTTCCTTAATTTCTTTCTTCAATGCTATGTTATTTTCAGAGTACAGGTCTTTTATCTCTTTGGTTAAGTTTACTCCTAGGTACTTTATCTTTCTTGTTGCTATAGTAAATGGTATTTTCTCTTTTGTTTCTATTTCTGATATTTTATTGTTGGTGTACAGCAATGCCTTAGATTTCTGGATTATAGAAGTTTTTTTCTATAAAACTTATCTTAATGCAACCACTCTAGGCTGGATCAAACCTGGATTGAGGGAAGCACTAGTTCTCTCCTATTGGCTGAGAGCAAACCTCCCTTGAGTAGGGAGGGGTCAGGGACGACCTTGGAGACCAGCGACAGGTTAATTATTGTCTACACTATTCAGTTACACATGAGACAGTGCGGTGAGAGGTTGTGTGCTGCTCTATAGAGTGAATCATATTCCGGAGAGTAGTCCAAGTTCTTGTCTGTATACAAGGAGTTAGCAGAATTTATTTTTTACTTACATATGTACTTATCTCCTTTCTTTCAGATCATGTCTGCCTCTGCTATTTCCCATCCTAAGTGCCTAAACAACCTTGATTCATTTTGTTATATCTGTGGCAGTTTCACCATTCCCAATCAAAGGACAATCATCAGCACCTTTGTCAGGCAAGCCTATTTTGCATATTTTACGGCAAAACTTGGTGATCAAGATAAGTCTTGGGCCCCTCACAAGGTGTGCAAGCTGTGTGTCGAGAGTTTATGGATGTGGACGAAGGGAACACTTGATAAATTGCCATTTGGTGTACCTATGATTTGGCGAGAGCCCAGAGATCATTCAAGTGATTGTTACTTTTGTATAGTAAAAACACGAGGATATAACAAGATAAATAAATGTAAAATAGAGTATACTAGTCTACCATCAGCTATATACCCAGTGCCTCATTCAGCTTAAACCCCAGTGCCAGTTTTCATTGAACTACCCTCTTTCGAAAAATGGAAGTATGATGAAGGACTAAGTGACAGCAACGATGAAGATGTTAAAATTGAAGATGACTCAGTTTGTAAGGGATTTGATCAGCATGAGTTGAATGATTTGGCATGAGGTTTGGGACTATCCAGAAAGACTTCAGAACTCCTAGCATCAAGACTGCATGAGAAAAACTTGCTTGAAAAAGGAGCGAAGTTATCCTACTTTTGATCAAGGGAAAGTGCATTTCTGCAGTACTTTTGAAGTGACAGTGGCTTTGTGTATTGCCATAACATACATCGTTTAATGGAGGAATTGGAAATTCCAATCTATAATGCAACTGAATGGTGACTGTTTCTCTGTTAGCTCAAAGTGGAGCTTGAAGAGTGTTCTCCCCCACAATGGCAATTTATTTGGTGCAATCCCAGTTGGCCATTCAGTTTGTTTTCCTGAAGAATATGAAGACATAAAGAGAGTCATTGATCTGTTGCAATATCACAAGCACAATTGGATTATCTGTGTTGACCTTAAAATGGTCTGCTTTCTTCTTGGCCAGCAATGTGGATACACCAAGTATCCCTGTTTTCTGTGTATGTGGGACAGCAGAGCTCATGAGAAGCATTGGGTGGAGTCAAATTGGCCTCCAAGATCTGACCTCAAACCTGGTGGTCGAAATATTCTACATGAGCCACTTGTTGACAGAAATAACATTATATTCCCACCTCTGCATGTAAAACAGGGTCTTGTGAAGCAGTTTGTTAAAGCTTTGACAACTGAAGGAGACTGTTTCAAGTATCTCATTTTGGCATTTGCTAGCCTGTCATTTGAAAAGATAAAATATCTTAATATGTATGTTTGGTAGCAGAACTTTAGTACTTGTATGCAATTTGACTTACCGTAACAATATATAGCCTTTATATGAATAAGGTAATTCTAAATAAATAGTATATTCAGATAATTTTTTTCTTTATTTTCCTTAGTATGTACATTTCGTATGGTGTTTGGGACAAAAGGAGGGTATTCTGTACTTTAAAAAGTTGACGTGACAGAGAAAAACGGAGGTCATTTTTTGATTCAGATGCTAAAAGTTAGGCAAAAACAAGTGTCAGATCTAACTCAATGAAAAATATATTTCCCAGTGTATTCAACAAAGGAATCAAACACATACAATGGGCTAAAGGTAGTTTGTTCAATAAATGGTGTTAACAAAATTGTTCAGATACATGGAGAAAAATGATACTACACCACTTTCTTATACCATACACAAGAAAAAATGCAAAGTGGATTAAAGACTTAAATGTTTGACCCAAAACTATAAAAATTATAGAAAAAAGACCATAGGCAGCAAAATATTGGACATGTCTCTTAGCAATATTTTATCATATATATCTTCCCAGGCAAGGTAAACAAAATAAAAATAAACAAAGGAATGCATCAACAAAATAAAAAGACAGTCTACAGAATGGGAGAACATATTTGCCAACATACATGATAAAGGGTAAATATCCAAAATTTATAAAGAATTTACAAATCTCAATACCCTCCCAAAAAAAACCCAACAATTAAAAAATAGGCAAAAGCCTTAACAGACACTTCTCCAAAGAGTACATACAGATTGTCAATAGACATATGAAAAGATACTCAATGTCACTGATCATCAGAGAAACGCAAATTAAAACCACAATGAGATGTCATCTCACTAGTGTCAGAACGGCCATCATCAATAAATCAACAAACAATAAGTGCTGGCGAGGGTGTGGAGAAACGGGAATCCTTTTGCATTGTTGGTTGGGAATGCAGATTGATACATCCATTGTGGAAGGCAGTATGGAGATACCTCAAAAAGTTAAAAACAGATCTACATTTTGATCCAGGAATCCCACTTTTGGGAATATACCAAAGGAATGCAAAACACTAATTCAAAAGAACTTAAGCACCCTTATGTCATTTTTGCATTTACAATTGCCAAGATATGGAAGCAACCCAAGTGTCCATCAGTAGATGAGTGGATAAAGCAACTATGGGACATTTACACAATGGAATACTGCTAGGTCATAAAAAATAAGAATGTTTCACCCTCTGCAACAGTATAGATGGACCTGGAGAATAGTATGTTAAGTGAAATAAGCCAGTCAGAGAAAGGCCAATACCATATAACTTTACTCATATGTGGAATCTAATAAACAAACTGAACTAACAGGAAAAATAGAGAGACTTATAGATAGAGAGCAAGATGACAGCTATGGCGGTGGAGGTTATGGGGTAGAGGTATTGAGCAAAAATAGAAAAGGACTAATGGACATGGACAACAGTGTGCTGGTTGCAGGGGAGAGGAGGATATAAGGGCCTAAATGGCAATGATATAAAAACACAATTTTATATCTATATCTATCTATATCTATATCTATATCTATATCTATACTGCATGATGCATGGTACTGGCACAAAAACAGACATATACATCAACGAAACAAAGTAAAGAGTCCAGAAATAAACCTATGCCTATATGGTCAATTAATATTTGGTAAAGAAGGCAAACATATTCAATGGGGTAAAAATAATCTCTTCAATAAATGGTGTTGGGAAAATTGGACAGATATGTGCAAGAAACTGAAACTAGATCACTTTCTTCCACCATACACAAGAATAAATTCAAAGGTTCCTAAGCCTCTCCTAGTTTTTTCCAATTCTTGTTTCCTTCTTCTGTAAAGGTTGACTGTTTATTTTTTTCTTATGTTCTAAATTGTTGATTTAAACCCTAGTTTCCTTTCCTTCACCACTGATTTTGTGTGGATTCTCCTTTGTTTCACTCAGCATAGCTTTCATTTCTTCTCTTATATATTTGTCTTACTTAATCTTGTCTGTCAAGTCTGTGAGCATCATGATCACCAGAGTTTTGAACTCTGCATCTGTTAGGTTTAAACATGGCAACATTTGAATCATACGGGTGCCAGAAGGAGAAGAAGAGCAAGAAGTTGGAAACTTCTATGAAAAAATAATGGAGAAAAACTTCCCTAATTAGATGAAGGAAATAGACATACAAGTCCAAGAAGCACAGGGAGTCCCAAACAAGTTGGACCCGAAGAGGACCATACCAAGACACATCATAATTAAAATGCCAAAAGTTAAAGATAAAGAGAGAATATTAAAAGCAGCAAGAGAAAAGAAGGGAGCTACTTACAAAAGGGTGCCTATAATACTACCATCTGGTTTCTCAAAAGAATCTATGCAGGCAAGAAGGGACTAGCAAGAAGTATTCAATATGATGAAAAGCAAGGACCTGCAACCAAGACTACACTATCCAGCAAAGCTATCATTTAGAATGCAAGGGCAGATGAAGTGCTTCCCAGACAAAGTAAAGCTAAAGGAGTTCATTATCACCAAGCCATTATTATATGAAATGTTAAAGGGACTTATTTAAGAAAAAGAAGATAAAAACTATGAACACTAAAATGACATCGAACTCACAACTATCAACAACAGAATCTAGAAAAGAATCATACGTATGAGGATCACTTAGAGGGTTATCAGCTGGGAGGAGACAGGGGGAGAAAGGGGTAAATGGTGCAGGGATTAAGAAACATGACTGGTAGGTTCAAAATAGACAGGGAGATGTTAAGAATAGTCAGGAAAGGGTGAAGCCAAATAACTTATATGCACGACCCATGGACATGAACTAAATGATGTAGGATTGCTTGAGGGAAGGGGGGTACTGGGAGGAGGGGAACAAAGGGAAAGGAAATTGGGACAATTGTAACAGCACAATCAATAAAATATACTCTAAAAAGAAAAAGAAAACTAATCACCAATAGAAAAAAAAGAATAAATTCAAAATAGATTAAAGACTTAAATTAAGACTCAAAACCATAAAAGTGCAAGAAGAAAACATAGGTAGTAAAATCTCAGACACTTTTCATAGCAATAGTTTTTCTGATATATCATCTTGGGAAGGGAAAACAAAGAAAAAAAAAGTAAACGGGACTACATAAAACTAAAGTGTTGCATAGCAAAAGAAACCATTAACAAACTGAAAACAAAACCCACTGAATGGGAAAACATGTTTGCCAATGGTACATCTGATAAGGAGTTAATATCCAAAATTTATAAAGAACTCAAGCAACTCAACAACAGAAAAACTAACGATCCAATTTTTTAAAATGAGCTAAGGACCTGAATTAACACTTCTCCAAAGTCCAATAGACATGAAAATACACTCAATGTCACTAATCATCAGAGAAATTAAAATTAAATCCATCATGACATATCATCTCACACATGTCAGAATGTCTATCATCAATAAATCAATCAACAACAAGTGTTAGGGAGGATGCTGAGAAAAGGGAACCCTCATACATTGTTGGTGGGAACACAGATTGGTGCAGCCATTATGGAAAACAGTATAAAGTTTCCTTAAAAAAAAAAAAAAAAAGGAACTGCCTCATGAGCCAGTGATTCTACTTCCGGGAATATATCCAAAGAAACTTGAAACACAAATTCAAAAGAATATCCACAGCCTTATAGTTATTGCAGTGCTATTTACTATAGCTGATACAATCATCCCTTGGTACTCATCGGCTTCAGAACTCATCCAGTCCTGAACGAGTACCAACACTCAGCACTTGCACAGGACTCATTGAAATTGCTAGAAATTGTATGAGTCATGATACCACCTGCAGGAGAAAATGCTTCATCTTTCAGTACTCATCAGTTTCGGTACTCATCACAAGTTCTGAAATTAATTAATTACGAGTACTGATGTCCCATTGTATTTGGAAACTGCCTAAGTGTCTATCAGTAGGTAAGTGGATAAAATTGCCGTGGTACACTTACACAATGGAATACCATTCAGCTGTAAAAAATAATGAAATTTTACCTTTTGCTAAATGAAATAAGCCAGTGAGAGAAAGATGAATACTGTATGATTTCACTTATACATGGAATCTCATGAACAAACAAAATAGATAGAGACTCATAGATACAGAGAACAGACTGAAAGTTGTCTAGAGGGGAGGGGAAGTGAGGGACTGGTTGAAAAACGTGAAGGGATTAAGCAAAAAAGAAAAAACTTCATGGACACAGACAACAGGATGATGATTATCAGAGGGAAATGATGATGGAAGGAAATAGAAGAGGGTAAAAAAGGGATAAATGATGAGAAAAGAACACTTGACTTTGGGTGGTGAACGCACAATGCAATACACAGATGATGTATTATAGAATTGTGCACTTGAAATCTATATAATTTTATTAACTGATGTCACACCAATAAATTCAATAAAAATATCCATTTATTTTATATCTACAAAATTGTTTTTGGTAGACCAGCCATATGCCAATAAGATCCTTTTCATCTCTAAATTAAACTTAGAGGGTATTTATTTCTAAATATCTACCATTTTTAATGACTACAAAGCACATACATTATCATACTTAGTTAAATCTCTTCACAGGGAAAATGGTTTAAAAATACATAGAGATTTGAGGAACTTCCGGCCAACATGGAGGCATAGACAGACATGCTGCGTCTCTCTCCACAATTAAGAAAGAATACAACTACCTCAAAACTAGAAACAACCAGAAGTGCCAGAAAATCAAACTGCATGGAAGTCCAGCAAACAAAGATATAAAGAAGAAATACTCATCCAGACAGGTAGGAGGGATGGAGCCGGGGAAGAGAGGATGCGATGTGGTGGCAGCAGCGACAGCAGCGGCAGGCCGGTGGAAAGTGTAGTCACACCTGTTAAAAAGTCAGGAGGAACACCTGGGGAGCATTCTCAGCTCCAGCTCCTCACCTGACCTCGCAGCCCACAGTCCCAGCACTGGGGAAAATCAAGCCTCATTGCTTCTGCTGTGCAGACCGGTGGGGGTTGGGGTGGAGGCAGAAACTGCCAGTCTCAGCAGTCTGCTTGTTTAAAGTGCCCCACAGTCCTAGAATGTCCGCTAGAGGTGCACCAGCCCGGTGTGGAGATGGGAGAGGTGCCTGAAAGGGGGGGCAAGTGCTGGGCATGGGCAGGCGGCATTGTTTCCTCCTGGACCCCTCCCCCACATACAGCGCCACAATGTGGTGAAACAGGTCGCCCTGTACTGATGAATTCCTAAGGCTCCACCCCTTACAACATAACAGGAGCGATAGCTCTACCTGGGACACGGAGGCAAACAAAAAAAGTGCCTGTCAGAATGAGGAGACAAAGAAGTATGGCTCAAGAGGAGAAATGGATCAAGGTTCCAGTGGGAAAACTAAGAGACAAGGAGATAGCCAACCTAACAGATGAGGAGATAGACAACCTAACAGACACAGAACTCAAAATACTGGTGATAAAGATGCTCACGGGCTTGACAGATATGCTTGAGTATGGCAAACACATAAGAGAAGAAGTGAAGGCTATGCTAAGTGAACTGAAGAAAAATCTACACAAAACCAATGGTGAAGGGAAGTAAACCAGGATTCAAATCAACGATTTGGAACATAAGGAAGAAAAAAACAGTCAACCAGTGCAAAATAAGGATACAAGAATTGAAAAAAATAACGAAAACTTCCCAAATTTTGTGAAGGAGATGGACATACAGGTCCAGAAAGCACAGAGGGTCCCGGGCGAGGTGGAACCAGAGGGGACCACACCAGGATGCATCATGACTGAGATGCGAAAGGTTAAAGAAAGAGTCCTGGGGGCAGCAAGAGAGAGGCGTAGAGTTGCCTACATGGCATGCCTATAGGACTATCAGCTGATTTCTCAGAGGACACTTTGCAGGCAGGAAGGGACTGGCAAGCAGTATTCAATGTGATGAAAAGCAACCTACAACCAAGATTACTCTATCCAGCAAAACTATCATTTGTAATGGAAGGGCAAATGAAGTACTTCACAGACAAGTTGAAGATAAAAGAGTTCATCATCACCAAGCCCTTATTATATGAAATGTCAAAGGGACTTATTTAAGAAAAAGAAGATCAAAACTATGAACAGTAAAACGACAACAAACTCACAGCTATCAACAACTGAATCTAAAAAGTAAAAATAAACTCCAACTAAGCAAACCAGAATAGGGGCAGAATCATAGGTATGGGGATTATTTGGAGGGTTATCTGCTGGGAGGTGGGAGGGGTAGAAATGGGGAAATGGTGCAGGGACTAAGAAGCATAATCAGTTGGTACAAAATAGACAGGGGAATGTTAAGAATAATATAGGAAAGGGGGAAGCCAAAGAACTTATATGCATGACCCATGGACATGAACTTAGGGGGGTAGGATTGTTGGAGGGAAGGTGGGTACTGGGCAGAGGGGAGCAAAGGGGAAAAAGTTGGAAGTACTGTAACAACATAATCAATAAAATATACTTAAAAATAAAAAATATTTAAAAAACCACATAGATAGCCCTGGCTGGTATGGCTCAGTGGATTGAGTGCTGGCCTGTGAACCAAAGGGTCGCTGGTTTGATTCCCAGTCAGGGCACATGCTTGGGTTGCAGGGCAGGTCCCCAGTTGAGGGCGTGTGAGAGGCAACCACACACTGATATTTCTCTCGCTCTCTTTCTCCCTCCCTTCCCCTCTTTCTAAAAATAAATAAATAAATATTTTTTAAAATAAAAGGTAAATAATTAAAAATGAGTAAGTTTAAGGCTTTAATGAGGAATGGGGTATTTGTCTAGTGTCAAATAATTAAGTGCAGAGGGAGTTTCTTTACAGTGAGAAAGACTGGGAGACAACACCTTAATAAACTGATCAATTTAGAATATCATAAGTAATAGGAAAATCTAAATTACACATTGTATGCTAGTATAAAATGAGGAAAACACAGCATAACTGCTATAAATCCCTTCATATAATCATGAGAAAACTTCAAACAAACTGAAATCAAGGAACAATCTACAAAATAACTGGTACACAGTCCAAAAATGCCAAAGTTGTAAAAGCCGAGGCAAAATTAAGGAACTTTTCTAGACTATAGAAAACTAGAGAACCATGATGACTATATACAATACAGGATTCTATTCTGGATCTTTTTTTTTTTTTTAAGACTTTTTTTTTTTTTTTTTTTTTTTTTTTTTTAGAGAGAGGGGAAGGGAGGAAGAAAGAAAGGGAGAGAAACGTCTATGTGAGAGAGAAATATCAACCTTCTGTCTCTTGCATATGCCCCAACCAGGGACCTGGCCCACAACCCAGGCATGTGCCTTGACTGGGAACAGAACCAGCAACCTTTCACTTTATGGGACGACACACAACCAACTGAGTCACACCAGTCACAGCTGTCCTGGATCTTTTTGCTGTGAAAGACATTATTGGGACAACTGGTGAAATCTGAACAGGCTGTGAGGATTAGCTTTTGGTAAATCTTATTAATGATAATTTTCTGATCTTGATGGTTGTCTTATGGTTATAGAGGAGAGCAATTTTCAACCAGTGTGCCATGGCATGCACACTGATATGCTGCAAAAATTGTTTAAACATGCAATACCTATTTAGTCCTTTCTCTTACATTGTTAAATAAAAAGAGATGAAAACAGCCAACCCTACAACAGCTGTCCAGTGTGAATGAACCAAAATTATACTTTTATTTTTGTCAGATCAGCGAAAATATATATATTTTTGGTGTGCTGCGGGAATTTTAGTAATTAGTTTATGTGTGCCATGAAATGACAAAGGTTGAAAATCACTGATATAGGAGAATGTCCTTTTTTGTAAGACATATACACTAAAGTATTTGGGAGCTTCAGGGCATCATGTTAGCAACTTACTTGCATATGATCCAGGCAAGGGGTGGAATTTTTTTATTTACACCAGCAACTTTTTTGCAAGTTTGAAATTGTTTTCAAAAACAACAAAAAACAAGAAGCATGTATCGTTTTCATTAGAAAATAAATAAATACTGGATCACACTACAGATAAGGACTGAAAGGAACCCCTTTGGGTTTTAAAACAATGATGTCATTGGTGAGCTTGTTGAGAGCAGATTCAGCATAATGAAGAAGAAATAAACAGGAGTGACTTGAGGAGAGTGGGAAGTAGAAACAATGCCCCCCACCTCTGAAAATTTTGTAGTTTGTGAAAATGAGAGAAGGGAAAAGAAGATGTAGCTTAGGGGAATCAGTTTGTAAGGAAGGTTTTTTTGTATATTTGGTTGTCTATTTAGTGGAAAGAGAAACAAAACCCAGTTCATATTAATGATGACAAAGGAAAGCCCAATAAAGGAAATATAAGGTTCAAGGCCTAACAGTTCAGACAAAGCAGAGGAATGCTCAGCCTTTAGTTAGTCTGACTCTTCTGCATTGCCAGGAAAATGTGCAAACTATCAATTCAATATTTTCAGGGGGCTGGGTGTAGAAGAGGACTTTCTCCTACAAAAAAGTATTGCTGTAAGTCTATAGCAATATACACCAAACTAGTACAAGTAATGGATATCTCACCAGCTGTGAGGGAATACAGAATTTATATATTTTTGTGTTTGAATTTGCCTTACAACTAAGATTTACTACTTATGTAATTATTTTAAAAATGACATTTAAACATGGGAGGTTGGAATATGATCTTAAATTTATTCACAAAATTGTTGTAGAGAGAGATTTACGTACCTGCAAATATGTCCACAACTACACATGAAGTAGAAGGGAAGGCAGATTAGAAATGATATATAGCATCACCCCAAATTTTACTAATCAGACAGGATGTGTCTGTCATGAGTCTCACAGACTGCAGGGATAATAGTACTGGCAGCACAGGGTGTTATGCCGCATTTCACATGTAGAAAAATTCATCTGGCAGCTTTAAGGAACCCCTGTTTCTTTCTCATCTCCTCCTAATCTGTTGTCCTCAACGGCGAGGTTCAAGTTGCAATTCCAGTTTTCATCACCAGAGTGCAAAGATTTCTATTTCTTAATTTTTTTTTCAAGCATGCCTTTTGACAAGGAGAGAAAACTCAAAGCAATAACCATTTTTATGTTCAAATAAACTTTATTTTATAGATCAATTTTAATTTCAAGGAAAAATTGAGCAGAGTTCTCATATATCTTTTGCTCCCACACAGTCTCCACCCACTATCAACATCCTGCCTCAAAATGCTAATTTGTTATAATCAATGAGCCTGTGCTGACACATCCATTATCACCTAAAGTTCATATTTATGCTTCCAAAGCAAAAGAAATTTAACTAATTTTTACAGATCAGGATCTCAACCAGGAAGTATGAAATTAGCTTCCATTTCATTTATAATTAGGAAAAGGTTGGAAAAAGTGCCATGAGAGCCCATTTGGAAAATCTACCTGAGGTCCTATATGAACACTGTGCTTCCCAGTGATTACACCAACAGTCAAAATGAAGATCCAGTATAATAGAACTCTGCATAATGGGTAATAGATTAACCTCATATAGAAACAGTTTCCTTTAATAAAACACCATTTTTTTAATCTTCACCTGAGGACTTTTTTTTAATTACTGCTGTTAGAGAGAGAGGAAGGGAGAGAGAGAGAAACATTGATAAGTTACCTCCTGTATGCGCCCAGACCAGGGATGCTATGCCCCTAGCCCAGGGAAAGAACCTGCAAACCTGGTATGTGCTCCAACTAGGAATCAAACCCTCAACCCTTTGGTTACAGGACGATGCTCCAACAAACTTAGCCACATGAGCTTGGGCAAACACCATTTAAAAAGTATGTGTCAGTCTAAGCATGAGCCACAGGCTACTTTTATTAGAAGCACCTGGTATCTTGTTAAAACTGCCACTTCTGAGACCTTACCCCAGACCTGCTGAAATCTTCCCCTGGGGTTTGAGGCTCAGGAATCTGTATTTTTAAAAATTTTCCTGGTATATTTTGATGTTTCCTATAGTTTGAGATCTTCTAAAAAGATAATATCCAAGATTTCTTCAAATATTTTGCATACTGTCATCTCTGATCCTAATGTCAATTGGTTTTGCCACTCAACACTAAGTATCTGTTTCTGTTT
Source organism: Furipterus horrens (assembly GCF_987537825.1). NCBI lineage: Eukaryota > Metazoa > Chordata > Mammalia > Chiroptera > Furipteridae > Furipterus > Furipterus horrens. The sequence continues at coordinate 57,557,093 of NW_028327187.1, read as the reverse complement.
TGGTATCTGATAGGTAATCCAGACTTACAGCACTTGTTTACTGGTACTTACTCTGCCTAGCAGGTTGGCTGTTAGGCAAAAAGACCAGAACGGGCCTTCCTTTTATGAGGCTTCCATTCTCTTTTGGATACACATAAAATAAACAACAACCGATGTAATTTCAGTGAATGAAGAGTGCCATGAAGAAAAGAAGTCGGGAAATTAGGATAGAAAATAATACTTATGAAGAAGGCAGTCAAGAATGTCTAAGGCTACACAATTCAACAACCTCAAAGATCATCACTGACTTAGACTACACCATGAACAATGATCCCTGGAGCTGTGCCATGCTTTATCACTAGAGAAGGCCACACTATGGATATGACTTTTCAGCTGAGACCTTGATGACAAGAACAAGCTGTGTGGGTGTAAAGATCTTCTAATATTAGACTAGGGAATGGTACATTGTGAAGTGGGAGGGAGCATGACTTAATCCAAAAAAAGAGAAAAACCAGTGTGACTGGAGCCTGGTGGAAGGGAGAGGTGCTAGTTATGGGAATAAGGTAGAAGGAAAGCTATTGCAGGCAGTACTCAGGACTGGCTGACAATCTTACCACATGTCAGTCAATATACTTTCTTAATATCTGAGAGCACTGAGAACACTCTCTCACACCTCAACATTCTCAACTGCTCTTGGCTTTTTGTTTCTTTGAAAAAAGTAAGCTATTATCACAGAAGAGGTTGTCTATGTTCTCCTACCACCAAACCTACCAACTTATCACCATTAGCAGCTATACTCCCTACTTTTTTTCCCTCCCATGACAAATCTTCCTAAGGCAGCCCTTCTCTTTGCAATGGATCACACTCCAGGACTGTGATTGTGATCCCCTTCTCCCTTGAACCAGCAATATTCCTCTCTCTACTAGATTAATGAACACATGCATGAATGAACAAATAGGGGAACTCATGAAAGATTTGAGAAGTGGGTGAGGGGGTATAAGAGGGATGTGTTACTGAGATTCTCAGAGGTTTCCCTTGTCATCGGTGTGATAGGTAGTGATGTTAACTGGGATGGGCAACACATAATGGATCCTTTTTGGAGGGAACGTGATGGGCCATCTTGATTTTTTAGTACCTTTGTGCACCCCATTGGGGATGTTAAGAATGCAGCAAGATATTTAGATCACAGACTGAGCTATAAAGGGAAATGCAGAAATCATACATGAGAGAATGGCAATTGAAGGTATAGGTAAAGATGAGATGGCTGCCTAAGGACACAGCATAGTGTGAAAGGGAAAGGTGGCCCAAAATGGGCACCAAGGCACTCCCAACATGTGAACTTCAAGAATCTTCAGTGATTACATGGCAGAGAATTAACAGCCAGGCTGTTTCCTGATTCAGCTGTGCTCTTTCCTCTCCAGAATGCTACACCTGGAATGAACCTCTTCAGGGCAAGCCCAGCCTTTGAGTCTAATAGCCCAAAACAGAATTCTGTGAAGTAGCTGGTTATGGGTTCTACCCACTCTGGACAACTAACCTCTCCCTTCCCTGGACCTGTCCCTCATTTTGTAGTGGTCTCCTTCCCTATGCATACAATCCATTAGAATGTAATTCTCTCAAGGACCTGGGCATTATCCTGCTCATCACTATGCCCTCCTTAGCCCAGGGCAGATGGATTAGCCTAAATGTCCATTAATAGGGTTCTGGTTGAGCACATAGGCATGACAGAGTACATAGACATGTCAGAACACCATGTAGCCACTTAAGAGAAAGGTATAATTCTATACATAGTGGTGTGAAATTACATCTTAGCTATATTATGTAAAGTAAATGAAAAGGGCAGAACAGTATATGTAGCATTTCTTGTTTGTTTCTAATTGTGTTGCTATGGAAAATGTAGAAATTAGAGGAGAATTATTCCAGCTCTGGCTGCCAGCCATTTGAGTGAGCCACTCTGGATATTCCATCAGTTGAGCCTCCAGATTGCTACCTCCCCAAACAAAACCACATGGAAAAGAAAAATTGTTCAGTTAAGTCCAATCAACCCACGGAATCATGAAAGCTATTAATATTTAGTGTTATTTAAGCCACCCCAAATTTTGTTGTGGTTTGTTGCATGACAATAGGTAACTGAAACACTGTAGTTTAATGTTGACACCTTAGACACTCTGGTCAACTACTTCCCACTTCATCATTCTTGTTCAAATCACCAATTCTTTTGGCTCCCAGCTGACAGACCCCACCCCCCAACTCACTGCATATATTTTTTTCAGGGAGATGACAGTCATTAATAGTAACATATTTGAATAGTGCTTATAATTTATAATTATCTTTAAGGATATTAGCTTGTACAATCTTTTCAAATACTCTTAAGTTTAGTTAATTTGGTTACAAACTAGTAAACTGGACTTGAGAGTATGGCTTGTTTACGTACACAGAGATAGTGGCAGAATTGTGGACTCAAGTTTAGGTTTTTCACTTTAGGGGAGTAGAAAGAGTGTTGAAGATTATATAACTTCATCCCAATTATCTCTGATAGGGAGAATTGAACTGAGCAGTGTCCTTGTGTATTGAAAAATAAATGCCGAATTCAGAATCAGAAAACTTGCATTTCAGTCTCTTCCTGCAATTAGGCGTGGAAAATGAAGTTCATATTTATGCAAAGTCAATTGGCCATTGATGAAATGAACCTTTGCTCCCAAACTTTATGTGGTATATATTTAAAGCGACAGACGTCTGAGTTTTATGTGCAAATTATTCTTTCATTTTTGGAGTTGGTAATTTCTAGATAACTGCAGAGTCTGGTTCATGGAGCAAACATGCTTGTATAATGTGCTGGTTTCCATGTGTTTGGAAAGTATTGTTACAACAGGAATGGTTTTTTAAAAATGTTGTCAAGACTAACTTTTCTATAATGACTTATTTTGATAACTGTGGATCTTTTGTCATATGTAGTTATTTTTGTTCAGTGTTTTTCTTTTCTGGTTATTTTTAAAAGACTTGAGGGAGGGAACATATTCTCTCAGCAGACAGAAAAAACATGAGGTAAAAGGGGCAAAATGTTTACTAGTAATCTTTTCAACTTAAAATATTTCTTTTGAACAGATATATCATAATTTTTTTAATTTTCTATTAATTTACTGTTGTTCTATTACAGATGTCCCATTTTTTCCCTTTGCCCTCCTCTGCCCAGGCAACACACACACACACACACACTGCTCCCACAGTCAATCCCCACCCTGTTGTCCATGTCCATGAGTCATTCATACCTGTTCTTTGACTAGTCCCTTCCCCTTCTTTCCATCATTATATCCTTCCCCCCAATCGTGTCAGTCTGTTACATGTTTGCATGCTTCTGGTTCTATTTTGCTCATTAGTTTATTTTTGTTTATTAGATTCCTCTTATAGGTGAGATCATATGGTATTTGCCTTTCATCAACTGGATTATTTCATTTAGCATAATATTCTCCAGTTCCACCAATGCTGTCATGAAAAGTAGTTTTTAAATTGCGTTATTTATTGTTTTTGGAAGCACTCAAACAGTACCCAAATAGTTACTACTTACAATAGTAACAGACTTTTGTTACCTTTTGATGTTCATCTATCATTTTTTAACCTTGCGTAAAACTTTTAAACTTATTTAGAAATACAAAATTTACAAAGCTATGTTTCAGAAAGCAACTAAAAGATAATGTTTTCTTCAAATTAAGTCAAATATATGAAATATTATTTGTGACAAAATATCAAACATTACAATTAACCCAGTATTCTACTTAAAAATTTCTGAGGAAAAGCAGACATAATATTGTGCTGTTCATTTTTTAAGTATATTTTATTAATTATGTTGTTACAGTAGTCCCAGTTTTTTATTCTTTGCTCCTCTCTGCCCAGTACCCCACTTCTCTCCAGCAATCCCATCCCCCTTAGATCATGTCCATGAGTCATGCATATAAGTTCTTTGGCTTCACCCTTTCTTATATTATTATTTTTTTAATATGCTTTATTGACTATGCTGTTACAGTTGTCCCAATTAATTTTCCCTTTGTTCCCCTCCACCCAGTGACCCCCTTCCCTTCAGTTGTCTCCCCCTTAGTCCATGCCCATTGGTTGTGCATATAGTTCTTCTCAAAATCTTCCTATCTACTCCACTCCCTCCTACTATGCTTCTTAATTCTTGTACCATCTCCCTCCATCACCCCCTTCCCCCTCACCACTGACCTCCCCTCAAGATGTTCCCCATACTTATAATTCTTTTCCTACTCTTGTTGCCTACTTAGTTTGCCTTTGTTTCAATTCCCTAGCTTCTGTTGTTGGTTGTTGTGATACAGTTTTAATTTTAATGTACATAGTTTTTATCCTCCCTCTCCTAAACAAGTCCTTTCAACATTTCACATAACAGTGGTTTGGATATGATGAACTCCTTCAGTTTTACTTTGTCCTGGAAGCACTTTCTCTGCCCTTCTATTCTGAATGACAGCTTCACTGAATAAAGTAATTGTGGTTGTAGGTTTTTGATTTTCATTACTTTGAATATTTCTTTCCAGTCCCTTCTTGCCTGCAGAGTTTCTTTTGAGAAATCGGCTGATAGTCTAATTGGGACTCCTTTGTATGTAATTCTCTTCTCTCTTGCTGCTTTTAAGATTCTCTCTTTATCCTTAATTTTTGACATTTTGGTTATAATGTGTCTTGGTGTGCTTCTCCCTGGGTCCAGTTTCTTTGGAACTCTCTGTGCTTACTGGACCTGTAAGTCCATTTCCTTCCTCAAGTTAGGGAAGTTCTGTTTCATTATTTTTTCACATAATTTTTCAATTCCTAGTTCTTCTTCACCTTCAGGCAACCCTATGATTCGGATGTTGGCTCGCTTATAGCTGTTCCATAGGTTTCTCAGCCTTTCCTCATTTTCCTCACTTTCCGTGTCCTCTTTCTGCACTGGTTGACTGTTTGTTCCTTCCCTATATTCCTATTTGTTGATTTGATCCTTGGTTTTCTTTTCCTCACCACTAGTTTCATATGTGTTTTTGTTCATTTTAGTGGGACTAGCTTTCATTCCTTCCCTGTCTTGTTTAAGATCTGCTGTTAGGTCTGTAAGCATTTTTATAACCAAAGCTCTGAACTGAGCCTTAGAAAAATTTTCTATCTGCTGCTTCATTAGATTAGATATTTGCTGTCTGGTCAGCTGTGTCACTGGGATCTCTATTATGATCTGTGCCATCCTGACAGTTTTCTGTTTACCTTTGCTTCCTGGGCAGGGCTGTCACAGCTCCTACACTATAGGGGGCAGAGCCCCGGGCACTCGTCACAACCGTTCAACCCTCCTCACCACGCTGTGGTATATTCTGTGGGGGTGGGGTCCAGGCAGGATTCCTACCATTCTCTCTCTGCTGAGAGACCAGGAGCCTCCTCCTCCATCCTCACCTCCTCTGGGCCTCACAGTCCAAGGCTTTGGGGGGTCTGCCTTCCCCGGCGTCGGAATCACAAGCTGACGGGTCTGGTCTGCAGCTGGGGTGATCCTCAGGCGCTTCTTGTGTCCCCTTAAATACGGGTGTCTCTGCTTACCACCATCCCACTGCCATCGCTGCTGCTGCCAGCAGCATAGCTTAACCTCTCAACCCCGGCTTCACCACACCTACCCATGCAGACAAGCACCTCTTCTTTATAACTTCAAATTTTAGACTTCCATTTATTTTCTGGACCTTCTGGTCATTTCTGGCTTTGCAGTAGTTGTATTCCTTCGTAGTTGTAAAGGGAAACAGAGCACGTCACTCTAGGACCCCATCTTGGCTGGCAGTCTCTTGTGTGTGTCCTATATTATTCTAAAGACCCCTCTGTCTATTTTGTACCAACCAATCGTGCTTCTTAATCCCTGCACCATTTTCCCATTTATCTCCCTTCCCCCTCCCAGCTGATAACCTTCCAAGTGATCCCCATACCTATGATTCTGTTTCTATTCTGGTTTTCTAAGTTGGATTTTGTTTTTATTTTCTAGATTCAGTTGTTCATAGTAGTGAGTTTGTTGTAATTTTAATGTTCATAATTTTGATCTTCTTTTTCTTAAGTAAGTCCCTTTGACATTTCATACAATAATGGCTTGGTGATGATGAGCTCCTTTAGCTTTACCCTGTCCGGGAAGCTCTTCATCTGCCCTTGCATTCTAAATGATAGCTTTGCTGGATAGAGTAATCTTGGTTGTAAGTCCTTGCTTTTTAATACCTTGAATACTTCTTGCCAGTCCCTCCTTGCCTGCACAGTTTCTTTTGAGAAATCAGCTGATGGTCTTATAGGCATCCCTTTGTAGGTAACTCTCTGCTTTTCTCTTTCTGCTTTTATGATTTTCTCTTTATGTTTCACCTTTGGAACTTTAATTAAGATGTGTCTTGGTGTGGTCCTCTTTGGGTGTAGCTTGTTTGGGACTCTCTGTGCTTCCTGGACTATATATCTATTTCCTTCGTCAAATTTGTGGAGTTTTCCTTTATTTTTTTCCTACATAAGTTTTCAATTTCTTGCTCTTCCTCTTCTCCTTCTGTCACCCTTATGATTTGGATGTTGGCATGTTTAAAGCTGTCCCAGAGGTTCTTAACTTCTCATATTTTTCAATTCTTGTTTCCTCATTCTGTACTCATTGACTGTTTTTTTCTTTCTTATGTTCCAAATCATTGATTTGAACCTTGGTTTCCTTCCCTTCACCATTGGTTTTGTGTGGATTTTCCTTCATTTCATTTAGCATAGCCTTCACTTCTTCCCTTATGGGTTTGTTGTACTTAAGCATATCTGTCAAGCCTGTGAGCAGGTTTATAACCAGTGTTTTGAACTCTTCATCTGTTAGGTTGGCTATCTCTTCGTCACTTAGTTCTCCCACTGGAACCTTGATCCATTCCCCCTTTTGGGCCATACATCTCTGTCTCCACATCTTGATAGGCTCCTGTGTTTGTTTGCTCTGTGTCTTAGGCATAGCGTTCTCTCCTGTTATAGTGTCAGGGGTGGAGCCTTAGGTGTTCATCAGTATAGGGCGACCGGTTTCACCGCATTACGGTGCTATGTGTGGTGGACGGGGTCTGAGAGGGAACAATGCCTTTTGCTCAGTTATCACCCCTTTTTCAGGCACTTCTTCAACTTCTGTATGGGACTGGTGCCTCTCTATCTGTTGCCCTGGCTGTCATCCCCAGAGTGGATGGGTCTGGGGCTGTTCTAGGACCATGGGGGTCTTTTAAATAAGCGCACTATGCTGAGAGACTGGCAATTACTTCCTCCAGCCCAACCCCTAGTAGCTTGCACAGTAAAAAGCAATGAGGCTTCATTTTCCCTGGTGCTGCTCCCCAGGTGTCCCTCCCGACTTTTTAAAATGTGTGACTGCACTTTTCGCTGGACTGCTGTTGACGTTACTCCAGCTGCCACCACACCGTGTCCTCTCTGCCCAGGCTCCACCCCTCCTACCTCTTTGGATGAGTATTTCTTCTTTATATCTTTGTTTGTTGGACTTCCATGTAGCTCAGTTTTCTGGAACTTCTGGTTGTCTCTAATTTTGAGGTAGTTGTATTCCTTCTTAGTTGCGGAGGGATGTGCAGTGTGTCGATCTAGGACTCTATCTTGGCCAGAAGACTGTGCTGCTCTTTTAAAGAGGAAAATAATTGTATGAGTCATGACCAGTGTTGCTTAGGTGCTTGGGTGTCATCTCACAAAGTGAAAGGTCACTGGTTTGATTCCCATTCAGGGCACATACCTGGTTGCGGGTTCAGTCCCTGGTCAGGGCACAAATGAGAGGCAACCAATCAATGATTCTCTTTCACATCCATGTTTCTCCCCTTTGTTTCTCCCTTCCATCCCCTCTCTCTAAAAATAAGTAAATAAAATATTTATAAAATAACTACGCCGCCATTTCATTGTAGAGAATTTTAAAATATGCATATATACTGAGATCCAAGATGGCGGAGGAGTAAGCGGAGGCTACACTAACCTCTCCTCAGGACCAATCTGGACTTACAACTTAATTGTGGAGAAATCACCTGGAATAACCAACTGAGCACTATCTGGAGAGAAGTCTTGTAACCACAGAGAGGCAGAAAAGGCCGCTTCATCACAACGTGACCAGTAGGAAGTGTGGAGATGCGAAAGGGCTGGATGGGCTCCCATGGGTGGCAGTTGAAGGGACTGAGAAACAGCTCAGCAGCTGGGGGTTCCCCCTGAGAAGGGAAGGATCTAAACTCCCAGCTGGGCTTCCCAGCCTACAGACACAGAGTGGAAAGTAAAATAGCATCCAGCTGTGAAAAGCAATAAGCCACAGGTACTATGCAGGCTGGAAAGAAACAGCTGGAGAAAAAGAGCTCTTAAGCGGATGACGCACAAAAATATTTTGGCACCCACTTACCCTAGGCTCAAGCAGAGGGGCTACAGAGAGGACAAGAGATGCTTGGGAAGAATCTGGGGTGGTGGCTTTGAGGAGAGAACGGAGGGAGCAGCTGACCGGGTCCCAGTGCTGACTCATTCCCCATACTGCAGGTAGACCATTCCTCTCCAAGTGGCATCAGCCTGAGGGGAAGCAAATGCCCCGCCTGCAGGAATTAATCTCTGCCGCCCTCAGTTATTAAGCCTGATGGCTGACCACAGATTGAGTAGATTAACAACAATAGGAGACAGACAAAGGCAGTATATCTCTGTTGGTCTCCAACAGGCTGCCTAGACCCAGACTGGTACACCATCTGATGCTACCAGGGGCAGATTCAGGAAGTGCAGATCAATCTAAGAAGCAGAAACAAACAAGAAGAGGCACAAAAATGGGGAGACAGAGAAACAAACCCCCCCCATTGAAAGGAAAGGTGAAATCCCCAGAAAGAATGCTAAATTAAATAGAAGTAAGCAAACTATCAGACAAGGAAATCAAAACCTGGATTATCGGGAAGCTCAGTGAGTTCAGCAAGCTAAAAGAAAACTACAAAGAGTTCCAGGGAAACTACAAGGAAATCCAGGGAAACTACAAGAAACTTACTGAGAATTACACCAGCATGAAAAAGGACATAGAATCTATCAATAAGAGCCAGAAAGAAATGAAGAATACAATTTCTGAATTGAAGAACACAGTAGAAGGAATTAAAAGCAGGCTAGAGGAAGCAGAAGATCGGATCACCAATCTGGAGGACAATGTAGAAAAAAAAATTGCCAGACAGTGCAACAAAACAAAAAGCACTGAAAACGAATGAGGTTTTAAGAAAGCTGCAGGACAACATGAAATGTAATAATATCCACATAATAGGAATACCAGAAGCAGAAGAAGAGCAGCAAGGGATAGAAAACCTGTTTGAATGACAGAAAACTTTCCTAATTTGATGAGAGAAAAAGTCATGCAAATCCAAGAAGCACACAGGGTCCCAATGAAAATGAACCCAGACAAATCATAATTAAAATGGCAACATTGAAAGACAAAGAGAGAATCATAAAAGCAGCAAGAAATAAAAGAACAACAACAAACAAAGCCCAGAGTGAGTAGAAAGAAGGAAATCATCAAGTTCAGAGGAGAATTAAATGATATAGGGACTACACAAGCAATTCAAAATATCAGTAAAACGAGGAGCTGGTTCTATGAAGAGATAGACAAAATCGACAAGCCTTTAACCAGGCTCATCAAGAAAAAAAGAGAGAGGATGCAAATAAATAAAATCAGAAATGAAAGAGGAGAAATCACAACCAATACCACAGAAATACAAAGGATTGTAAGAAATTATTATGAACAACTTTATCACAAGAAACTTGGCAATATAGATGAAATGGACAAGTTTCTAGGAACATTTAATCTTCCAAAACTGAATCAAGAAGAAGCAGAAAGCCTGAGCAGACCAATAACAAGTAGTGAACTTGAAGCAGTAATAAAAACACTTCCAGCACACAAAAGCCCTGGACTGGATGGTTTCACAGGTGAATTTTACAAAGCATTTCAAAAAGAGCGAATGCCTATCCTTCTCAAACTATTCCAAAAAATCCAAGAAGAGGGAAGACTCCCAAACTCTTTCTATGATACCAGTATTATCCTAATTCCAAAACCAGGTGAAGACACAACAAAGAAAGAAAACTACAGGACACTATTGCTGATGAACATAGTGGCTAAAGTCTTCAATAAAATATTGGCAAACCAGATCCAGCAACACATAAGAAAGATCATACACCACGATCAAGTGGGATTCATCCCAGGGATGCAAGGATGGTTTAATATTCACGAATCAATAAATGTAATACACCACATAAACAAAATGAAAGACAAAAACCACATGATCACATCAATAGATGCTTAAAAAGCATTTGATAAAGTACAACACCCATTTATGATGAAAACACTCAGCAAAATGGGAATAGAGGGAACATATCTCAACATAATAAAGGCCATATGAGAGAAACCTGAAGCCAACATCATACTCAACGTACAAAAACTGAAAGCATTTCCTCTGAGGTCAGGAACAAGAAAAGGTTGTTCACTCTTTCCACTCCCATTCAACATAGTATTGGAAGTTCTAGCCACAGCAACAGACAAGAAAGAGAAATAAAAGACATCTAAATTGGAAAAGAGAATATAAAACTGTCATTAATTGCAGACAACATGATAATGTACATTGAAAACCCAATAGACTCCAGGAAAAAACTACTCTACCTAATAAGTGAATCTGGCAAAATAGCAGGGTACAAAGTCAATGTTCAGAAATTAAAGGCATTGCTGTCCACCAACAATAAAATATCAGAGATAGAAACTAGAAAAAAATCTCATTTACTATAGCAACAAAAAAAAAATAACTTACCTAGGAATTAACGTAACCAAGGAGGTAAAAGACCTGTACTCAGAAAACTACATAAAACTGAAAATTAAATTAAGGAAGATACAAATAAATGGAGGCATATACCATGTTCATGGATGGGAAGAATCAACATCATTAAAATGTCCATACTGATAGACTTCTGGCCAAGATGGAGTCTTAGACTGATACGCTCAGTCTCCCTCTACAACTAGAAAGGAATACAACTACCTCAAAACAAAAGATAACTAGAAATTCCAGAAAATAAAACTAAACGGAAGCCCAACATAGACGTTATAAACCAGTGGCGCTTGTCGGACATGTAGGAAGAGTGAAAGTGGGTGGTGTAGTTTGCGGTAGCTCCAAGGACAGTGGTAGGGGTGAAATTTTGGCTTCAGTTGAGCCCTGACAGCTCGCGACCCCAATGCTGGGAAAAGCAGCCACCGTATTGCCTCGGACGGCGAGGCCCAGAGGGTGGGAGGATGAATCCCAGTCTCCCAGTGGAGAATAAAGGCAGGAATCCATCTTGGACCCCCGCCCCCACACAAAACACCACAGCACCACGAAAAAGGTTGCAGATCGCCACCGGTCGCCGGGTAGTAACAACAAAGCACCACAGTGTGGCAAAAAAGACAGCAGATCACCGCCATCGCGAGGTTGTGACAAGTACATGGGCTCTGCCCCATATAGCCTGCTCCAAAAGCAAAGCAAAACCCAAACCTGTCAAAATGAGGCAGACAACTATAGAAACCCCGGTGACGCAGCTCACCAGGTAGCAGATGAAGATTCTGACAGATGAACAAATAAGAAACCTATCAGAGGCTCAATTCAGAGCTATAGTCATTAGGTGGCTTACAGAATTAACAAAAGATTTGGAACAAGACGAGAAAGGATTGAAAGCCACTCATACTGAAAAGAACAAAAACACATACGAGACAAGTGGTGAGAAAATAAAATCCAGAGATCAAGTCAACAAACCAGAACATAGGGAAGGAACAAACAGTCAACCAGTGTGGAAAGAGGAAACAGAAAGCAAGGAAAGTGAGGGGAGGATCAGAAACCTCTGGGACAGCTATAAGAGATTGAACATATGGATTATAGAATTGCCAGAGTGTGAGGAAGAAGAACTAGAAATTGAAAAATTAATTGAAAATATAATAAAGCAGAACTTCCTGAACTTGGGGAAGGAAATAGACTTACAGGTCCAGGAAGCACAGAGAGTTCCAGAAAAACTGGACTCAGGGAGAACCACTCCAAGACACATTATAATCAAATTGTCAAGAATTAAAGAGAGAATCTTAAAAGCAACAAGCGAGAAGAAGAGCATCATGTACAAAGGGGTCCCTATTAGACTATCAGCTGACTTCTCAAGGGAGACCCTGCAGGCAAGAAGAGACTGGCAAGAAATATTCAAAGTAATGAAAATACAAAATCTACAGCCACGAATACTCTATCCAGCAAAATTGTCATTCAGAATAGAAGGGCAGAGAAAGTGCTTCCAGGACAAAATAAAACTGAAAGAGTTCAAAAGATCCAAACCACTATTACATGAGATGTTCGAGAGACTGGGTTAGAAAAGGGAGGATGAAAAACTATGAACATTAAAATGAAAACTGCATCACAAGAATCAACAACAGAAGCCAGGGAATTGAAACAAAGGCAAACTAAATAGGCAACAAGAGTGGAAAAAGAACTATAGGTATGGGGAATATATTGGGGGGAGGTCAGAACGGAGGGGGAAGGGGTGATGGAGGGAGATGGTACAGGATTAAGAAGCATAGTAGGAGGGAATTGAATAGACAGGAAGAGTTTGAGAAGAACTATATACACAACCAACGGACATGGCCTAAAAGGGGGGGACAACTGGAGGGAGGGAGGCCAGCAGGTGGAGGGGAGCAGAAGGAAGGGAAATTGGGACAACTGTAACAGTATAATCAATAAAGCATATTTTAAAAAATGCCCATACTACCCAAAGCAATTTATAGATTCAATGCAATCCCTACTAAAATACCAATGACATTTTTCACAGACCTAGAACAAATACTTAAAAAATTTATAGGGAACCAAAAAAAAGCCTGAATAGCCACAGAAATTTTGAGGAAGAAGAACACAGTAGGAGGAATCACAATACCTGATATCAAACTATACTACAAGGCCACGGTAATCAAAACAATCTGGTACTGGCATAAGAACAGGCATATAGATCAATGGAACAGAATAGAGAGCCCAGAAATAAACCCAGGTTTATATGGTCAACTAATATTCAACAAAAGGGGAAGGAACATAAAATGGAGTGAAAAGAGCCTCTTCAACAAATGGTGTTGAGACAACTGGACAGGGGCATGCAAAAAAAAATGAAACTAGACCACCAACTTACACCATACACCAGAATAAACTCAACATGGATCAAAGACATTAATGTAAGCTGTGACTCTATGAAAGTCCTAGAGGATAACATACATAGAAAATTTTCAAATATCCCACATAGCAATATTTTCACTGATATATCTCTTAAGGCAAGAGAAATAAAGGAAAGAATAAACATGGGACTACATCAAACTGAAGAGTTTCTGCTCAGCAAAAGAAAACATCAGCAAGATGAAAAGGGAACCAAACTTTTGGGAAAATGTATTTGCCAATGATACCTCAGATAAGGGATTGATCTCCAAAATGTATAAAGAACTTATACAACTCAACACCAAGAGACAGACAACCCAATTAAAAAATTGGCAAAGGATCTGTACAAAAAGACATACAGAGGGTTCATAAGCATATGAAAAAAATACTCAACATCACTAGCCATCGGAGAGATGCAAATAAAAACCACGGTGAGATACCACCTCACACGAGACAGAATGGTCATCATCAACAAATCAACAAACAGCATGTGCTGGCGAGGATGTGGGGAGAAAGAAACCCTAGCGCACTGCTGATAGGAATGCAGACTAGTGCAGCCTCTATGGAAAACAGTTTGGAATTTCCTCAAAAAACTGAAAATGGAGCTGCCTTTTGAGCCAGCAATTCCATTGCTAGGATTATATCCAAAGAATCCTGAAACAACAATTCAAAAGAATGTATGCACCCCTATGTTCGTAGCAGTGCTATTTACAATAGCCAAATGCTGGAACCAACCTAATTGTCCATCTGTAGATGTGTGGATCAAAAAACTGTGGTACATTTACACAATGGAGTACTATATAGCAGGAAGAAAGAAGGAACTTCTACCATTTGCAACAACGTGGATGGAACTATGTTGAGAATTATGCTTAGTGAAATAAGCCAGGCAATGAGAGAAAAATATCATATGGTATCACCTAATACAGGAGACTAATGAACAACACAAATAAGTGAGCAAAATTGAACCACATATATGTAAACAAGGAGTAACAGTGACAAGGGGGGAGGGAGAGAAGGAGGTAAGAAGGGGAAGGGTCTAGCCAAAACTCAGGTATAAATGACCCATGAACATAGACAACTGGGTGGGGACTGACTGGGAGAAGGGGTGGGCAGGGTGCAGGGAAGCAATAGGGAAAAAAGTGAGACAACTGTAATAGAAAAACAAACAAAAATTTTTAGTGGGGGAAAGAAATGAAAGCAAATTAAATTAATAACTGAGCCAGCAAATCCCTCCCCCCAAAAAACCCTCACATTTTAGAAAGTGAACAAAAGAAAATATAAAGTATGTAGATGCAATTTTTGTGAATATTAGAACGACAAGGATTTTCCTTCACACTGTATATTTTTCTCCCTACCCAATACCTCCAGAATTTGGCATCTGAAGAAGTAAGTAATGACATAAGGTTCTTTGCATAAAACTAGTAAGATCAGATGTTAATAGAGTTTTTGTTGACCACAACTTTGACTGGAATGTCATGCCTAAAGGAGCTATGCTTGGGCTCTGGTTGTTACCAAAAAGCCCTTAGGAACTGTGATTGACTTTGGAAGGCAATAAAAGCCCACAAGAAAAAAGGCCTGGCACCTTGGTTCATTGTGCGGTCCATGGCAATATCTCCAGGGAAGGAACGAAGGTTCTTTCCTGAAAGATGTCTAGAAGGGACCTTAAGGCACAATGAAAAACCTGAAGGACTTGGAAAATACAGGTGTCTGCGGGCAAGGCTGAATGATGGCAGGTATGTGGCTCAGTTTCTGTGCCCTGAAGGGCAGACTGAAGGTCACCCTAAATGTTCCTTGTGTAAGTTTCAGCAAAGCAGGATTAAAGATCATAAGTGATCATTTGATCATCTTGTTGTGTTTATGCAAACAAACAGGATAAATTAAAAATGGACTTAATGCAGTCCCTTTAATAACAAGGAGGGTAATATTTAGGAGAGAAATCGTGATTCAAGGAAAATCACAATGCTCAGTGGTACACTATAAAGTAGTCCAGCTGTCTTTAAAGATTTTTTTCATTTAAAGCTTATTTTCATTTGAAAGGTAAACAATGTCTGTGGCATCATCAAAGATGCTTAATTTAGAGGTAAGAAGAATGTCAAATGCCTTGCAACTGGATGTCTTTCCAATAAGACAATCTTGCAGACTTAGACTCCTTTTTGGGTTATGTTGCGTGAATTTACATGTGTGTTCTGTTTTCAGAGGGCATAAGCCTATGATCTTATTACCTTAATGATTGTCTGCACTTATAGGCCTCACTTAATCCTGACTGCATCGCTGCCTCCTGAAACTCAGTGGTTTGGCTGAACTAATTGGCTGGGTTGGTAAAGTATGGGGTGGTCTGTGGGCTTCACTTTAAAACTGGTTTCTCTTTTCTGTCCTAATGGCTTGGACAGAAAGGGCCCAGATGTCTGAGAGGGGGGAAACCTAAACTATTTCCCTCAGTCCAAACTAAGTATAGTGGGCAAAAGGGTTTTGGACAATTGTGACATGCCTTGCACACCTTCCTCCAAAGAAGCTCTTTTTTCCCCCAGTGTGGTACATTGAAAAATGAATCCCTGCCTTTTGTCATCTAGTGGTTATGGATTGAATGATGTCTTTTAACCCTGTTGCCAAAATGTTGCCCCCAGAATACAACAAGGATGCCAGCTTGTTAAACGAAGCACGCCATTGTCCTGGGACAGCCAACTGACCTGGAGTCTGCAAGATATTTCCCCATTTGGGAAGGCCACCCTCCCCTCCACACCCCCATTCTTATTAGGGATTTCTGGATCCAAGGGTAGGTAGGATGATGATCATGTCCGCCTTGAAGCAGCTAGAGGAGCAAAAGACATTCGCCCATTGTCCTTTATAAGATTATGAAGGGTGTTAAGTCTGAGCAGGGGTAATTGTTATTTTTTTAATGTTATAAAAAATAAATAATTAATTAATTGATTTAAAAAATACTAATATAGGAATGGGTGAAGCCAGGGAACTTACATGCATGAGCCATGGACATGAACTAAGAGGGATGGGATTGCTGGGGGATGGAGGGTGCTGGGCAGAGGGGAGAAAAGGGGAAAAAATTGGAACTATTGTAACAATATAATAAATAAAATATACTTAAAAAAGAAAAATAATATATATATATATATAAAAGACATGACCAAAAATAGCAAAATAGGCACTCAAAGTTTTCATGCCAAGAACTCTCAGAATCAACTTTTGCAGAACTCTGGAATTTAATCTAAAACTTACAAGCAGGGAAAGACTTGTTGAAGAGAGAAGCTCATGCATTGCAGTTAGAGAGTGCTATGGTGTATCAGTTGCCAGCTCACCATCCTCAACACCCCAGATCAGCTGGTGAAAGTTGCTAGTACCCAAAGAAGCATTATGGACCTTATTCTCAGTTGTGGCTATGGGTCTCAACCTGTTTGGCAGGTTCTCCTCGAGGACCAGCACAAAGGTTTCTCTTTGTTTTTCTGACTCAGAGTCTTCCCCAGAGTGAAGTGCCTTTTGCCACAGCAGCCTGGGGCAAAGTGTTACAGAATCCCTGGGCTGCTCCAATTGAAAAAAACCCACGGGCTGTTTAGTTAGGGGCCCGATTGCCCACCACCAAAATTATAACTCTCAATACCAGAGTTTAGTGAAAAGAAAAAGAATAGTTTATTTAACAGTTATATTGATTTAGTTATTTGTGGATTTCTGTTGTTAAGTCTTATGTTCTTTAAAACATCCATAAACACATATCCTTGCCTCCTCCCTACCAAACCAGGCTAGTTTTAGAAAAGTTAGAGAAACCGTTTCCCTACTTCCTAGACACAATTCAGCTTTACCAGTAGCTGCCAATCATTCAATCCTGATTGGGGAGACCTCGTCTGTGTTATGGGGTCCACCAGCTTTTAATCCAGAACCTCATGGATTCTCAGCCTCCTTGGAAACTGCAGAGTTAGTCCTTTTGTAATCCACATGGTCAGTCTGTTCCTTTTCAAATCCGCACAGTCAGCCTCAGCCTTAGTCAAATCCGCATAGTCAGCCTCAGCCTCAGTCAAATTCACACAGTCAGCCTGACTAAAATGTCTGCCCCTTATTTTTAAATCCCTGACTACGTCCTCTGATGCAGTGGGTGCGGTAACCAGTTCTGACCATTCACAGAACCTCACACAGGCTCTGTGTGCTTTCTCCATACCATCCCCTGGTCCAAGACCCCTCCCATCTACCTGAGGCTTTGGATGCATTAAAGCCATTTTGCATAAAAAAGACACTAGCCACCAGCCTCAGGCATGTGGAGGCATTCTAAAAGCTGCTTGCTTCTCCCTATCCCCCAGCCGCAAACTCTGGGGTTTTTTGGAACACCCCTGTTTCTGTAACAAAAGGACAGCATTCAAAATAAACAATAACAGAATGAGAAGCCTGGGAGGAAGAGGCTGTGAAAGGAGACATATGGAGAAATAATGTTGTTCTTTAAATTTCACCAATACCAAGGAGGATTGAGATGGCCACACATATGCCTAGAATGGGA
This sequence comes from Furipterus horrens, assembly GCF_987537825.1. Taxonomy (NCBI): domain Eukaryota; kingdom Metazoa; phylum Chordata; class Mammalia; order Chiroptera; family Furipteridae; genus Furipterus; species Furipterus horrens. Next base: position 57,539,453 of record NW_028327187.1, on the reverse strand, counting down.
TGCATGTGCTTTAAAGGCCTATGGAGACCCAAAGCTCTCACCTGTGGCTGACCTTCAGATTCTGCAAGTAGAAAGTGAAAAATAATGAAGAGTTGTAAATGACCTGGCTAAGCATAGAATGAGATTCCCAGCACAGACCAATTTTCAAAGACTGGAGAGTGTTTCTTCTTTTTTCTTCTTCCTGTTTTTTTTTTTTTTTTCTGGCTTCAGGTATTTAAAGTAGTTGTCAAAACACCAGCTGACCACTAAGCTAGGGCAACATGAACTTCAGTGGGCACAGATGGTAAAGAATACAGACTTTATAAAAATAGTTTAGAAAAGTCAGTAAACAAACAAACAAAACAATCCACAACAGCCAGCAACAACAAATCCTGAGAGGTAAGACTATGATTCCTAGAAGTGCCACATTATAATTTTCAAAATATCTAGTCTTAAAACAAACAAAAAAAAATGAGGCATGCAAAGAAAATGTGGCCCATTCAACATGAAAAAAGAAACTAATAAAACCTGTCCCTCAGGAAGCCCAGACTGTAGACATACTACTCAAAATCTTTTTTTAAACTTCCTCACCCCAGGATATGTTTATTGATTATTTTTAGATAGGCAACTGGGGGGAGGGAGAGGGAGGGAGGGAGGGGTGGGAGGTATATATGTATATATATATGTGTGTGTGTGTGTGTGTGTGTGTATGCTCAAATGGCTAAAGAAAATCATAGACAAAGATCTAAAATAAACCAGGAGAATTATATCTCAACAGATAGGGAATATCAATAAACAGGAAGAAATTATAAAAATGTACCAATACAAACTCTGGAGGTGAAAAGTACAGTAGTTGAAATGAAAAATTCAATAGAAGGTTCAACAGAGATGTGAACAAACAGAAGAAAGAAACAGGCAACTTTCAGATAAGTCTATTGAATTTATGAAGTCTGAGGAGCAGAAAGAGAAAGCAAAGAGAGAGAGAAAGGAGCAGAAAGATTATTTGAAGAAATGATTTGAAGAAATGGTGGACAAAACTTTAAAATTTAAGCAAAGTCATGAATATACACATCCAAGAAGTTCAACAAGTATTAAGCAGGATACATTCACCAAGACACATTATTTTCAAATTGTCAAAGCCAGAGACAAAAAAGAGTATCTTGAAAGAAACATTAGGTATTAGGTCTTGCTTGGATCCTGACCCAAACAAACTGTTAAAAAAATAAAAATAAAAATAAATAAAAAGCTATGACAGAATTGGAAAACTGAACAAGGATTATACATAATATGATATTAAGGAATTATTAATTTTAGGTGTGATAATAGCACTATGGTTTTACAGAAAAAGAAAGTCCTTTTAGATATACACTTTGAAACCTTATGCACAAAGTAACATTATGTGTGTGTTTGCTTCAAAAATCATCTCTAAATGTGGGAAGTGGGTAAGGATATAGATGAAATAAGATTGACCAAGCACTGTTAGCTGTGAACAATGGGTGATTTTTAGTGCACTTGTTTTCATTGTACAGTGGGCTCTCTATATCCATGGGTTCCATATCCTCAGATTCAACCAATCGCAGATCAAGAATATTTCTTTAAAATATTACATTGTTGCTGATATGTACTATGTTATTTAGGCCTATGATTGTTGCACCTGAACATGTACAGACTTATTTCTTATTTCCTAAACAATAGAGTTTAAACTATGAACATAACATTTACATTGCATTACATATAATAAGTAATCTAGGGATGATTTAAAATATTTGGGAGGGTGTGCATAGGTTGCATGTGTGAGAAACGCTCACAATAAAAACTGGGACACAGGACTTGAGCAGTAAAGCGAGGCCTTTATTCACGAGTCTGCAGAGCCGGGCGCACCCTCATAGCCAGGAGAATGTGCGCCCCAAGTAGACAAAGGAACCTGGTTTTATAGTCTTAGCTTCCCCACCCTAACGCAACTAGTTTCCCCTCCCCTCTCCTCCTTCCCCGTTTCTCCATGACTGGATACTCCAGAGGTACAATCTAACCCGTTCATCTAAATGCCCCTATTGTGATTTGTGAATATGCTAATGTTATCCACTCCCTTCTCAGAGATCCTTTAATTACATTTGCCCTTAAGACCCTTCAATTACATTTGCCTTTTGTTACCAATGACTTTGCTACTGGTTTGGGAGTCACTATGACCTTGTTTCTAACAATTTCCCCCTGTCTCTTTTGGAAAATTGACTACTCAAACCATTCTATTTATTCCTCCAAATTTAAGGAGGATTTCTTGACTTTCTTCCTCATGGTTAGGATTCCCTTTGGTCTCTCGGAGGAGGAGATTATGAAAAGTTGCTGCATCTGTTTAGTTACTGCAGTCTCAATTAGTCTTTGAACTAAACCTCTGATGCATGGAATACAGCAGCCTAAAGCTGTGAGGACGCCTGTTACCACTATGAGAGATACCAGAGCTGATGAGATTATTCCTTTCCAGTTGCCAAACCAATTTTCTAACCATTCTGTTATGGGATTGTCAATACCTGAGTTTTCTGCTAGCTTATTTGCTAAGGTAGTTAGTCCCTGCAGAGCCTTAGTGATAGATTCATCAGGGGCTGTATTATTAGGGATAAAGGTGCAACACTGCCCCCCAAGCATTACACATACACCTCCCTTTTCTGCCAGCATCATATCCAGTGCCATCCTGTTCTCCCAAGCCACTCAACTGGTGGCATTTAATAAATAAATCAACAGAAGAGCACTGACTCAAACCCTGCTGCTATTTGATTTCTAGCTTTAAACTCATTTGGAACTCCTCTGGGGACCCCAATTGCGTCAATATAGATATGAGGATCAAAGGATCCACCAGGCACCACTGACCTCTTTTCCCTAACAGGGGCAGTCTAGTCTGGACCAGTTTTGGAAATGCTAGGGTAAATGGGATAGCCAATTGAACCAGGGCACAGGTTCCACTCCACCTGTCAGGTAGGATTTTCCAGAGACTCCTTTGTCCACAATACCACCAGACATCTGCTCTGGGGACTTGGAGGGGAATATAGTCGCCGGCCCCACTGTGAAGGTGGCTCGCATTTCTGGTATGAGTGCATGTTCGGAGTTCTTCTGCAGGGGTACCCGAATTCGCTTCCCACCTAGAGAGGCAAGAAGAGTCATTCATGGGCCCCACTGAGTATGAAGGGAGGGATTGAGTCCCATTACTCCTTATAGAGGGAAGAGGAGAGACAAGCTTCTGCAAGTCCCATTTCCCCATGCATTCTCATCCTGGTAGAGAGCGAGCATACAGGTCATTCCCGAGGGGTCAGAGTCCCAGCCTAGTGGAAATGGTACGACCTGTGCCTGGGGTCTCCCTGTGGTACAAGCATAACAGTTGCTTTTATTCAGGGAATTAACAGCAAATTTGACCCATTCTACCCAAGCATTTGCGTCTCCGTACCCAGTCTCTATCTCTAAGGTTTGTCTGAGACCTAATGCCTTAAAAACTTTTACCTTGGCTGGATTATTCTGGAGTCTTTTCTGAGGTGTAGCTGAGAGAAGTTAGATTTTCTAGGGAAGGAGTAGTTGTCACTAAGTGAAGACCTAGCCACCCTACTGGATTTATGTCAGATACATTAGCTTTTAGGCCATAAACTCTGGCACCCACATGGGGTTCCTGACTTAAGGTCTGTGGCTGGTTCAGTGTCAGAAGAAGAGGGTTGCACTGGAGAGGCTGGCAGTTTGGGGAAGGAGCTCCTTGGTGAAAGTTATTTTAAGCAAAAGAGAGACCAGTTTAAAGTGAAGCCCACTGACCAACCCATACTTCGCCAACCCAACCACTTAGTTCAGTCAAACTGTTGAGTCTCAGGAGGCAGCAATGCAGATGGGCTTCTTAAGTGAGGCTTCTATGTACAGACAATCACTCAGGTAATGAGATTATAGGCTTATATCCTATGAAAACAGAAAGAATACACACATGTTAATTCACACAACACAATTCACAAACCAATTTCTAAATTTGCAAGACTGTCTTATTGGGAAGACATCCAGTTGCAAGGCATTTGACATTCTTCTTGCCTGTAAATTAAGCATTATTGATAATGTCACAGACCTGGTTTAACTTTTGAATGAAAACAAACTTTGAATTAAAATAAACTTTATAGACACAGCTGCACTAGTTTACAGTCTACCACTGATCATTGTGATTTTCCTCAAATCACGATTTTTCTCCCTAAGATTACCCTCCTTGTTATTAAAGGGACTGCATTAAGTCCAATGTTAATTTAGCCTATTCATTTGCATAAATACAACAAGAGCAGCGATTGATATTATAAATTTTTTTAAGTCTGCTTTGCTGGAACTCACACAAAGACTCTTCAGGTTGACCTTCAGTCTGCCCCCTGGGCACAGAAGCTGAGCCACATACCTGCCATCTGGCCTTGCCTGTAAAACCCATGCTTTCCCAAATCCTTTGGGTTTTCCATTGTGCCTTAAGTTTCTTCCTAGCCATTTATTAGGGAAGCAATCTTCGTTTTTTTTTTCCCTAGAAAGATTGCCATGGACCACACAACCAGCCAAGGTGCCAGGCCTTTCCCTCATGGGCTTTCATTAGCCTAAGCATGCCTCCTTCAGGCATGACATTCCAGTCAAAGCCTCGGCTGACATAACCACCATTAGCAACTGTCTTTTTAGTTTTATGCAAAGAAACCTAATGTAATTACTTACTTCTTTAAATTGCCAAGTTCTGGAGGGATCAGGTAGGGAGAAAAATATACAGTGTGAAGGAAAATTCTTGTCCTTCTAATATTCCCTAAAATTGCATTTCCATGCCTTATACTTTCTTTTGTTCACTTTCCTACATGTGAAGTTTTTTAAATTTTCTCTGGGAAACCTCAATTTTCCTTTCAGATTATATGGCCAGTACCAATACAGAGAATTCCAGACCCTTCCTAGGCCTCAGAGAATTCTAGGTCTCCAACAGCTAAATGCCAAACCAATACAGGGAATTCCAAATGACCTTTCATAGGTCCCCAATGGCTTAATGCCAATACAGAGGTACAGTAACCATACAATTAGACCACAAGTAGTTGAGGTTTCCCTTTTCCCAGGTTTAAAAACTTTCACAACCTTTCTATACATTTTTATGACTTTCCACAGACTTTCTGCAACATTCACAAACTTTCCATATATTTACCCATTCAGATTTAACCATAACCCATTTCCAATTCTTTTCCACACTGTAAAGGACTCTACCCAAACTCAGTATTTAGCAGCTAAAATTTCCCTAGATTTGTAGATATTCTGCAGTTTTCTGAAGCTTAGACCTTGCAAACACCTGTCATGCAGCAATGACTTGAATGTTTAGACATATACCATTTTGCAAACAAAGCACATCACCTTAAGAGCATATCTAACCCACCATTTTGCCCACTTCAAAGATGGCTGCAGCATTACATGCAGCATCTTTGAAGACAGTGGCACCCATAAGTACCACCCACAAGATGGTGGCAAACCCACGTGACTTATCCACCATGGTGGAGCACTCATGTGGCTTACCCTAAATGGCAGTATACCTATGAGGCTTAGTGTCCAAATCACAACCTTCATGCAGGCTCTGGAGGGAGAGACCCATTTCTCCTCCTGCAGAGGTGGAGTCATTGGCTTTGCAGTCACTTCAGAGGCCATAACCAAAAGGCGTGCTGAGAGGGAAGTCCCTTGAATCTGCAGACGGGTGAGCACTGCAGAAGCCACGCTCACCTGCAGAGGGGGCTGCACCCCAGGAGCCTCCGATGCTGCTGCGGGAACCGCCCCCACCTGGGGAGAGGGCTGTGCCGCAGGAGCGGCCCCTACCTGCGGAAGGGGTGGTGCCCTGGGAGGCCCCTTTACCTGGACGCAGTTTGGCGCCAAAACAGTTCCTTTGTCTGCCGGATTTAGAGTTAAAGAGGGCTACTTCCTCATTCTCCTCCTCTGTTCTAACATACACTTTCTGAGCTTCCCTGAAGAGTTTTTCAGTTGCTTTAATTGGCCCATTCACTTACTTTTTGCAATTTCTTACAAATATTTGGCCAGTTTCTGTTACAATGGTGACTTTTAAGAGTCCCTGTCCCACAGCATTCTCTGGATTTAGACCAGAATACTCCCTAATTTTGTCCCTGAGCTTCTGCAGGGATCTGATGGAGCTGTATCTCGAATGCCTTGGAGACATTCTGTGCATGGGGAACGGACTCCTTGATTTCCCTGATGACGAAGCTCCTAAGGTCTTTCATTTGAGCCCTAGCCTCCGGCCTGTTATCCCAATCAGGGTCTATACTGGGAAACTTCTGTTAGGCCGGGACAGTTTCCTGACCGGGGGGATGTTCCCTTTCCCATATCCTCATAGCAGCCCGTCTGATCACTCCCTTCTCTTCCCCACTGAAGATGTCTAGTATAGACATTAATTCTGTCCACATGTATATGCTGGGTCCGGGGAACTGATCTAATTATTCTGCCAGTCCAAGGGGGTCCTTTACCAAGCGCTTCATATTGCGTTTGAAGTTTCTAACTTCAGTGCTTGTTGAAGGAGCATTTGATATATCTAATATGTCCTGGACCCCTGGAGACTTCCCTAAAGGGAAACCGGCTGCTCTGAGGGAATGGGGAAGTTCTTTAGGTCTTGCTTACATTGTTTCAATTCCTTTCTTAATTTAGATAAGTTGCCACCTGCGCCGTAGGTGTCATGGGGACGGATACTGGTGGGGTATCTGCTAGGTGTTCCTGGCCTCTTCCGTCTGTACTGTCCGTCCACGGTGCCTCTGCCCAGTTGGCCGCCGGCTGGCCAGGGCTATAAGGCAGTGGGAGACAGGACAGAGGGTCCCAGGCCTTCTCTTTTTCTTTTTTACAGGGAAGAGACCTGCGGATCTGCTGGTAGGTGGTGATCAGCAGAGAGCATATTCCCTCTCTTCCTTAAAGGCTGATGCCTGGCCCTGGCTGTTGTGACCCAGTGGACCCAGCACCAGCCCACGAACCAAGTGTCGCCGGTTCAACTCCCAGTCAGGGCACACGACCAGGCCACACGCCAGATCCCCAACTGGGGGCACGAGCGAGAGGCAACCACACAGCGATGCCCCTCTCTTCTTTCTCCAAAAACAAACAAACAAACAATCCAAAAAAGCTGAACACACATATAAGACCAGGGCTTAACAAACCCAACATTCATCAGACCCAAATCGGGGCTAGGAGACAGATTTCCCCTAAATGGGTTCCTTTGGCCAAAGGAAACAACAATAATTTACCATTGTCTGTTCTTCCTTACTTTTGGTCCCCACCCCTAGGCCTAAAATTTCCATTTCCCATCCTCAGCTGATTCACGTGGCTGAATCCGGCTGTGTTCTCAACCTAACGGACCCAGCAGAGGGGCACTCCACACTCGCTCACTTGCACACAGACCGAGATGCTTCGTTCATCTCCGGCCGCTTCCCTCACAGGACAATGGACCCAGCGGAGGTGCACTCCGGCCGTTCCCTCACGGGAGAACGGACCCAGCGGAGGTGCACTCCGGCCATTTCCTCACAGGACAATGGACCCAGCGGAGGTGCACTCCGGCCGTTCCCTCACGGGAGAACGGACCCAGCGGAGGTGCACTCCGGCCATTTCCTCACAGGACAACGGACCCAGCGGAGGAGCACTCCGGCCGTTCCCTCACAGGAGAACGGACCCAGCGGAGGTGCACTCCGGCCGTTTCCTTCACGGGACAACGGACCCAGCGGAGGTGCATTCCGGCCGTTCCCTAACGGGAGAACGGACCCAGCGGAAGAGCACTCCGGCCGTTTCCCTCACGGGAGGACGGACCCAGCGGAGATGCACTCCGGCCGTTTCCCTCATGGGACAACGGACCCAGCGGAGGTGCACTCCGGCCGTCTCCCTCACGGGACAGCGGACCCAGCGGAGAGGCACTCCACACTCGTACCAGCCACACACACAACTCGTACCAGCCACACGCACAACTCGTATCAGCCACACGCACAATCAGCTTCCCGAGGATGCCCAACCACCAAGGCAGTACTTAAGTCCAATTTTCCTACCTTGGCCCGTGCACGAGGTTGCCTGGTTGCTGCGGTGTTTGCTTTTGTTTCCCCCTGCGTCGATCCACTGCTGTCCCAACAAGAAGTCTCGGGTCCTTTCCGGACACTGAGGCGGGTGGGCCCTGGGTCAAGCGGGCCACCCAAAAGCGGGTAGGACGCGTCTCCCCACCTTGGCTCAGAGCCCTTCCCACACACAGGCGGAGGATCCCGGACGAGCCCCCAAATTGTGAGAAACGCTCACAATAAAAACTGGGACACAGGACTTGAGCAGTAAAGCGAGGCCTTTATTCACGAGTCTGCAGAGCCGGGCGCACCCTCATAGCCAGGAGAATGTGCGCCCCAAGTAGACAAAGGAACCTGGTTTTATAGTCTTAGCTTCCCCACCCTAACGCAACTAGTTTCCCCTCCCCTCTCCTCCTTCCCCGTTTCTCCATGACTGGATACTCCAGAGGTACAATCTAACCCGTTCATCTAAATGCCCCTATTGTGATTTGTGAATATGCTAATGTTATCCACTCCCTTCTCAGAGATCCTTTAATTACATTTGCCCTTAAGACCCTTCAATTACATTTGCCTTTTGTTACCAATGACTTTGCTACTGGTTTGGGAGTCACTATGACCTTGTTTCTAACACATGCAAATACTATGCCATGTTATATAAGGAATTTGAGCAACTCTAAATTTTTATATCCCCTGGGGTCCTGGAACCAATTCCCCATTGATATCCAGAGAGGACTGTACTATTTTTTTAAATATGTTTGAAATTGTCCATAATAAAAGTTAATATAAAGTTAATGTATGATATAAAGACAAAACTTTTTAAACAAAAAAAGGGACGAATGAAGGTCTTAAGAATAATTAGAAAAAATCCATGTCCTTGACTCATTTCTTTTCCCTCCCCATGCATTTTTATTAAAGAAAACGGTGGACATTGGTGTAGGAGAATCAGAGTTTGGGAGTGGGTTGGGTGGTGCATATTGCTCATCACAGATATTCCTGCATAAGTTATTTTTTAAAATATTGCACTAAAATGCGATTCGTCTTCACTGCTGAGGTTTTTTGCATCCCCTTAAATTTTACCACTGAGTCCTGGAAGAGGAAGGGTGCGTACTGAAAGCACAGGAGGGAAGAGGGAAGTCCACAGAGCACTGGGAATGACCAAAAGTCCCCTGCATAGGTAAGCAGCAAGGAAGGGCCCAGGAACACACAAGGAAGGGACAGTGACTGGGCCCCTGCTGACGAGGTTAAAAGGGCCATGGGGCCATGGGGCCACGGGGCCACGGGGCCGCGGGCATGGGTGGGTGTGCTGGCCAAGGGCTCTACGTGACCCTGCAGAGCAGGAAGAGGCGGACAGGGGCGTCACCGCTCACTGTGATGAAGGCCTCACGTGACCAGCTTACATTTACTTCCCCGTGCGCCTCACTTGAGCGTCAGAGTCGGCGGGCACTGGCACCCTTCTTTCCTCCTGCCACTGGACCTGAGGGCGCGTGCAGCAGGGGAGCCCAAGGTTCGGAGAAGGATGGGGACCCCGAGCGGCTCCCTGAGGTTGGGGTGGAGAGTGGACATAGGCGGCGGAGCCTTCCGGAGGGTCGGGCTGCAACTCCCACACCCCGAGGCGGTCCTGCGTGTGTGTGCAGAAAACAGAAAACGCTGAGCTTTTCCCCGGGGGACGGCTGTATGGCCCAAGTGGACCCCCCCTTCAGAAGCCCCTGTCTCTCGGCCGGCCGCCCCTCCCCCACCTATCTCAGTGTGGAAAATGGTGGTCAGCGCGGGGGCGTGTGAGGGGTCAGAGCCGGGGGTTGGGGGGGCGCGCCGAGCGCTCAGCTGCAGCGGCCTCTGCGGCCCCTGCGGCCCCTGCGGCCCCTACCCAGACTCCTGCAGGTCTGCAGGTCCAAGTGTGAAGTGTTGCAGTGGCGCACTCGCGGCAAGACAGGCGTGAGTGGGGTGGGGAGCGGGGGTAAGTAAGGACGAGTGGAGAGCCTGGGACCCCAAGCGCTTACCCCAACCCCCACCCTGTCCTCCATTTTGGTGCGCACAGAAGCCTGGGCTTGGATCTCATGTAAAATGGTGGGTTTGGGTCAAGGTAGGGGAGGGGATCTAAAGGGGGGGGCTGGGACTCGTGGCCCGCTAGAGGGCGTAGGGGACCTCTCAGGTGGGAAAAACTCAATTTTAAAAATCCTTTGAGATCCAGAGGTCTGGATCAGGAGAGGTGCGTAGTAGGGCCTCTGTCCTCGGTGCTGATCAGTCCACCAATAAAAGTCCCTTCTCATTTCTTGTCTCCCAGGAGCAATGGCGTCCAAAGAGGAACAAGCAGTAAAAATCCTCAACGTGGAAAACGCTGAACAGAAAAATGAAGTAGGGGACCAAGCCCCTGCACAGAATGGGGAGGAACCACGCCATTTGGAAGGGGGTGAAGTACAGAAACCTGGAGGAAATGTCAGGCTAGAGTGGGTTAGGAGACTTGTCCCCAATTTTCGATGGGCTACATCAAACAAGCATGTTGATCACAATGAAGTAAGAGATCATGTAGAAAAAATTGCAATGCAACAGGTGGAAATCGGGAGAAGGACTAGGGAGCAGCAAATGAGACATGCTAGGCGCTTCCAAACTCCTGAGCCTGATAACCATTATAACTTTTGCCTTATACCTTGAATCCTAGGGTTTTCCCTGAGGTTAGTAATGTGGCCTCTGTTCTAAAACCTAGTAGTTCGTGATTTACTTTTCTGTAAACCATTTAGTGTTTCTTCTTACTAGTTTCTAATCAAATAGTTTTGTCTCAGTGTAAAACTGTCCAACAGAGTAATTTCAGTTTTCAGAGAAAATATTCTTTCCATGATGTGAAATTAATAAAGCAGTTTAAAAATCAATGTTTCTCATCCACTCCAATTTTTTTTGTTTGTATTACCTTTCTTGTCCTACCAGACTCAGAATCTCAATTGACTTTTACTATTTTTCTTGTCCCCCACCAATCAGTAAGGAAGGATTTGACTCATAATTTAATATCTGATGCCATTTTAAGAATGCACTTCATATTTTTCAGAGTGAGAGTCCATGATGTGCATAAAAACATCTTGGTGGGGGAGCTTTTTGAGAATGTAGGACCTCTGGCTCCTATGCTCCAGACAGCTAGGTTAGGGATCAAGAATCTCCCTGGCTGGTGTGGCTTAGTGGATTCAGCATTGGCCTGTGAACCAAGTTTCGCTGGTTCAGTTCCCAGCCAGGGCACATAACTAGGTTGCACGTCAGGTTCCTGGTTGGGGACGCGAGTGAGAGGCAACCACACAGTGATGTTTTTCTCCCTCTCTCTTTTCCTCCTTCTCTATAAATAAACAAACAAACAAATTATTAAAAAAAAAAAGAAATGAGGAACTCAGGTGACAATCTAGCAAGAAATAAAAATTTAAAAAAGAAAGCATCTCCTTTTTTTTAACAAGCTCCCCAGGTAATTCTAATATACAACAAAGTCTGGGGGCATATTGTGTGTATGTATGCAGGTATGTACATATAGTCATGTATTGTTATATTCAGGATAACAGCATGTATACTTATTTGAATTCAATGGAAAAATGAAAGGAAAATGCAAGACTTTAAAATAGACTGATTATAGTGAAATGCTTAGGGAAAGTGGCAGATGAGAGCACTGGAGTTTAGAGATGCTAAGTACAGGGGGATCTGGCCTGGGCCATGTTCTACAGGACTTAGTCACCTGGAGATATAAAATATTTGACTTTTGTAATAGAAGCTGACAGAGGTCAAGGAAGACTTGGCAAAACTGAGACTGGTTTTTAAAATATTTTTCTATATTTTCAATGCAGACACTAATTTTTTGGAATACAGCAGAAAGAAATCTTAAAGACCTTTCAATTCAGAGTTCAAAGGACTGCCCCCCATTCTGGTCCTTGAAATCAGTTTTGTGCGTCATAACAAACGAACACAAAGGAATAGCACAAAAAGAGTCCATCACTGATGAGTAATGTTAAGAATTATTTAGAGGAAGTTGTTTTAGTTTTACATGTAAAAAATATTGTCACCTTATAAAGGATATTTAACAAGTATTTGTAACTATGGGTCACAGTAAAAAATTGAAAGTCATTTTTATAATCCAAACCTGATTTCACAAATGAGGAAACTTAAGTAGGAAAGGGATTTTCCCAACATCACACAACCAGTTATTGGTAGAACTGGGACCACAATTTCTATTTCAAGGTGTTTGTCTCCTCACCACAGTGCCTCCACAAAGCATGATCTAAAAATTCCTCCTGTGTACTGATTGCCAGTGGTGTGTATAAACAAACATTTGCAACTTACAGTGCCAGTGGTGTGTATAAAGAAACATTTGCAACTTACAGTCATCATGTATTTAATTATCACACTTCAGTCATCAGGGTCCCTGCATGTTCAACTGAGAAATACATTTAAGAAAGACTTGGTGCCCCTTAGAACATTTTACAGCCAGAATGATCTTTCATCTGTGGAAGAAAGGGATGATGGAAAATCTGATCTGAAAATGCAAGGTGCTGAACTCAGGCATTTCTTAAAGGCTAGGTGTTTTAGTGATGTTAATGAATGGGTTTTAGTTCCTGGGAAAATCAATAATATACCATCTATACCAAACCTAGATTTCCCAAGGTAGCCTCAATTAAAAATCTGAGAATATAAGGTGAGATCAGAACTTCACCAGTAGAAGAACTAAAGGAAGCTTCACCAATGTTTTTAGGTGATGGTAGGGATAAGGACAGACTTTCTGGAAGAAATAAGATTCAATGTTGGGGTGCAGAATATGGTTTTTTTGAAGACCTGAAATTCCTCTTGCTGTTTCTGAGGGAGTGGGGTGATATGGTCAGAACTTCAGGAAGTGGTAAAAGTCAGAGAACAATATCACAATGTGATTGGTTGAAGGAGAGCCAAATTAAGAACCCCCCTCCTGGGTGTTTATTTATTTGATGGTGGGAGGTGAGCACAGAACTTTGTAGAAGCAGTATAATTCAGGGACCATGATCAGAACATATGAAGGCAAACTGAAGGAAACACCCTTTCCTGGGTGCTTCACAAAGGTGGAGATGAAAAGACAGAACTTGAAAGGAAAACTAAAAGGGCCAAGCAGAAGGTGATTTAAAGAGAATTAAGTTACCACAGTGAACACTTTCATTAATTTATACATCCCATGGGAGAGTATCAACTTTTTCTGAGCTTCATGGGCAATGCATACTGAGTTTTTAAGGCAATAATAGAGAGATGTCATTGGTAATGTCCCTAAAGAGGAGTGTAAGAAAATAAAATAAATCTCTTAACAAAAGAAAAGGAAATCAACCAGAAACAACAAAAGGGAGCAACATTCATCCATATTGATTATTTATACATTTGTGTTTGTAAATTATTTTAGTTTCTTGAAAACAAATGTAGTACAAAAGAAGAAAATCTTACCCTTTGCAACAACATGGATGGACCTGGAGAGCATTATGCTAAGTGAAATAAGCCAGTCAGAGAAAGATAAGTACCTATAATTTCACTCATATGTAGAATCTAATGAACGAAATGAACTAACAAAATACAGACTCAGAGAACAGGCTGACAGCTGTGGTAGGGTGTTGGGGTGCTGGGTGGGAGGGTGAGGGGATTGAGAAAAAAAACTCATGGACACAGCATTGTGGTGATTGCTGGGAGGTGGTTGAGGTGAATGAGGGCATAGGGGAATAGATGGTGATGGAAGGAGAATCGACTTGGGGTGGTGAACACACAATACAGTGTACAGACAATGTGTTGTGGAATTGTGTCAATCTTGTTTACTTTTCAAAGATATCTATTAAATCCATTTGACCCCATGTGTCTTTCAGGCCATCGTTCCCTTTTTGATTTTCTGTCTGGAAGAATTATCCATTGACTGTGTTACTGTCAGTCCTCTTTATGTCTATCAAGATTTGCTTTACATATTAAGATGCTCCTATGTGGTGTGCATAAGTATTTACAAGAGTTATATCTTCTTGTTGAATTGCTCTCTTTATCATTATATAGTGTCCTTCTTTGTCTCTTTTTGAAGCCTTAGTTTTAAAATCTATTTTGTCTGATATAAGTATTGTTACCCCAATTTTTTCATTCCCATTTGCATGAAAATAACATTTTCCATCCCTTGACTTTTAGTCTGTGTGTATCTTTTGTTCTGATGTGGGTCTCTTATAGACAACACATATATGGGTCTTGCTTTCTTATCCATTCAGGTACCCTATATCTTTTGATTGGAGCATTTAATCCATTTACTTTTAAAGTAATTATTCATAGATACATATTTATTGCCTTTTATTTTTTACAACTAACTTTTTTCTGTTTTTATTATTTTTCTTCTATAGAAAGATCCTTTAACATTTCCTGTAATACTGGATTGGTGGTAATGAACTCTATCTTTTTCTTGTCTAAAGAAGCTCTTTATTTCCCCTTTAATTTTAAATGATAGCCTTGTTAGGTAAAGTAGTCTTTGGTTGGAGGTCCTTGCATTTCATTACTTTGAATATTTCATGCCAAGCCTTTCTGGCCTGTAATGTTTCTTTTTAGAAATCAGCTGACAGTCCTATGGGATCTCCTTTGTAGGTAACTAACTTTCTTTCTCTTGTAGCTTTTAAGATTCTCTTTTTGTCTTTAACCTTTACATTTTAATTTTGATGTGTCATGGTGTGGGCTTCTTTGGGTACATCTTTTTGGGACTCTGCACTTTCTGGACTTTTGTGTCTTTTTACTTCACCAGGTTAGAGGAGTTTTTGGTCATTATTGCTTCAAATAGATTCTCAACCTCTTGCTCTCTCTCTTCTTCTTCTGGTATCCCATATGATGTGGATATTGTTATGCTTCATGTTGTCCCAAAGGTGCCTTAAAATATCTTCATTTTTTAAGTATTTTTTCTCTTTGCTGCTCTGACTGGGTGTTTTCTAAAGATCTTTCTTTCAAATTTTTAATTCGACACTCTGCTTTATCTGACTTACTGTTTATTCCCTCCAGTGTATTCTTCATTTCAGATATTGTATTCTTAATTTCTGATTGGTCTTTTTTTTATGGTTTCTATGGGTTTTTTTTCATGTTGGTGAACATCCTTATTACCATTACTTTTGATTCTATATCTGAAAACATTGTTTGCCTCCATTTATTTTAACTCTTTTTCTGGAAATTTCTCCTGTTCTCATTCAGGGCCTGTTTCTTTGTCTCCCTATTTTAGCTGCCTCTGTATTTGTTTCTATGCATTAGATAGATAGATCTCCTATGACTCCCAGTCTTTTTTTTTAATGTTTTTTATTGATTATATTGTTACAACAGTTCCAATTTTCTCCCCCTTGCTCCCCTCCACCCAGCAACCCCTCCCCCAGCAATCCCCCCCAAGTCCATACCCCTGGTTCGTAAAAATTAACTATCCCCCCCCCTATCAAATATTAGGACCCTTTGTAATCTTGTAAAGGACAATGGGCGAAGGTCTCAAGCTCCTCTAGCTGCTTCAAGCTGGACATGGTCGTCGTCCTACCTACCCTTGGGTCCAGAAAACCCTAATAAGAGTGGGGGTGTGGAGGGGAGGGTGGCCTTCCCACATGGGGAAGGATCGTGCAGACTCCAGGTCAGTTGGCTGTCTCCGGTCAACGGCGTGCTTGGTTTAACAGGCTGGTGTCCTTGTTGTGTTCTGGGGGCAACAGATTTGGCGAAAAGGGTTAAAAGACATCATTCAATCCATAACTACTAGATGACAAAAGGCAGGGATTCATTTTTCAATGTTCCATATTAGAAAAAAAAGAAAAGGGGGCTTCTTTGTAAGAAGGTGTGCTAGGCACATCTCACCTGTCCAAAACCCTTTTGCGCATTATACTTAGTTTGGGCTGAGGGAAATAGTTTAGGTTTTCCCCCTCTCAGACCTCTGGGCCTTTTCTGTCCAAGCCATTAGGATAGAAAAGAAACCAGTTTTAAAGTGAAGCCCTCAGATCACCCCATTCTTCACCAACGCAGCCATTTAGTTCAGCCAAACCGTTGAGTCTCAGGAGGCAGCGCTGCAGAGAGGATTAAGTGAGGCTTATGTGTACAGACAATCACTCAGGTAATGCGATCATAGGCTTATGTCCTTTGAAAACAGAAAACACGTGTTAATTTATGTGACATAACCCACAAACAAGTCTCTAAATCTGTAAGACTGTCTTATTGGGAAGACATCCAGTTGCAAGGCACTTGACATTCTATTTGCCTGCAACTTGAATATCTTTGATGATATCACAGACATGGTTTAATTTTCAAGTGAAACCATATTTTAAATGAGAAGAAACTTTTAAGACGGTTAGTTGCCCTATTTTATACTCTACTACTGATCATTGTGATTTTCCTTGAATAATAATTTTTCTCCCTAAGGTTACCCTCCGTGTCTTTAAAGGGACTACATTAAGTCCATTTTTAATTTATCCTGTTCGTTTGCATAAATATAACAAGAGCAGCAAATGATCACTTATGATCTTTAGTTCTGCTTTGCTGGAACTTACCCAAGGAATATTTGGGGTGACCCTCAGTCTGTTCTTCAGGGCACAGAAGCTGAGCCACATATCTGGCATTCATCCTTGCCTGTACACACCTGTTTTTTCCAAGTCTTTCTGGTTTTTCCTTGTGCCTTAAGGTCCCTTCTAGCCATCTTTCAAGAAAACAACCTTCGTTCCTTCCCTGGAAAGATTGCTGTGGACCGCACAACCAACCATGGTACCAGGCCTTTTATCTCGCGGGCTTTTATTACCTTTGAAAGTCATTCCCAGTTCCTCAGGGCTTTTTGGTAACAATCTGAGCCCAAGTATGTTTCCTTTAGGCTTGACATTCCAGTCAAAGACTTGGTCAAAAAAAAAAAAAAAAAGGAACCTCTATTAACAACTGGTCTTATTAGTTCTATGCAAAGAAACATGTCATTACTTACTTGTTTAAAATGCCAAACTTGACTCCCAGTTTTAATAGTGTGCCTTATGTAGTAGGTGTCTTGTGTGGTCCAGTCATGCAGGCTCCTTGATCACCTGAGCTGGGTGCTCTAGGAATTTCCCTTGTGTGGATTATATGGGCCCTTCTGTTGTAAGGGAATCTTGATTGCTATTGCTCCCTTTGTGCCTGGGATCAACCCTCAGGTTGGCTGACTTTGAGGCTCAACCTCGACCAGAGTGCACAAGCTGTTGTACAGATGCTGGGGTCTCCATTAGGATATGCCATCTGTGAAGCTTATTGGTTCCTGCTCTGAAGCTGGCCTCTAGGTGTGTTGGTTCTGGGCCTCTTGGGAAGCATTGTGATGCAGCTCAGTACAGGCACTGCCTATGACTGTTCCTAGACAACCTATTTGGAGCTTGAAGCAATCCATTATTTGTGGTTGCCTCTGCACAGCCTGGGTGTACACAAGAAGAACCAAGTTGAACACCAGGCAGTCTTTTTACCAGCACCAGGCCCGGGAACATGGCAGGTCAGCAAAAGTAACAAGGCCTCCAAGAGCTGCTTCTGCCTTGAGCAAGTCACCTTAGCCCTTCAGGTTTCAGTTTGCTCATCTCTATCGAGCCCCTCAAGCTTATTGCTTTCTTGTGGCCTCTGGAGGTTGTAGGTATGTAGCTCTCTGAGGCTAGCTCCAAGGCATTTCCATTATGAGTTTTAAAATTTTGAGTATTTTTAACTTTTGCCATTTATTTACTTTTACTTTATTTTTTATTTTATTGTTGTTCTATTACAGTTGTCGAAATTTTCCCCTATTGCTCTCCACTGCTCTGCCCATGCCCGGCTCCCACATTCAATTCCAACCCTGCTGTCCATGTTCATGGGTCACTTATACATGTTCCTTGATAGACCCTTCCCCTTCTTTCCCTGCTTCTTTCCCCAACTCTCTGGCACTGTCAGTCTGTTCTTTGTTTCCACGCTTCTGGTTCTATTTTACTCATTTCTTTGTTTTGTTCATTGCGTTCCACTAATAGGTGAGATCATATGGTATTTGTCTTTTGCCACCTGTCTTATTTCACTAAGCATAATACTCTCCAGTTCTATCCATGCTGTCGCTAAGGGTAGGAGTTCTTTCTTTCTGCTGCATAATATTCCATTTTGTAAATGTACTAGTTTTTTGATTCACTCATTTACTACTGGGCAGTTAGGCTGCTTCCAACACTTGGTTATTGTAAATAGCATTGCTATGAACATAGGGGCATATAGGTTCTTTTGAATAAGTGTTCCAGGATTCTTCATGTGTAATCCCAGAAGTAGAATCACAGAACCAAAAAGCAGTTCCATTTTTAGGTTTTTTTAATTTTTTTAAATTTATTATTATTGATTATGCTGTTAAAATTGTCCCAATTTCTTTCTCCCCTGCTCCCCCCTCCCTCCAGTTGCCCCCCCCCTTACTCCATGCCCATTGGTTGTGTATATAGTTCTTCTCAACATCGTCCTGTCTATTCCACTCCCTCCTACTATGCTTCTTAATTCCTGCATCATCTCCCTCCCTTTTCCCCCTTCTCCCACCCTGCTGACCTCCCCCCAATATGTTCTCCATACCTATAATTCTTTTTTCCCTCTCGTTGCCTACTTAGTTTGCCTTTGTTTCGATTCCCTAGCTTCTGCTGTTGGTTATTGTGATACAGTTTTCATTTTAATGTTCATAGTTTTGATCCTCCTTCTTCTAAACCAGTCCCTTTAACATCTCATATAACAGTGGTTTGGATCTTACAAACTTCTTCAGTTTTACTTTTTCCTGGAAGCACTTTCTCTGCCCTTCTATCCTGAATGACAGCTTCACTGGATAGAGTAATTGTGGTTGTAGGCTTTTGATTTTTATTACTTTGAATATTTCTTGCCAGTCCTTTCTTGCCTGTAAAGTCTCCTTTGAGAAATCCACTGATAGTCTAATTGGGACCCCTTTGTACATAATTCTTCTCTTCTCTCTTGCTGCTTTTAAAATTCTCTCTTTATCTTTAATTTTTGACATTTTGATGACAATGTGTCTTGGTGTGGTCCTCCCTGGGTCCAGCCTATCCGGAACTCTCTGTGCTTCCTGGACCTGTAAGTTCATTTCCTTCCCCAAGTTAGGGAAGTTCTGCTTCATTATTTTTTCACATAATTTTTTAATTTCTAGTTGTTCTTCTTCACTCTCTGGCAATCCGATAATTCGAATGTTCGATCACTTATAGCTGTCCCAGAGGTTTCTAAGCCTCTCATCGTATTTCTCACTTTTTTTTCCTCTTTCTGCACTGGTTGACTGTTTGTTCCCTCCCTATGTTCTGACTTGTTGATTTGATCCATGGCTTTCCCTTCCTCACCACTTGTCTTGTATGTATTTTTGTTCATTTCAGCAGGACTAGCCTTCATTCCTTCCCTGTCTTGATTCACCCTGCTGTTAGGTCTGTAAGCTGTCTTATAACTATAGTGCTAAACTGAGCCTCGGAAAGATTCACTTGTTCATTGGTCAAGGCTTTTATTTGTTTATTCGTTAGCTGTGTGATTGGTATTTCAATCATTAATTCTGCCACTCTGACTGTTTTGTTCATCGTTCCTTCTTGGGCGGGGTGCTGTCACACCTCCTACACTATATTGGGTAGAGCCGCATATGCTCGTCAGAACCTGGTGACCTTTCTCACCACACTGTGGTGCTTTGCATGGGGGCGAGGGTCCAAGATGGATTCCTGCTGCTACTCTCCGCTGAGGAACAGGGCCGCCTCCCAATAGTGTCGGTCTTCCCAGGTGTTGGAATTGTGCACCGACGGATCTGGTCTGCAGCCAGGGTCGGCTCCCAGGAGCTTCTCTCCTCCCCCTGAATACAGGTGTCTGCTTACTGGGTCCCGCTGTTCACTGCTGGGGCTGCCGCCTCCAGCACAGTTCGATCTTTCTCAGCCACAGGTTCACATTTCCTACCTGTCCAGATGAGCACCACTTGTTTATGACTTCATAGGTTGGACTTCCATGTAGCTTTATTTTCAGGAACTTCTTATTATTTTTAGTTTTGCAGTAGTTGTAATCCTTCTTTGTTGTAGAGGGAGACAGAGCGTGTCGGTCTATGCCTCCATCTTGGTCGGAAGTCCCCATTTTTAGTTTTTTGAGGTAATTCCATACTGTTTTTCACAGTAGCTGCACCAGTCTGCATACCCACCAACAATGCACTAGGGTTCGCTTTTCTCTGCAGCCTCTCCAGCACTTGTTTGTTGATTTGTTCATGATGGCCATTCTGATGGGTGTGAGGTGATATCTCACTGTGGTTTTCATTTGCATCTCTTTGATGGCTAGTGATGTTGAGCATCCTGTGGTATGCCTATGGATCTTCGGTATGTCCTCCTTAAAGAACAGACTGTTGAGATCCTTTCCCCATTTTTTAATTAGATTGCTTGTTTTCCTGGTGTTGAGGCATATGAGTTGTTTATATATTTTGGAGATTAAACTATTGTCAAAGGTATCATTGGCAAATATACTTTCCCATACAGTTGGCTCCCTTTTCATTTTGATGATGTTTTCTTTAGCCAAGAGAATTTTTTAAAATTTTGATGTAGTCCCATTTGTTTATTCTTTCCTTTGTTTCGCTTGCCCTAGGAGATATATCGGTGAAACTATTGCTGCAAGGGATATCTGAAATTTTACTGTCTACATTTTCCTTTAGTATTTTTATTATGTCTTAACTTCCCGTCGGCAGCCGTCCGTCTCGAGAGACGATGGTGTAGCTTCCTAAGAGTCTATCTGCACCGCCGAGAATGGCTGTGCAGTCCGACTCGGGAGTGACATGGTATCTGTCTCCTCCCGTGTTGAATCGACATCTTGCGATGACGCTGGAGTGTCCTCTCCAGTGAAGCTGAAGCTACAGAGCCTGGGCAGGGTGATATGGAGGGTCTGCTGTTGCCCATGCAGCAGACCCCCCCTCTCTTCGCAGCTGAAGGGTCCAAGGGAAAGACGGAGTCAATACAGCTTGGGTTCAGGTGCGCCGCAGGAGTTGCTGGTGTTGACTACAACGTCAAACCGCCTTAGGGACTCCGGCTCCGGATTTTCTGTCGGGGTTTACTCCCTTAGCCTTTCCCCTGAAGAGGTATGCCGCAAGGCAGCGGAGGTTTTTTGGAGTCAGAGTTTTCCTTCTCTGATGTGCCCTGACTGGAAGATCGAACCAGCGACACTTAGCTCGCAGGCTGACGCTCAATCCACTGAGCCAAACCAGCCAGGGGCCTCTTCTGAAGTACTTCTAAGTCTTAACTTATACTTAAGTCTTTTATCCATTTTGAGTTTATTCTACTATATGGTGTAAGTTGGTGGTCTAGCTGCTTCTTCCCTTTTTTTTTTTTTTTTTGCATGTACCTGTCCAGATCTCCCAACACCATTTATTGAAGAGGCTATTTTTACTCCATTTTATGCTCCTGACCCCTTTGTCAAATATTGATTGACCAAAGAGACTTGGGTTTATTTCTGTGCTCGCTATTCTATTTCATTGATCTATGTGTCTGTTCTTTTGCCAGTACCACACTCTTTTGATTATAGTGGCTTTGTAATATAGTTTGATATCAGGTGTTGTGATCACTCCTACTTTATTCTTTTTTCTCAATATTGTTGAGGTTATTTGGGGTCATTTTGTGTTCCATATGAATTTTTGAAATATTTGTTCTAATTCTGTGAAATATATCATTGGTGTTTTAATAGGGATTGTGTTTAATAGGGATTGCTTTGGGTAGTATGGACATTGTAATAATGTTAATTCTTCCAATCCATGAACACAGTATATGTTTCCATTTATTTGTATCTTCCTTAATTTCTTTCTTCAGTGTTCTGTAGCTTTCTGAGTACAGGTCTTTTTACCTCCTTGGGTAAGTTTATTCCTAAGTACTTTATTTTTCTTTTTGCTATAGTAAATGAAATATTTTCCTGGTTTTTGTTTCCAATATTTACTTGTTGGTGTACAAAAATGCCTTCAATTTCTGAATATTAACTTTGTATCCCTATTTTGCCAAATTCACTTATTAGGTTGAGTAGTTTTTTGGTGGTGCCTATAGGATTTTCTATGTACACTATCATATCATCTGCAAATAATGACAGTTTTACTTCCTCCTTCCCAATTTGGATGCCATTTATTTGTTTCTCTTGTCTGATTTCTGTGGCTAGAACTTCCAATACTATGTTGAGTAAAAGTTATAAAAGCAAACACCCTTGTCTGGGTCCAGATCTTAGGGGTAAATATTTTAGTTTTTGCCCATTGAATATGATGTTGGCTGTATATGGCCTTTACTATGTTGAGGTATGCTTCCTCTCCTCCCACTTTGCTGAGTGTTTTTATCATAAATAGTTGTTAAACTTTATTAAATGGTTTTCAGCATCTACTGATAATATGATATTTGTGTTTCGTTTTGTTTATGTGGTGCATTGCATTTATTCGTTTTTGAATATTATACCATCTTTGTATTCCTGGGATAAATCTCATTTGATCATGGTGTATAATCTTTTTAATGTGTTGCTGGATCTGGTTTGCCAATATTTTGTTGAGGATTTTAGCATCCATGTTTGTTAGCGATATTAGCCTGTAGTTTTCTTTCTCTGTTGTGGTTTTACTTGGTTTTGGAATTAGGACAATTCTGGCCTCAAAGGAAGGGTTTGGGAGTCTTCCTTCTTCTTGGATTTTTTGGAATAGTTTGAAGAGGCTAGGAGTTAGCTCTTCACAATAAGTTTTGTAATATCACTTGTGAAGCCATCCAGTCCAGGGCTTTTGTGTGCTTACTGCTTAAATTGATTACTGCTTAAATTTAACTAGTTTTTTGGCCTAGTCAGGCTTTCTACTTCTTCTTGATTCAGTTTTGGAAGATTATATGTTTCTAGAAATTTGTCCATTTCACCCAGGTTGTCTTATTTGTTGGCATATAGTTGTTTGTAGGAATTTCTTACACCCCTTTGTATTTCTGTGATATCAGTCGTGATTTGTCCTCTTTTGTTTCTGATTTATTTATTTGCATACTGTCTCCTTTTTTTTCTTGATGAGCCTGGTTAAAGGCTTATCTATTTGTTTATCTTTAAAAGAACCAGCTTCTGGATTTATTAATCTTTTAAATTGTACTTGTAGTCTCTATGTCATTTAATTCTGCTCTAATCTTGATTATTTCCTTCCTTCTACTTGCTCTGGGCTTTTTTTGTTGTTGTTTCTCTATTTCTCTTAGATGTAAGGTTATGTTGTTTATTTGAAATTTTTTAATCTTTTTTAGATAGGCATGTATTGCTGTGAACGTCCCTTCAAGACTGCCTTCGCTGAGTCCCATATGCTTTGGGCTGTTGTATGTTCATTTTTGTTTGTTTCCAGAAACTTTTTTGATTTCTTCCTTGATGTCATTGCTATCCTATTCATTATTTAATAGCATGTTATTCTGTCTCCATGAATTTGAATGTTTTTTAGTGTTTTCCTTGAGGTTGTTTTCCAGTTTCAAGCCATTGTTATTGGAGATGATGCTTCATATGATTTCAATTTTCTTGAATTTGTTGAGGATTGTTTTGTGTCCCAGCATGTAATCTGTCTTTGAAAATATTCCATGTGCATTTGAAAAGAATGTACATTGTGCTTCTTTGGTGTGAAATCTTCTGTATATATCAATTAAGTCCATTTGCTCTAGAGTGTTATTCAATGCCTCAATATCCTTCTTGATCCTTTAATTGGAAGATCTATCCACTGTTGAAAATGGCGTGTTAAAATCCCCTACGATGACTGTGATGCAGTCAATGTCTTTCTTGATGTCCCCCCAGATTTTCTTTATATATTTGGGTGCTCCTTTCTGGGATGCATATATGTTTAAATGGTTTATATCTTCTTTTATAAAGGTTTTATTTATTTCATTTTAGAGAGAGAGGAAGTGAGGGAAATGAGAAGTAGAGAAACATCAATGTGTGGTTGCTTCTCATGCACCCCTAACCAGGGCCTTGGCCTACAAACCAGGCACATGCCAGTGACCCTTTTGTTCACATGCCGGCACTCGATCCACTAAGCTACACCAGCCACAATGAGTTATATCTTCCCTTTAGTATTACAGTGTCTTTCTTTGTCTCTTTTTGTGGCCTTTGTTTTAAAATCTATTTTTTTCTGATATAAGTATTGCTACCCCAGCTTTTAAATTTTTTCATGTCCATTTGCTTGGAATATTTTTTCCCATTCCTTCACTTTCAATCTGTGTAGATCTTTTGTACTGAGGTGGGTATCTTGTAGATTGTATATATGTAGGTCATGTTTTCTCATCCATTCAGCTATGCTATGTCTTTTTTTTTTTTTTTTTTTTTTTTTTACCCAATGTCTTTTGATGGGAACATTTAATCCACTTACATATAGAGTTATTATTGATAGGTACTTATTCATTGGCATTTTCCCCTTTGTACCTGTTTTCCTCTCTCCCCCTCTCTTCTTTTCCTTCCTGTTCTTAAAGTAGTCCATTTAATATCTTTTGCAATGCTTGTTATGTAGAGATGTATTCTTTTAGCTTTTTTTGGGGAGGGGGGTCTGGGAAACTCCTTAAATCACCATCTATTTTAAATGAGATCCTTGTTGGTAGAGTAGTCTTGGTTGCAGGCTTTTGCTTTTCACTATTTGGAATATTTCTTGCCATTCCCGTCTGGCTTATAGTGTTTCTGCCGAGTAATCAGCTGATAGCCTTATCACAGCTCCCTTGTATGTTACTAGCTGTTTCTCCCTTGCTGCCTTTAAGATTTTCTCTTTCTCTTTACATTTTGCCATTTTAATTATGATGTGCCTTAGAGTGGGCCTCTTTGGGTTCATCTTGATTGAGACCCTCTGTGCTTCCTGGACTTGCATGACTTTTTCTCTCATCAAGTTAGGGAAGTCTCTCATAACTTTTTCAAACAGGTTTTCTGTCTCTTGCTCTTCTCCTGGAATTCTTATGATACAGATATTATGTGCTCTCATGTTGTCCTGCAGCTCCCTTAAAGCCTCTTTGTTCTTTTTTAGTCTTTTTTCATTGTGTTGCTCTGTTTGGGAATGTTTTTCTACCTTGTCCTCCAGCTTGCTGATTTGATACTCTGCTTGACTTAGCCTGCTTTTAATTCTTTCTACTGTGTTCTTCATTTCAAAAATTGTATTCTTCATTTCCTCCAAGGTTTTATTGATAGTTTCTATGTTCTTTTTCACGCTGGTGTAGTTTGCAGTAAGCTCCTTGTAGGTTCCACAGATTCTTTGAAATTCTCGATGAGCTCCCTGAATATCCTTATAACCATTATTTTGAACTCAATGTCTGATGGTTTTCTTACCTCAATTTTGTTTAGCACTCTTCCTGGGAATTTCTCTTTTCATTTGACTAGGGGTTGTTTCTTTGTCTCCCCATTTTTGGTGACTCTTGTTTGTTTCTGCATACCAGATTGATCTGCTTTGACTCTGTCTTTGTGGTGTAATCTTCTGTGGTAGGAGACCTGTGAGACTCAGTGGCTCAGTCTCCCTGATCTCCTTAGCTTGATTATCTGAGAATGCCATTTATGCCATTTATGTGGGCTCTCTGATTGTAATTGGGTTTTGGATGTTGTTGGGTGTTTCTTTGATGGGTCCTTCCTTCTGGCTGGCTGACCGAGTGTCACACTGACTGGAACATCTTGCATGCTATTATACAAGTGCTTTCAAAACAAAACCAAACTGCCCAGAAAACAAAAGTGCACGCAGAAAAATACCCTCCACCCACATCCACAGTATCAACAGCAAGTAAACTAATATTAATAAAGGAATAAAGGGATTAGGTTATTATAAGAAAGGAAAAATGAATATGAGGTGACTAACTGAAAGAAAAATTATGTTGAGAGGGCAGAGGAAGGAAAATAGTAAGAGGAGGGAATAGAAACAAGGCTAAGAGAAAAAGAAAATGACTTCTGGCCAAGATAGAGGCCTAGACAGACACCCTGCATCTCCGTCCACAATTAAAAACTACAACTACCTCAGAACTAGAGACAACCAGAAATTCCAGAAAATCGAGTGTCATGGAAGTCCAACAAACAAAGATATAAAGAAGAAATACTCATCCAGACAGGAGGGGCAGAGCCGGGGCGGAAGGGACACAGTGTGGTGACAGCAGCGGCGGCGGCAGTGGCAGGGCGGTGGAAAATGCAGTCACACATTTTAAAAAGTCAGGAGGGACTCATGGGGAGCATTCCCAGCGCCAGAACAGACCCCACACAGCTCACAGTTCCAGCACCAGGGAAAATAAAGCCTCACTGCTTCTGACTGTGCAAAACAGTGGGGGTTGGGGTGGAGGAAGAAACTGCTGGTCTCTCAGTAGAGTCCATTTGTTTAAATGGCCCCCATGGTCCTAGAACATCCACAGACCCACCAACTCTGGAAATAATGGCCAGGGAAACAGCTAGAGAGAGGTGCTAGTCCCATATGGAAGTGGGAGAAGTACCTGGAAAAGGGGAAAGTGCTGAGCAAGCAGCATTGTTACCATCAGATCCCTCCTTTAATACAGCACCACAACGTGGTGAAACAGGTCACCCATTTTGATGAATACCTAAGGCTACATCTCTTACAACATATGTGCGACAGCTCTAAGACACAGAGGCAAACAAACACAGGAACCTGTAAAGTTGAGGAGGCAGAGAAGTATGGCCCAAAGGGGGAAGTGGATCAAGGTTCCAGTGAGAGAACTAAGCGACAATGAGATAGTCAACTTAATGGATGAGGAGATAGCCAACCTAACAGATGTAATGTTCAAAACACTGGTGATGAAGATGCTCACAGGCTTGACAGACATGCCTAAGTACAGCAAACATTAAGGGAAGAAGTGAATCCTATGCTAAATGAAACAAAGGAAAAATCCACACTAAGCCAATGGTGAAGGGAAAGAAACTATGATTTGGAACGTAAGGAAGGAAAAACAGTCAACCAGTACAGAATGAGGAAACAAGAACTGAAAAAAATGAGGAGATGCTTATGAACTTCTGGGACAACTTTAAACATGGCAACATCCAAATCATAAGGGTGCCAGAAGGAGAAGAAGAAGAGCAAGAAATTGAAAGTTTATGTGAAAAAATAATGAAGGAACACTTCCTTAATTTGGTTAAGAAAATAGACATACAAGGCCAGGAAGCACAGAGAGTCCCAAACAAGCTAGACTCAAAGAGGATCACACCAAGACACATCATAATTAAAATGTCAAAGGATAAAGATAAAGAGAGAATCTTAAAAGCAGCTAGGGAAAAGCAGAGCGTTACCTGCAAAGGGGTGCCTGTGAGAATACCAGCTGATTTCTCAAAAGAAACTTCGCAGGCAGAAAGGACTGGCAAGCAGTATTCAACGTGATGAAAAGCAAGAACCCACAACCAGCAAAGCTAGCATTTAGAATGGAAGGGCAGATAAAGTGCTTCCCAGACAAGGTAAAGCTAAAGGGGTTTTTCATCACCAAGCCATTATAATATGAAATGTTAGAGGGACTTATTTAAGAAAAAGAAGATCAAAACTATGAACATTAAAATGACAACAAACTCACAACTATCAACAACTGAATCTAAAAAATAAAAACAAAATTTATCTAAGCAAACAACCAGAATAGGAACAGAATCTTAGGTATGGGGATAATGGGGATAATTTGGAACGTTGTCAGCTGGGAGAGCGAAGGGGAAGACATGGGGACACGTTGTAGGGATTAAGAAGCATAATTTGTAGGTACAAAATAGGGGGATGTTAATAGTATAGGAAAGGGAGAAGCCAAAGAGCTTGTATGCACGAGCCATGAACATGAACTCAGGATGGTGGGACTGCTGGAGGGAATGGGAGTAGTACAGGGAAGAGGGGAGCAAAGGGGAAAAAAATTGGACAACTGTAACAACGTAATCAATAAAACATACTAAGAAAAAACAAAATAAATATTTCCTTAACTTTTAACACCCATAGAATTTCTTCCTTCTACTCAGGGAATTCTTTCACCTCCTAATTGGAACACTATTTGAGTTTCTGCCTGAGTCTGTGCTTCCAGGATAGCTATTAATTTATACTGAAATTAACATTTGTTACCTCTTACTTTTTTTTTTTTTTGGTATTTTTTAAAAGGTATTTAAAGTTGACTCCTCTTGTGTGATTCCTTTTTGGGTTCTGTAGTGGGTAACCCCTTGTTGACAAACTCTCACCTGTTGTTCTCTTCAAATGCATAAATACATAACCCTGGTCTAGTCAATTTTGACTCCTTTAACCTTTAAGCTTTCAATAATATATCTCCAGATTATTTCTGATGAGATTTCCTGGCTCCTCCAGAAGACCATCATGACTCAGATTTATGACCTCCCCAAACTAGTTCTATCTCCTGCATGGCTCATGTTATGTCTACTGAACCACTCACATATCCTTTGTTTAATCTTACTCCCAAGTTCAATAAGTCCAGTCTTCTCTCAAATTTTCTTTATGCTGATATCAAAGTAGGCCAGACTCTTGCCTTTTAGATTTCTCAGAAATGAGTTAAATACCTGCTGTATTACCAAGTTCCAGGGACTCTGATTAGTCTCACTGAGGTTTTTTGACTTAGGCTTGAGATGACATAGAAGAAGCCCTAGTCCTTATCTCTGGTGGAAGTATTCATGAAACACCAAAAGTTCTCATTAGAAATTCTCTTCCAATCTCTAACAATCTCCTTGGCCTCTCAAATTTCTTTTGTATGCCATAAGTGGGTATGTTTTCTAAGGATATCCAAGTCAGTACTCATCCAAGTCCTTTGCAAGAACTATTTTCACCACTTTGTTATACACTCTGGATTTTGGAAGTCATTGCCACATATTGTTATTGGGACCACCTCAACCCAGAATGAGACTGAATAGATAATGTTTTATTTCCTAATATAATAATATACATATCTTAAATCTTGTAATTCACTTGGTGTGCGAGCTGTCTATTTGATTTTTCTAAATGCAATGTCCTACCTTCCGCCCCCCCCCAATCCTGGAATGCTGGTATTTTATTCTAGTTATAGATTTAGAGAAAATGACTGTGTCTGGGGCATAGGAAGAGAATGAGGACAATTGGTCTCCCTTGCAAGGTGCCCCCAGGCAGATTGTTACAGGTGTTCAAACAAGGTAGAAACACCTCACCAATACAAAGTGAAGAGGAGCTAATTTGGCTTGTAAGGAAGATTGAGTAAGGGCCAAATGTTGGACACTGTGAATTAAAGTTCCATTTTCCCCTTTCCCTCTATTGTCCTCATCCTCCTAGATTCTTGTACTGCTCATTCTATGAGGTCCAGCTCTAATCACACAGCATTTGAGACTGTGTCAGCTAGAAGTGATCACTCCCATATCTGTCATTGATGTACAACACACAGGACCTCCACCCCTCTTGTAGTCCTTATAAAAGAATGGCCTGTCCCTTACTCCTTTCCAGTGTTTGTGTGTGAGGGGGATGGGGAAGTTAGAATAACAGGCAGGGGCCCACTCTCATTCTGTTTCAATGACTTCTCTTCATGTTTAACTTGTGCATCTCCAGAAACATTGGAGTCTTAGAAGAAGATATTTGCTTATTGGCCCATAGTATGTATTCTTTCTGCCCACACACAGTTGGAAGCACAGCTTTTATTGACTCCTCCTCTGCTTATTCTGCTTACGTGTAGTCAGAGGCAACCTTAACATCATCTTAATGGAGTTATTGATAGAGAATATCCTCAACTGAGTGTGATGGTGATGATCTGTTTGTGATCAAGTTTTGTTTTCTGAGCAATGTCACAACATATAAGCTCTATTTACCTTCGAATTTAACTTAAACACATATTTTTTTTTATTTTTAGCTTGGTAATATATTCAAATAGTTCAGTCATGAAACAGAATTTAAAAGCTATTTGTGTCCCTTTTGCTTATCCCTTCCTTTCCTGAAAAATTCAGTCCTGAAACCTTTAGATGGGAAAGAGCATGATCGATATGCTTTCTGAAGGAGAGAAAAGAGTTGTGTTGGCCTGAGCAGGGTAATAAAAGCACCAACCCTGGGAGACTGGCTCATTATAGAAAGTCAGTGCCTAAGAATTGTGAAGAGGGCTTCCCAAGAAGGAGACAGCTAGGTGAGGGGAACTGAAATTCTATTTGGTTGAAGAGAGTGCCCACATGGAGGCAATGTTTGGCAGACTACATCAGGATTTCAGAGTCTGAGCAGAATGAGAAACATGTCCATGCAGAGAGTCACCAACAATCTGAAGAGGGAACCTTTATAGGCTTCAATAGATATATAGATATAGATAAAAATAGATATGTAGGTATAGAAATATACATGTAGAGGGGGTCAAAGATGATAAAGTAGATGGAAACTGCACTCACCTCCTCTCAATAACACATCATAATTACAACTAAATTATAGAATAATTAATCTGGATAACCATCTCAAGACTAACTGAACAGAAGTCTTACTGATATACAGAAGAAGCCACATCAAAACTGGTAGGAGGAAGGGAGACATGAAACCAGCTGGCTCTGCATCCATATGCAGCAGTTGAGAATCAGGGGGCAGATCTCAGCTGCTGATAGCCCTCATGAGGAGTGTGGGGTCTCAACTCCATGCTGAGCTCCCAGATCTGGAGAACCAGTGCTGGGAAGAGGAGCCCATAAAGCATATGACTGCAAAAATCAGCAAGGATTCCGTCTGCCTGCATGAGAATGAAGGTTCCTAGAAACCCATATATCCTCTTAAATGGACAGAACCCCAAATCTTGGCTACAGGCACTCATCCTGGGCTCCAGCAGAGGGACAGAAGCTTAGAGAGTGCTGAAGTTATAAAGGGAAAGACTGAGTTATGTGGCTTCAAGTAGAAGACTAGAGAGACAGTTGCCAATGTCCCTGGAATGAGTCCCTCTCTGGCATTGCCCATGCATGTCATCTTTCCTGGGTTGAATACTGCCCCTACAAGTCATTAGCCTTGGGACCTGCACTACCCCTACCCTGACCAATATCAGAAGCCCTGCCCTACCCAATTTGCACATGACTATAGGTTCTGCCAGCAGTAACCAGCATGGGTCCACATTGCAGTCTTTCTTGAAAAACTCTTAAATTTGGGGGCAAGCTCAGAGGGTGATAGAGACACAATAAAAGGATGAGTTCTGTGGCTTTTGAGAAATGGCCAATTTCCCCCAACACCATACCAGTGTCACTGTTTCTGTTTTGCATTAAACTGGGAAGCTGCACTAGCTCCATCCTGGTTATTCCCTGAGGATCTGCCATACTCAACTCACTCACCACTGTAGGCCTTGCCAGTGGCAAATACAGGCCAGTGTTGCAGTCTTTCTTTAAAAACTCTTGGGGAGTCCCACATGAGCTTGGGGCATACTAGGGAAACACAGAGATAAGCTGAGTAGTGTGGCTTTAAAGCAGAGGCAATCTCCCCACACACTCAACAAGCACCACCATTTCTATGCTGAGCCCTTGCTCCACATGGCCAAACCTTAATCTGCTCTAACCTGATCAACTTTACTAGCTTCACTACTACAACACTCTCTGAGACCCCACCCCACCACAAAGGTTCCAGGCACTAAGCAGGTGACAGCTGGCCTTGGTATACTCTGTGAATTTTGCTGAGTGTCCTCAGATATAGCACTGGCACAAGGTGTGAATCTGTATTAATGTGGTGAACACACTCACTTCATCTGTTGACTCCCAAAGAACCTACCTCACACAACTTGTGTAGCACCAAAGCTCTTTCAGTGGTTGAGCCTAACAGCAGCCTTTTGATGACCTTCCTCAGGCCCAGTACTAGTGGCAGCTCACCTATAAGCAGGTTGGCCCAGCATAGAAAACTACCAACCATGGGACACTGTGTAGCCACTAGTGGGCAGCTAAGAGTTAATCACAGGCTATGTCTGATATTGACCTGCACTGGAGTCACTCTCAAGAGCCTTCAGAACCAACACACATAAGGGCTGGCTTCAGACCATAACAGAACATGACCCAATTAGCTCCTCAAGTGGCATACCCAAAGGGAGGTATAAACAGACACCAGATTGTGCTGGGGCAAATTTGCTTCATGGAGTCAGCCTACACTCAGCAGTTCATATACTGTGCTTGTGGCCAATTTTGAAAGCAGGCCAACCTGAGGGTCAACCCCACACACAGACATGCCAAGAGCCATCAACACTAAACTACAACAAGAGAGCTCACATAACCTACAAAAGGAACACTCCTAGAGCACACAGTTCAGGTAATCAGGGGGACTGAAGCACCGGACCCCACAGGATACCTACTACATAAGGCCACCATGGCAAGATTGAGAGACAGCAGATCTACATATTACAGAAAAACATATAGAGACAGACAAAATGGAGAGACAAAAAACATGCCCCAAATAAAAGTACAAGAAATTTCTCCATGAAAATAACTAAATGAAATGGAGGCAAGTAATCTACCTGATAAAGAGTTTTTAAAAATGGTTATAGGGATGCTGAAGGAACTTACTGGTAATTTATAGAGAAGACAGAGAAACCATGTTTAAAAAACTAGTCTGAAATGAAGAATACAATATCCAAAATGCAGATTGTATTAGAGAAATGAAGAGCAGATTATATGAAGCAGAGGATCAAGTCAACTATTAGAAAAACAAGGTAGAAAAAAAAACACCCAATCAGAACAGAAAAAGAAAAAATAAATTTTTCAAATGAGGAAAATTTTAAGGGACTTCTGAGACATCAAGCATAAAAACATCCACATCATAGTGATACCAGAAAGAGAAAAGAGAGAAAAAGTGATTGAGAACCTATTTGAAGAAATAATGACTGAAAACTTCCATAACCTGGTGAAAAAAAAAAAAAAGACACACAAATTCAGAAAGTTCAGAGTCTCAAACAAGATTAACTTAAAGAGGACCACACCAAGACACATCATAATTAAAATGATAAACATTAAAAACAAAAATGGATTCTTAAAAGCAGCAAAAGAAATAGTTATCTATGTGGGAACTCCCACAAGACTGTCAGCTGATTTCTCAAAAGAAACATTTCAGTCGAAAAGGGATTGGCATGAAATATTCACAGTGATGAAAAGCAAAAACATACAACCAAAACTGTTCTACTCGGCAAGGTTATCATTTAAAATTGAAGGAGAAATAAAGAGCTTCCAAGACAAGAAAAAGCTAAAGAAGTTCATCACCACCACCAAAGCAGTATTACAACAAATGTTAACAGGACTTCTTTAAGAAGAAGAAAAGGAAAAGAGGAATATAAATATGAATAAGAAAATGATCATGACTACATACCTATGAAGAACTACTTTAAATTTAAGTGGTTAAAATGCTCCAATCAAAACATACAGGATAGCTGAATGAATGAAAAAACAAGAACCATGTATGTGTTGGCAACAAAAGATCCACTTCAGATTGAAAGGCATGGACAGATGGAAAGAAAATGGATGGAAAATGATATTTCATGTGAATGGAAACAAACAAAAAAGCTTGTTTAAACTTTAAAAAAGGCTATAATAAGAGACAAATAAGGAGATTACATAATTATAAAGAACCCAACCAACAAGAGGATATATACCTTGTAAACATTTATGTAGCCCACATAAGAGCACCGAAATATATAAAGCAAGTCCTAATGGACATAAAGGGAGAGATCCAAAGTAACATAGTAGGAAATTTTAACATTTCATTGAAATCAATAGATAGATCTTCCAGACAATATCAACAAGGAAACAGTGGCCTTAAGTGACACATTAGACCAGTTCACTCCAAAGCAGCAGAATATGCATTCTTTTCAAATGCATATAAAATGTTTTCCAGGATAGACAACATGTTAGGCCACAAAACAAGTCTCAATAAATTTAAGAAGGTTGAAATCATATCAGGCAACTTATGTAACCACAATGATATGAATCTAGAAATCAATTACCCCCCCCCAAAAAAAACATAAAAAACACACCGACGTAGAGGATAACTAACATTTTACTGAACCATGAATGGGATAACAATGAGATAAAAGGAAAAAGATATACCTTGAGACAGATGAAAATAAAAACATAATAACCTAAAATCAGGAAAAGCATTATAGACCTACATCAAGAAAGAAAAAAATCTCCAATAAACAACCTAACCATACACTTAAAGAAACTAGAAAAAAGAAAAATAAATAAAACCCAAGTGAACTGAAGGAAGGAAATAAACAAAATAGAGCCTAAAAAACGAAACAAAAAGATATATGAAACCAAGTTTTGTTTTGTTTTTTTGGAAAGATAAACAAAATTGACAACATTTTGACCAGACTCATCAAGAAAAAAAAGATAGAGGATGCAAAGAAATAAAATAAGAAATTAAACAGAAGTAACAACTGACTCCACAGAAACAGAAAGAATTATAAGAAAATATTACAGACTTCCAGTCAAATGGAGGTGTAGGTAGACATGCTTCAGTTCCTCATGCAACCATAGAAAGAATTACAAATCAGATCTCAAAAATAAATAACACTCAGAACTGTCAGAAAATTAAGCTGTGTGGAAGTCCAACAAACTAGGATTTAAAGAAGCCACATTCATCCAGATGGATAGGAGGGATGGAGTCATGGAGATGGGGTGGAAAGGCGGTGCAGCATGGAAAAAAGGCGGCAGCAACAGAGGCGGCAGCAGTGGAATGGATGGTCCCACATTCATGTGTGGTGGATAAAAATTCGGAAGGATTCCTTGGGAGGGAGATATCCCAGCCCCAGCCAGACCTCACAGCCCAGGGTTCCAGCACTGGAAAGTTAAACTCCCATTACCACTGGCAGTAAAAACCAGTGGGGGTTGAGGCAGTGGAGGAAACTGCTGGATTTTCACCATTTAAAGAGCCTGCACAGGTGTAGATGGTACACAAACCCCATGGCAGCAGCTGGAAGGATGCCAATTTCATATTGGAGGTGGGTGAGGTGACTGGAAGCAGGGTCAGTGCTGAGCAGGCCTCCAGAAGCCAGGTAGCGGCATTGTTCCCTCTCTGAGCCTCTTCCCTCCCACAGACAGAACAATAAAGTGGTGAAGGCTCTGCCCCACTCAATTTACAGGTGCCTTCTCTACATAGCCCACACAACTAAGAAAGGGAGTAAAAGTGGTTCTACCTAATACACAGAAACAAACACAGGGAGGCCAGCAAATTGAGGAGGCAAAGAAATATGGCTTAAATGAAAGAACAGAACAAAACCCCAGAAAATAAAAGAAAACACTGATAATTGGGATGCCCAGGGACATCAACATAAAGGAAGAAATGAAGCTTACACTAAGTTAAATAAAGAAAAATCCACAGAGAACCAACAGTGAAGGGGATGAAGCTGGGATTCAAATCAATGATTTGGAACATAAGAAAGAAATAAACAATCAACCAAAACAGAAAGAAGAAACAAGAATTCAAAAAAAGAGGAGAAGCTTAGGAACGTCTGGGACAACTTTAAACATGCCAACATCTGAGTCATAGGGGTGCTAGAAGGAGAAGAATAAGAGCAAGAAATTGAAAGCTTATGTGAAAATATAATGAAAGAAATGTCCTTAATTTGGTGAAGAAAATAGACATACAACATCAGGAAGCACAGAGAGTTTCAAACAAGTTGTACCCAAAGAGGACCACACCAAGACATATCATAATTAAAATGCCAAAGTTTAAAAGTAAAGAGAGAATCTTAAAAGCAGAAAGAGAAAAGCAGATAATTACTTAAAAAGAAGTTTCCATAAGACTATGAGCTTATTTCTCAAAAAAAACTTTGCATGCAAGAAGGGACTGACAAGAAACATTGAAAGTGATGAAAAGCAAGGACCTAGAACCAAGATTAAACAGCAAAGTTGTCACTTAGAATGTAAGGGCAGATAAAGTGCTTCCCAGACAAGGTAAAACTAAAGGAGTTCATCATTACCAAGACATCATTACATGAACTGCTAAAGTGACTTATTTAAGAAAAAGAAGATAAAAACTGTGGACATTAAAATGACAACAAACTCACAACGATCAACAACTGAATCTGAAAAACAAAAACAAACTAAGCAAACAACTAGAACAGAAACAGAATCATAGTTATGGAGGTCATCTATAGAGTTATCAGCTGGGAGGGGGAAGGGAGAGAATGGGGGGGAAGTTGCAGAGATTAAGAAGCATAATTGGTAAATACAAAATAAACAGGGAGATGTTAAGAATAGTATAGGAAATGGAGAGCCCAAGAATTTATATGTATGACCCATAGGCGTGAACTAAGGGAGGGGAAATTGCTGGAAGGAAGGGGTGAACCGAGCAAAGGGGGGAAAAGGGAGAAAAATTGGGACAACTGTAATAGCATAATATAAAAATTTCAAATACTGTTAATAGCTAGGAAGACAAAAATGAAATATGAAAAAGAGAAATGTTACAAACAACTCGTCGGCAGCCGTCCGTCTCGAGAGACGATGGTGTAGCTTCTTAAGAGTCTATCTGCACCGCCGAGAATGGCTGTGCAGTCCGACTCGGGAGTGACACGGTATCTGTCTCCTCCCGTGTTGAATCGACATCTTGTGATGACGCTGGAGTGTCCTCTCCAGTGAAGCTGAAGCTACAGAGCCTGGGCAGGGTGATATGGAGGGTCTGCTGTTGCCCATGCAGCAGACCCCCCCTCTCTTCGCAGCTGAAGGGTCCAAGGGAAAGACGGAGTCAATACAGCTTGGTTTCAGGTGCGCCGCAGGAGTTGCTGGTGTTGACTACAACGTCAAACCGCCTTAGGGACTCCGGCTCTGGATTTTCTGTCGGGGTTTACTCCCTTAGCCTTTCCCCTGAAGAGGTATGCCGCAAGGCAGCGGAGGTTTTTTGGAGTCAGAGTTTTCCTTCTCTGATGTGCCCTGACTGGAAGATCGAACCAGCGACACTTAGCTCGCAGGCCGACGCTCAATCCACTGAGCCAAACCAGCCAGGGGAACAAACAACTATATGTCAACTAATTGAACAATCCAGAAGAAATGAAAAAATTTTTAGAAATGTATAGTCTTTCAAGACTGAAATCAAGAAGAACCAGAAAACCTGAACAGACTGATTACAACCAGTGAAGTAAGCAGCAATCATAAAACTTCGAACACACAAAAGTTTTGGACCAGATGGGTTCACAGGTAAATTTTACCAAACAGTCAAAGAACAATTAACACCTATCTTTTTTAAAGTACTCAAAAAAAAAAAAATCAAGAAAGGAAAGGCTCACAACTCATTTTAAGAGGTCAGCATTATCCTGAATCCAAAATCAAATAAAGGCATTACAAAGAAAAAATTATAGATCATTATCCCTGATGAATACAGTATTCCCTCATTTATCGTGGGTATTACATTCCAAACCCCCCCCACGAAGTAGGAACCTTACATTTATTCTACACTCTTAAACCTATGTAACTTTAACAACATATGTATACAGTACTGCAAAATCCCACTATATAGCAAAAAATCCATGAGAAATAATTAAATATAATATTTTTTAAAATCCCGCAATACAGTGAGGCCATGATAAGTGAACGGCGATATAGCGAGGGACTACTATAGATGTCAAAATCTTTAACAATATATTAGCAAACAAAATTAAACAGTATATTAAAAAATCATACCACATACCAAGTAGGATTTACAACTTGGATACAAATATTAGTCAATATCTGCAGATCAATTAGCATAATATGACACATAAACAAAAAAGGAGGATACAAATCTATGATCATATCAATAGATGCAGAAAAGTTTTTTGAAAAACTCCGGTTCCCATTTATAACAAAAACCCTCAGCAAAGTGAGAATAAAGGGAATATACCTCAACAAAATAAAGACTATTTATGACAAGCCCACAGCCAACATCATAAAAAGTGGGGAAATTCTAAAATATTTTTCTTAATATCAGAAATAGGAAAAGGATGTTCACTTCCACCATTCTTATTCAACATAGAATTAGAATTTCTACTTACAGCAATAGGACAAGAAGAAGAAATAAAAGGCATACAAATTAGAAATTAAGGAGTAAAACTGTCAATACAAAACCCATTCATGATAAAAACACTCAGCAAAGTGGGATTAGAGGGAGCATACCTCAACATAATAAAGGCCACATATAAGAAATCTATGACCAACATCATACGCAACAGGCAAAACTAAAAGCTTTCCCCCTAAGATCAGGATCAAGACAAGGGTGTTCACTTTCATCACTTCTAATCAACATAGTATTGGAAGTTCTAGCCACAGTGATCAGACAAGAAAAACAAATCAAAAACAGCCAAATTGGAAAGCAGGAAGTAAAACTGTCGTTATTTGCAGATGACATGATAGTGTATAAAGAAAACCTTATAGGGTCCACCAAAAAAACTAATCGATCTAATAGGTGAATTTGGCAAAACAAAGAGATACAAAGTCAATATTCAGAAATCAAAGGCATTCTTATATACCAACAAGATAATATCAGAAAGAGAAACTACGGGAAAAATCCCATTTACTATAGCAACAAGAAAAATAAAGTACCTAGGAATAAACTTAACCAAGAAAGTAAGAGACTTGTACTTAGAAAACTACAGAGCACTGAAGAAAGAAGTTAAGGAAGAAACAAATAAATGGAAACATATACCGTGTTCTTGGTCTGGAAGAATTAACATAATTAAGATATCCATACTACCCAAAGCAATCTATGTTCAACACAATCTCTGTTAAAATACCAATGACATATTTCACAAAATTAGAACAAATATTTCAAAAAATTTATATGGAACCATAAATGACCATAAATAACCTCAGCAATTTTAAGAAAGAAGAACAAAGTAGGAAGGATCACAATACCTCATATCAAACTGTATTATAAGACCACTGTAATCAAAACAGTCTGGTACTGGCAAAAGAACAGACACATAGATAAATGGAATAGAATAGAGAGCCCAGAAATAAACCCAGGTCTATATGGTCAATTAATATTTGATAAAGATGACAGGAGAATAAAATGGAGTAGAAATAGCCTCTTCAATAAATGGTGTTGGGAGATCTAGTCAGGTACATGAAAAAAGATTAAACTAGACCACCAACTTACATCATACACCAAAATAAACTCAAAATGGAAAAAGGACTTAAATATAAGTTGTGACACCATAAAAGTCCCAGAGGAAAACATAGGCAATAAAATTTCAGATATCCCACTCAGAAATATTTTCACCAATTTATCTCCTAGGGCAAAGGAAATAAAAGAAAGAATAAACAAATGGGACTATCAAACTAAAAAACTTCTGCTCAGCTAAAGAAAACATAAAAATGAAAAGGGAGCCAACTGTATGGCAAAATATATTTGCCAATGCTACCTTGAACAAGGGTTTGATCTCCAAAATATATAAAGAACTCATATGATTCAACACCAGGAGAACAAACAATCCAATTAAAAAATCAGCAAAGGACCTGAACAAACACTTCTCCATGGAGGACATACAGAGCACCCATAGACATATGAAAGGATGCTCACCAACACTAGCCATCAGAGAGATGCAAGTTAAAACTACAATGAAGCCCTGGCTGGTGTGGCTCAGTAGATTGAGTACTGACCTGCAAACCAAAGGGTTACTGGTTCAATTCCCAGTCAGGGCACATGCCTGGGTTGCAGGCCATTTCCCTGCTTGGGGGAGTGCAAGAGGCAAACACACATTAATATTTCCCTCTCTTTCTCCCTCCTTTCCCCTCTAAAACTAAATAAAATATTTTTTAAAAAATAAATAAATAAAACCACAATGAGATACAATCTTACACCAGTCAGAATAGCCATCATTAACAAATCAACAAACAAGTGCTGGCCAGGATGCAAAGAAAAGGGAACCTTAGTGCATTGTTGGTGGGAATTCAAACTGGTACAGCCATTGTGGAAAACAGTATGGATTTACTCAAAAAACTAAAAATGAAATTGCCTTTTGATACAGTGATCCCACTGCTGGGATTATACCCAAATAATCCTGAAACACCAATTCAAAAGAACCTATGCATCCCAATGTTCATAGCAGCACTATTTACGATAGCCAAGTGTTGGAAACAACCTAAGTGCCCCTCAGTAAATGAGTGGATCAAAAAACTGTGGTACATTTACACAATGGAAAAAAAGAAGGAACTACTACTCTAGTGACAGCGTGGATGGAAATGGAGAGTACTATGCTAAGTGAAATAAGCCAGGTGGTGAAAGACAAATACCATATGATCTCACTTAGAAGTGGAACCTAATGAACAAAACAAACAAATGAGGAAAATAGAACCAGAGACATGGAAATAAGGAACGAACTGACAGTGACCAGAGGGGAGGGGCGTAGAAGAGAATGGGACAAAGAAGGGGAAGAGAAGGGGAAGAATCTAGTCAAAGAACATATGAATGACCCATGAACAAGGACAACAAGGTGCAGATTGACTGTGGGAGTTGGCATGGGCAGGGCAGGGAAAAGCAACAGGGGGAAATTGGGACAACTGTAATTGAACAATAATAAAATAAAATAATTAAAAAATATATATTTAGAAAAAAATAAAGATAAAGGGAAACCATAGCTGATTCCGAAGAAAAAAGAAGTAAAATTGTCATTTTTATATGACATGATACTATATAGAGAGATCCAAAAAGAGTCCATGAAAAACAACTAGAACTGATAAATGAATTCAGAAAAGTAGTAGGACATAAAATAAATATTCAGAAATTTGTTGAATTTTTATTTTTAATTTTTAATGACATTTACTTATTTAATTTTAGTGAAGGGGGAAGGAAGGGAGAAACAGATGGAGAGAAACATTGATGTGCAAGAGAAACATTGATCAGTTGCATCTCGAATGCCCCCAACCAGGGACTTGGCCCACAGTCCAAGCATGTGCCCTGACCTGGATTGAACTAGCAATCTTTTGGTTTGTGGGACAACATCTAACCCACTAAGCCACACCAATCACAGCCAGAAATAGGTTGAAATTTTATGCACCAATAATAAACTATCATAAAGAGAAACTAAGAAAACTATTCCATTTATAATTGCATCAAAAAAATAAACTATCTAGGAGTAAATTTAACTAAGAAAGTTAAAGATCTGTACTTGAAAATTATAAGACATTATAAAAAGAAATTGAAGAAGATACAAAAAATGGAAGCATATCTTATTGCTTATGGATAAGAAGAATTGACATCATTAAAATGTCCATACTACCAAAACAATCTATAACTTCGTTGCAATCCCTAGCAAAATACCAATGGCATATTTCACAGAACTAGAAAAAATACTGAAAAAT
This sequence comes from Furipterus horrens, assembly GCF_987537825.1. NCBI lineage: Eukaryota > Metazoa > Chordata > Mammalia > Chiroptera > Furipteridae > Furipterus > Furipterus horrens. The sequence goes on along the minus strand of NW_028327187.1, from coordinate 57,498,327 downwards.
TTATATAGAACCACAAAAGACCCTGAAGCATCAGCAATCTTGAGAAAGAACTAAGTTAAAGGAATCATGCTACATAATATCAAACTGTACCACAAGACTATAGTAATTAAAATAGTATGGTACTAACATAAAAAACAGACATATAGCCCTGAATGGTATGGCTCAGTGGATTGAGTGACAGCATGTGAACCAAGGGGTCACCAGTTCAATTCCCAATCAGGACACATGCCTGGGTTGTAAGCCAGCTCCCCAGTTGGGGATGTGTGAGAGACAATGACACATTGATGTTTCTCTCCCTCTCTTTCTCTCTCCCTTCCCCTCTGCCAAAAAATAATTAAATAAAATCTTTAAAACAATAAAATAAACTTACAATAAATGGTGTTGGGAAAATTGGACAGATACATGCAAAAAAATGAAACCAAACCACCCCTTCTTACACCAAATACAATAAAAAAACTCACAATAAATTAAAGAATGAATTGTAAAACATGAAACCATAAAAATCCTAGAAGAAAATGTAGGTCGTAAAGTGTCAGACATTTCTTGTAGCAATATTATTTTTCTTATGTATCTCCTTGGGCAAGGGAAACAAAATGAAAAATAAACAAATGGGACCATATCAAACTAAAAACCTTTTGCACATCAAAGGAAAAACCATCAACAAAATGAATTGACAAACTACTTAATGGGAGACAATATTCATTAATGGTACATCTGAGAAGGGGTTATTATTTAAAATTTATTTAAAAGTTTCATACAACTGAACATCAAACTCCCACCCAAACAATCCAATTAAAAAATGGACAGAACCCTGGCCAGTGCGGCTCAGAAGGTTGGAGCCCTGTCTCATAAACTGATGGGTCATGGGTTTTATTCCTGGCCAGGACACATGCCTGGTTTATGGGTTTAGTTCCCATTTGGGGCATGTGTGAGAGGCAACCGATCAATGTTTCTTGCTCACATCGATGTTTCTCTCCTTATTTCTCTCTCTCCCTTCCCTTCTCTCTAAAATCAAGAAGGATGTCCTTGAGTGAGGATAAAAATATGGGCAGAGAACCTGAATAGACACTTTTCCAAAGAGGACTTACAGATGTACAATAGACATATGAATAGATGCTCAACATCACTAATTATTAGAGAAATGCAAATTAAAACCACAATGAGATATCACCTCACACATGTCAGAATGGCTATCATTAATAAATTAATAAACAACAATGTTAAATGTGGAGAAAAAGGAACCCTTTTGCATTGTTGGAGAGAAAACAAATTCATGCAGCAACTACAGAAAACAGTATGGAGGGTCTTCAAAAAATTTAAAATGACAAAATTGGTTGGTCAAATGGAGACATAGATAACTTCAGATTTCCTCCTCGCACAACCACAGCAAAATTACAGCTAAACTACATAACAGCTATCACTCAGAACTGTCAGAAAATTGAGCTGTATTGAAGTCCAACAACTATGGAATTAAACAAACCACATTCATTCAGATGAGTATGAGGGGAGGAGGGGTGGAGACATGGAGACACAGAATGGGCTGGTCCCAAACCCACATGTAGTAAATATAAAATGGAAGAATATCTTGGGATTGAGAGATCCCAGCCCCACACCAGACCACATGGCACAGGGTTACAGTGCCAGGAAGATAAGTCCCCATAACATCTGGCTGCAAAACCCAGCGGGGATTGGGTCAATGGAAGAAACTATGAGATCTTTAGGTGTCTCTTCTTAGAGGGCCCTGGATATGGACTTACTCAGATTCACTCCCTCTGGGTGCCAGCATCAGGGAAGCACCTTGAAGGACACCAGTTGCATATGGGGAGGAACCAAAGTGTCTGGCATCAGAACAAGAGCTGAGGAACAGCTTCCTCCCAGAAAGAACTGCAGAGAGTAGACACTGCTCCCTTCCTGAGCCTTCCCCCACACAGAACCACAGAGCTGCAGTGGCACCATATCTGTCTCCATCATCCTGGCTCGCAAGGTTAGCCCTGCCCTGATGATTACCTAAGGCTCCTCCTCATCCAACTTATGCCCCACCCCCACAAGCCATTAACAGTTTTTTCATATGAATGCCTGGACTAGGTGCATGCTTGAGACCTTCCTACGTCTGCTCAAACAAGCAATAGCTGAGGCCAGTCCCCATATGCCAAGGGGTCCCAGACAGAACACAGGTGGAGGCTGACCTTGGCCTACACCATCTGAGAGAACCCAGAACCTGCGCACCCAGAGGACAGTTACAGAACACATTGGAGTGCCATCACCCAACCACCTCTACAAGCCACAGAGGAAGATGGTTGCTGGACAGTGGTCATAGCCAGTGCTACCAGTTGTCTGGTCTGGGTAAATCCTTCCCATTGACCCACCGACAGCAATCAAGTCTCAACTACAAGAGGAGGGAGTACTCAGCCCACACACAGGGCACACATCAGATATCCAACTTGGGGGATAAGGGATGCTGTGCCACTGGACCTTACAGGACACCTACTACATTACACCATGCTACCAAACAGGGAGTCAAAGCAGCTCTGCCTAATACATAGAAACAAATACATGGAGACTGCCAAAACAAGGAGACAAATAAACAGAGCCCAAATGAAAGAACAGATCAAAACTCCAGAAAAAGAACTAAACAAAACGGAGATAAGCAATCTATCAGATGCAAAGTTCAAAACGCTGCTTATGAGGATGCTCAAGGAACTCAGTGGGTACTTTAACAGCATAAAAATGATCCAATCAGAAATGAAGGAGACACTAATTGAAATAAAGAACAATTTACAAGGAATCAGATCAATGATTTGGAACATAAGGAAGCAAAAGACATCCAATCAGTACAGCAAGAAGAAAGTAATCCAAAAAATTGAGGATAGTGTAAAGAGCCTCTGGGAAAACTTCAAGTATACCAACATTTGCATCATAGAGGTGCCAGAAGGAGAAGAGAAAGAGCAATAAATTGGAAACTTATTTGAAAAAAAATAATAAAAGAAAACTTTCTTAATTTGGCAAAGGAAATAGACATATAGGTCCAGGAAGCTGAGGGAGTCACAAACAAGCTAGACCCAAAGAAGACCACACTAAGACACATCATAATTAAAATGCCTGAGGTTAAAAATAGAGAAACTTAAAAGCAGCAAGAGAAAAGCAGATAATTACATACAAAGAAGTTTCCATAAAACTGTCTGCTGATTTCTCAAAAGAAACTTTGCAGGCTAGAAGAGATTGGCAAGAAGTATCCAAAGTGATCAAAAGCAAGGACCTACATTCTAGATTACTCTATCCAGCAAAACTATCATTTAGAATGAAAGGGAAGATAAAGTGCTTTCCAGACAAGGAAAAGCTGAAGAAGTTCAGCATCACCAAACCATTATTATATGAAATGTTAAAGGGACTTATTTAAGAAAAATAAGATCAAAACTCTGAAGATTAGCATGGCAATAAATACATAACTATCAACAATTGAATCTAAAAACAAACTAAACAACCAGAACAGAAACAGAATCACAGATATGAAGAACATTGGGATGATGGCTAGTTGGGATGGAGGTCTAGGGGAATGGGGGGAAAAGTGAAGGGGTTCAGAAGTACAAATTGGTAGTTACAGAATAGGCATGTATTAGGGCAAGTATAGGAAATGGAGTTGCTAAAGAACTTATATGCATGACCTATGGGCATGAACAAAAGATGAGGGATCACCAGAGAGAGTCAGAAGTTCTGGGTGGAGGGAGACAAAGGGGCAAAATTGGGACAACTGTAATAGCATAACCAACAAAATGAAATAAAATAAAATAAAAATGGGATTGTCTTATGACCTGTGACTCCACTTGTGGGTATATGTCTAAAGAATCTTAAAACACTAATGTGAATGAATATCTGCACCCCTATGTTTATTGCTGTGTTATATACAGTAGCCAAGATGTGAAAGCAACCCAAGTGCCAAGCAATAGACAAGTGGATAAAAAGTTGTGGTACAGTTATGCAATGGAATACTACTCAGCCATAAAAAAGATGAAATCTTACCATTTGCAACAGCATGGATGGACATAGAGTGTATTGTGCTGAGTGAAATAATTCAGACAGAGAATGACAAATATTGTAGATTTCACTTATGTCTGGAATCTAAAAAACAAAATAAATGAACAAAACAGAAGCAGACTCATAGATACAGAGGACAAAATGATGTTTGCTAGAGGGTAAGGTGTTGGGTGAAAAAGGTGAAGGGATTAAGAAATACAAATTGGTAGTTAGAAAATAGTGACAGGATGTAAACTACAACATATAAAATATAGTCAATATTATTGTAATAAATATGTATGCTGCCATGTGTGTACTTGAAATATCGGGGGGATCACTTTGTTAAGAATATGATTGTCGACTTCTGGCCAAGATGGAGGCATAGACAGACACGCTGTGTCTCCCTCCACAACTAAGAAGGAATACAACTACCTCAAAACTAGAAACTATCAGAAGTTCCAGAAAATCAAACTGCATGAAAGTCCAGCAAAGATATAAAGAAGAAATACTCATCCAGACAGGTAGGGAGAGTGGAGCCAAGGTGGAAAGGATGCAGTGTGGTGGCGGCAGTGGCAGGCTGGCTGAAAGCACAGTCACACGTTTTAAAAAGTCAGGAGAGACACCTGGGTAGTACTCCCAGCTCCTCACCGGACCACGTAGCTCATGGTCCCAGCACCAGGGAAAATCAAGCATCATTGCTTCTGACTGTGCAGACCAGTGGGGTTGGGATGAAGGCAGAAACTGCCGGTCTCTCAGCAGAGTCCGCTTGTTTAAAGGGCCCCCACGGTCGTAGAACATCTGCAGACCCACCCACTCTTGGAACGATGGGCAGGGCAGCAGCTAGAGGGGCACTAGTCCAGTGTGGAACTGGGAGAGGTACCTGGAAAAGGGGAGAATGCTGGGAAAGTGGCATTGTTCCCACCCAGACCCCTCTCCCACATACAGTGCCACAACGTGGTGAAACAGGTCACCCTGTACTGATGACCCTGTACAACGTAACAGGAGCGACAGCTCTACCTGGGACTTGGAGGCAAACAAACACAGGAGCCTGTCAGAATGAGGAGACAGAGAAGTATGGCCCAAAAGAGGGAACGGATCAAGGTTCCAGCGGGAGAACTAAGTGACAAGGAGATAGCCAACCTAACAGGCACAGAATTCAAACACTGGTGACAAAGATGCTCACAGGCTTGACAGATACACTTGAATATGGCAAAGGCATAAGAGAAGAAGTGAAGGCTATGCTAAGTGAAACAAAGGAAAATCCACACAAAACCAGTGGTAAAGGGAAGGAAACCAGGGTTCAAGTAAATGATTTGGAACATAAGGAAGAAAAAAAAAACAAAACAAAAAAAAAAAAACAGTCAACCAGTGCAGAATGAGGAAGCAAGAATTGAAAAAAATGAGGAAAACTTCCCAAATTTTGTGAAGGAGATAGACATACAGGTCCGGGAAGCATGGAGGGTCCCGGGCGAGCTGGACCCAGAGAGGACCACACCAGGATGCATTAATATTGAGATACCAAAGGTGAAAGATAAAGACAGAGTCCTGGGGGCAGCCAGAGAGAGGTGGAGAGTTGCCTACAGGGGAGGGGTGCCTATAGGACTCCGTTGTCGGCAGCCGTCCGTCTCGAGAGACGATGGCGTAGCTTCTTGAGAGTCTATCTGCACCGCCGAGAATGACTGTGCAGTCCGACTCGGGAGTGACAATCCCTGCCGCACTTGTTACAGGTGAAGGCAGATGGCTGTTGTTGCTGCTGTTGACGCTGCTTCCGCCTCGATCTTTTCTGGACCGCCTCCTCATTGCGCGCAGCCTCTGCACGTGACGTACCTTGCCTGACCGCGAGCCTCCAGGCTAGGCGATCGTCTGCTTGAACTTCCCATGTGTTGAGATTGATGGAGCATTGTGTCATGTCCTTTTTGCAGATGTCTTTGAACCGCAGTTTTGGGCGCCCTGTCATCCTCTGGCCTTCTGCTAGCTCGCCGTAGAGGAGGTCTTTGGGAATACGGCCTGCATCCATTCTTTTGACATGGCCGAGCCACCTGAGGCGTCTCTCACTAAGAACTGCATGCAAACTGCTCATGTTGGCTCGCTTCAGCACCTCGGTGTTGGGGACCTTATCCTGCCAGGCGACATGCAGGACGCATCGCAGGCACCTCATGTGGAAGCTGTTGAGTTTCCTTTCGTGCCTTGTGTAGGTGGTCCACGTCTCGCTGCCATAGAGGAGAGTGCTGAGTACGCAGGCTTGGTAGATGCGCAGTCTGGTTTTCTCAGTGAGGCTGGAATTGTTCCACACTCGCCGGTTCAGTTTGGCCATAACTGTGGCTGCCCTGGCGATTCTCCGGTTGACCTCCAAGTCGACTGACAGAGAGCTCGAGATGGTGGACCCGAGGTAAGTGAAATCGTTGACAACCTCCAGGGTGTATCCGTCGATGGTGATGCATGGGGGAGTCCCCGTGCCTTGAGCCATAACGTTCGTCTTCGTCAGGCTGATGGCTAGTCCGAACTCCTTGCATGCGTGGGAAAGGCAAGTGACTAACTGCTGGAGTCCCTCTTCGGAGTGTGATGTCAAGGCTGCGTCATCGGCGAAGAGCATCTCACGGATGAGCACCTCTTTGACTTTGGTCTTGGCTCGTAGACGGGCCAGGTTGTGGAGCTTGCCATCGGATCTGGTGTGAATGAAGACACCCTCGCTGCAGTCCTTAAAGGCGTATTGGAGGAGCATGGAGAAGAAGATTCCGAACAGCGTAGGCGCGAGGACGCGGCCCTGCTTTACTCCGCTGCTGACTGGGAAGGCCTCAGAGGTTGCGCCGTTGTAGGACACCGTGCTGTGCATGTTGTCGTGAAAGGACATGACCACAGCAAGCAGATGTGGTGGACAGCCAATCTTCCGTAGCAAGCTGAAGAGTCCGCTTCGACTGACCAGATCAAACGCCTTCGTGAGGTCGATAAAGGCGAGGTAGAGTGGTTTATGCTGCTCGTGACACTTCTCCTGCGGCTGGTGTAGGGAGAAGATCATGTCCACTGTTGATCGGCCAGCTCTGAAGCCACACTGGGACTCTGGGTAGACGCGGGAAGCAAGGGTCTGCAGGCGGGCAAGAGCGACCCGGACGAATACTTTGCTGACGACGCTGAGGAGAGAGATGCCCCGGTAGTTGTTGCAGTCGCTGCGGTCTCCTTTGTTCTTGTACATGGTGATAATGTTGGCGTCTCTCATATCCTGGGGGATGTAACCCTCCTTCCAGCAGAGACAGAGTAGATGGTGGAGCGGCTGTAGCAGGACTGGTTTCCTGCTCTTTAGGATTTCTGGAGGGATTCCGTCGCTTCCTGGTGCTTTCCCACAAGCGAGGCGGTCGATGGCTTTGCCGAGCTCTGCCGCAGTAGGTGGGGTGTCTAGCTCCTCCATGACTGGTAGGTCTGGGATGGCGTTAAGAGCAGTGTCTGTTACGGTGTTCCTCATCGCGTACAGCTCGAGGTAGTGCTCGGTCCACCGCCGCATTTGCTGTTCCTGGTCAGTGATGACCTCACCTGTCTTGGACTTAAGAGGGGCGATCTTGGAGGGGATTGGGCCTGTTGCCTTCTTGATACCCTCATACATTCCTCGTGCGTTGCCTATATCGGCGGCTTCCTGGATGCTTCTCCACAGGTTTAGCCAATAGGTGTTGGCACAGTGGCGGGCGGTCTTCTGGACTTTGTTCCTGGCAGCCCGTAGAGCTTGAAGTGTACTGGGAGTGGGCGTGGCCTTGTAAGCCAGTAGGGCCTTCCTCTGAGCCTCGATCACGGGTTCCATTTCTTCCCAGTGAGCCTCGTACCAGTCAGCGTTCTTCCGCTCTTTCTTCCCGTAAGCAATAATGGCGGAGTTGTATATGGCGTCGCGGAGACGTGACCAATTGGATTCGATAATGTCATCTGCCACCATTCCCTCGCCGAGTGCATCTTCCATCCTGTTGATGAATTGCTGGGTCTTAACTGGGTTGCTGGCACAACTGGTGTTGACGCGTGGGCGACCCTTCATCTTGGAGTGGTGCAACCTCTTCGGCATTATGCGCACCTTGCTTACCACGAGGGCATGGTCCGTGTCGCAGTCTGCACTGTGGTAGCTGCGGGTGAGGAGGGTGCTGCCAATATCCGTTCTTCTGGTGATGACGAGGTCAAGCTGGTGCCAGTGGCGGGAGCGGGGGTGCCTCCATGACACCTGGTGGATCTCTTTGCACTTGAAGAATGTGTTTGTCACGCACAGGCCGTGGTGACACGAAAGCTCAAGCAGTCGCTGACCATTCTCATTGATCTTTCCTCTCCCAAAGTTTCCGAGGCAGGTGGGCCAGGGCATGTGGTCGACTCCTACTCTTGCGTTGAAGTCTCCGAGGAGATAAAGAGCGTTACTTCTGGGGATCTTGGATAACGCTTCGTCCAGTGCATGGTAGAACTGTTCTTTCTCTTCAGTGGTGGTGCAGAGGGTTGGGGCGTACGCGCTAAGAATGCTGACTGGGCCGAAAGTTGTTGACAATTGGAGGGTAAGTAATCTCTCTGTGCCTCCTGTGGGTGGCTCTATGGAGTTAACAAGCGTGTTCTTCACAGCGAACCCAACACCGTGCTGTCTTGGTTGGTCCGGAGACTTCCCTTACCAGTAGAAGGTGTAGTTGGTTTCTCTGATAGTTCCGTTGTCGGTCAACCGGGTCTCCTGTAGAGCCGCAATGTCGATGTTTAGTCGTGCCAGTTCCCTGTCGATGACGGCGGTTTTCCTGGCATCATTGATCCACGGAAGGTCTGCAGTAAGTTCGGGACAGATGGTCCTGATGTTCCAGCTAGCGAGGCGAAGAGCTGGAGGCTTCTTTCTTGTTGTTTGCTTGGAATTGCCTGGTGCGAGTGTTTTGTGGCCCACTTTTCGAGAGACGCCTCTCTGATCCCCACGCACCCAGTGCGGCAGGCGAGCCATGGCGAGACGGCATCTAATTGGCTGGGGGCTGCCCAGCTTGAGGCGGGCGGTAGCTGTCCAGTGAGGTGTGATGACCTCTCCCACTGTCAGAGGAGACCCCTGGTGCTCGTTTCCTTCGCCAATCGGATGAGCTTATAACCGGTATCTGTCTCCTCCCGTGTTGAGTCGACATCTTGCAATGACGCTGGAGTGTCCTCTCCAGTGAAGCTACAAAGCCTGGGCAGGGTGATATGGAGGGCCAGCTGTTGCCCATGCAGCAGACCCCCCCTCTCTTCGCAGCTGAAGGATCCAAGGGGAAAGACAGAGTCAATACAGCTTGGCTTCAGGTGCGCCGCAGGAGTTGCCGGTGTTGACTACAACGTCAAACCGCCTTAGGGACTCCGGCTCTGGATTTTCTGTCGGGGTTTACTCCCTTAGCCTTTCCCCTGAAGAGGTATGCTGCAAGGCAGCGGAGGTTTTTTGGAATCAGAGTTTTCCTTCTCTGATGTGCCCTGACTGGAAGATTGAACCAGCGACACTTAGCTCGCAGGCCGACGCTCAATCCACTGAGCCAAACCAGCCAGGGTAGCCTATAGGACTATCAGCTGATTTCTCAGAGGACACTTTGCAGGCAGGAAGGGACTGCCAAGCAGTATCCGATGTGATGAAAGGCAACCTGCAATCAAGATTACTCTATCCAGCAAAGCTATCATTTGGAATGGAAGGGCAGATGAAGTGCTTCCCAGACAAAGTAAAGCTAAAGGAGTTCATCATCGTCGTCGTCGTCGTCGTCAGCAGCCGTCCGTCTCAAGAGACGATGGTGTAGCTTCTTAAGAGTCTATCTGCACCGCCGAGAATGGCTGTGCAGTCCAACTCGGGAGTGACACGGTATCTGTCTCCTCCCATGTTGAATCGACATCTTGTGATGACGCTGGAGTGTCCTCTCCAGTGAAGCTGAAGCTACAGAGCCTGGGCAGGGTGATATGGAGGGTCTGCTGTTGCCCATGCAGCAGACCCCCCCTCTCTTCACAGCTGAAGGGTCCAAGGGAAAGACGGAGTCAATACAGCTTGGCTTCAAGTGCGCCGCAGGAGTTGCCGGTGTTGACTACAACGTCAAACCGCCTTAGGGACTCCGGCTCCGGATTTTCTGTCAGGGTTTACTCCCTTAGCCTTTCCCCTGAAGAGGTATGCCGCAAGGCAGCGGAGGTTTTTTGGAGTCAGAGTTTTCCTTCTCTGATGTGCCCTGACTGGAAGATCGAACCAGCGACACTTAGCTCGCAGGCCGACGCTCAATCCACTGAGCCAAACCAGCCAGGGTCAGTTCATCATCACCAAGCCATTATTATATGAAATGTCAAAGGGACTTACCTAAGAAAAAGAAGATCAAAACTATGAACACTAAAATGACAACAAACTCACAACTATCAACAACTGAATCTAAAAAGTAAAAATAAAATCCAACTAAGCAAACCAGAATAGGAGCAGAATCATAGGTATGGGGATTATTTAGAGGGTTATCTGCTGGGAGGTGGGAGGGGTAGAAATGGGGAAATGGTGCAGGGACTAAGAAGCATAATCAGTTGGTACAAAATAGACAGGGCGATGTTAAGAATAATATAGGAAAGGGTGAAGCCAAAGAACTTATATGCACGACCCATGGACATGAACTAAGGGGGGTGAGATTGCTGGAGGGAAGGAGGGCACTGGGCAGAGGGGAGCAAAAGGGAAAAAATTGGAACTACTGTAACAACATAATCAATAAAATATGCTTTTAAAAAAAGAATGTGATTTTCTAAACATGCTGTACAAATAAAACTAATACAAAATAATATTTAATGTCAACTCTAATTGAAAAATAAAATTTTAAAAATAAAGGGAAATATAGATCTAAATATGTGAATGTATACTTGTATTTTTACATATTTTGCAATTCGTGACAGTAAGATTTTCTTAATGATTTCAAGTTATTTGACAGGTAACTAAGTAAAATGGAAATGTGTAGAGGAATTTTCTTTCTCATTCTACAAAATAAAAACTGAATTAGAATGCATAAATGACATAAATGTAGATAGAATTCAATTACTTCCTTATAATTACAAATGAATGATAATTATTCCATTTGGTTTATGTACTATTTGCTTCTTTTATGCAAGGCAGAAGGCTGGATAAAAGAAATGAGCATAGACCTTTTTTTTTTTTTGGTTCTTCAATTACAGTTGTCCCCTTTTCTCCCAATTTCTCTCCCCCACCCAACCCACCCCCTCTCCCGCTATCATATCCCTCTCCGTTGTCCATGTCCATGAGAGCATAGACTTTTGCTTAAGAAGGGTGGTGTGGAGTCAAGGAAGTACAGATTTTCTGAGTTTCTGTTTGAGTATTATCTCAACATTACCCATTGATGATGGTGATGATGATAATGACAGCACTGATAGTAATTATGATCAAAGGTCTAATATTCTCTGAAGGCCAAGAATTTCGTATAGTTCTCTGCACTTACTTCACACAACAGTCTTTGGGATTATATTGGGTTAAACTCATTTTAAACATAAATAAACCAATCTGGCCTCACACTTCTTATAAGCAGAGAATCCAATTCTAGTCAGTGCTTTACCCTTATAGTAGGTCCACCCTTTCAGATGATAAATTTCCAGGACTTGGGGACTAATTGCTATAAAACTTCACAGTTTGAGCCCTGTGTCCAACAGGAATCCATTGAGCATTCACTCAATACCATACTTTGATGGTGATGATGATGATGATGACAGCAATGATGATGGTAGAGAGGACATTTTCTCTTTGATATAAGAGTTTTATGTTCGGAGACCTCATGAATGGCCTTGTCTTCAGGATAGCAAGTGTCTTCCAAGAAAGAAGATAAGTGATTTATGCAAAGTCACATATTGTAAAGAGAATAGCCCAGACTTGAATTAAAGTTTATCTGGCTCTAAGGCCATGTACTTAACTACTTTGCTTTCCTTACCCTAATATTTGAATTTCAGCTTTACCATATTGCCCAAACAGTCCTTTAGGATGTCAGAAAGAGTGGTAATGAGATTCCTCAGATAACAGACCTAAACAGCAGGGGTCATAGTGACATTGCTTCTTCCATCAATGCCTTCAAAAGCACCTTCACACCAATTCACAGCTTGACTGCCCTGGCCCCCAAGTTGTGGGCTGAGCCTATAGTGCATAGGGGTGTTCACACAGAAGGAAGTGCCCCTTTTCTCTTGAGCTGTAGAACCACACACTTTGCAAGCTCCCTTTATATATGGTTTCCTCTGTCTCTGGCCTGGGCTGATTCAGACATCACAAGCTCTGCACCAGGCACACACACAGCTAGTCACCACAAAACCACCCAAACAGGCCAGAGCACATTCAAGGCACTTCTGGGACTATGAACAAGTGAACAGGTAGAAGAGAAATAGGGAGGTCTTGTTTGAGTTCCATCCTCATTGGCATCCAAATTGTTTTGAAATATAGTTCACTGTGCTCAAAGAAGGGCCAGCCCCTTCTACTTTAACTCCAAATTGTCTGGACAGGCCCAGTTCAGACAACTACCTGGCCAAAGATTATCTCAACCAGTGTTTCCAGTTAGGAACCCTGGGGGTTTTATCTCTTCCCCTACAAGAAGATAAAAGTTTACCAATAGATAAAAAGAAAAGGAGGGAAAGGTAGTGTTCTGACGTATAATGGGGACAATTGTCTTCCAGGTATGTTCAACACAGCCCACCATCGGACTAAGCGGGTCTGGTGCCTGCTTCAGGCTGGAGCAAAGAAATCAATGTCTGACACTCCTTGAGAGGAGTGTGGCTTGAATGAGCCTTTCCACATCTGCCCTAGCAGCACCCTTCAGAGCACCAGTAGGACAGATTAATCCTGTTTTTAAAACTGCCACAGTGAGCCCCTGGACCCTCATCTTACTCCAGCCAGAATCTAGCCAGACCAACAACCATCAGTCTGCCATAACTTTGAAGATTAGTCTAGAGACTTGAAGATCCCCTAAAATAGCATCACACAGTTAAAAAGGGGCACAGGCAGAGGTAGATTTAACGGTGGACGCACCAGGCACATGCTCTGGGCCCCAATTTCTGAAGGGCCCTGCAAAACCCCAACTTTACACTTTTTTCTAATGACACCAAGTCTGGTTTCATTACTATGTTGCATAAAATATGGTTAACATGTATTTTTATTTTCCCTGTATCTCTTTTTTAAGGGGCCCAATATTTTCTTCTGTGCCCGGGGCCTCAACCGACCTTAATCCACCTCTGAGCACAGGGCTGGCTCACTGTTTTGTGCACTGATCACAAATAAAGAGAACTTGGATATATTTTACTGACATTGGATAAAGTGAATGTGTAGCCAAACATGGTGTACCGTCAGAAAAAAATAGCATCTCACAAGGGGAGATCCCCCCAAAGGATGAAATTATTTTCCGGAGAGTGGGACCCTTGTAGTACAAGCTTCTCCCGCTAGGTGAGTGTTCTAGAAACCCACCTATATCAGTGTACCAGCTGGGGTTGTGAGAGGCTGGTCTTGGCTTCAGTGAATATTTTTTGAAAACTCAAGGCATTTGCCCATTTCATGATGGCTGATTTACAAACGCACCTGCCAACACTTGTTGAGCGTTCAGCGGTTTTTGAGCAAACACAGATTGACCCCCAAACCCCACCCTCCCTATTCACGATCTCCCCTCCAGCAACTTTTTGCTTGTTTGTTTCCCTGGATGAAAAAAGTCCTCAAAGAGAAATGTTTTTGCCATGTGGAAGAGGTGTAACAAAAAATAAAATAAAATAAAAAGGCCATACTAAAAGGCATCAAAATTGACAGAGTCAAAAACTATTTTGAACAGTGAAAAAAAGTCTCAATGGGTGTATTGCCTCAAATGGAGAGTACTTTGAAGGTGACTGAAGTTTAAACATATAAGAATAAACATAATTTTTTATAAGCAAATTCTGGAGTTTTTCTTTTTTTTGGGTCTCCCCTCATAAATTACATTCTCTCCCTTAGCTTTTTATCTTGTCTTTCTTTGTTAAAAGCAATCTTAAATTTTATGTATAAATCTATCAATCCTTTTTTTAAGTTTATACTTAAAACATAAATGCTGTTATAGGACTCTACTTCCTGAATTTCAATAAGCATTCACCAATATTTTCTTCTAATTATTTTATGATTCATATTTATAATACTGGAATGCATACTGTACAATATATACCAGTTGTCCCCATGCTTCAGTGTACCATAATCACTTGGAGGAACCCGTGAACTTTTATTTCCACAGCTCACCTTTAGTCAGTGGATAGAGCTCAGAAATCAGCATTTTAAAAATGTTTCCCAAGTGATTCTGATGCAGGTGATTATGCAAGACTCTTAAAACATTTAGAGTGCCACAAAAGTCTGCTTTGAAAAACGTGACCAAAAAGCTGTCACAGAATTTTGAGACCCATTAAAACAACGTTTAATGAGGAGAAAAAAACAACAACAAATATTTGGCGTGCAATCCATTCCATGCACTATTTCACTTTGGAATTGCTTAACACTAGAAAAAAAAATTGTGTAAGATTATAGCATCAATAGCAGAATTTGGGCAAACCTACTGGTTCTTTGTTAATAATCAATCAAGAAATCAATTAAATATTAACACATGATGTGTCAGTTAAACCCAAGCCCCACAGGAACCTTCAGGGACAGATAACCTCACATGAGAAGACAAAAATTTTTCCTTAGACCTAGGGCTGCAACTCTTCGACTACAGCATTTTGCACTCATCCTTGTACCTGTCCAACTTCCAAAATGGACTCAACGTGCCTGACTCCTATGGACAGGAGGGGCTGTGGGATTGAAACTCTGCTAAGAACTCTGCAAGACATTATGACCCAAGCAATCCTGGAACAATCCCCACCTGTGTTGTGTCACTATAAAGCAGAAAGAGGCTTTAGAAAACCTAATGGAGAGTTTAATCCACTGGGGACTCTAAGAAACTCAGTGGGTTTTGGGTACTCAAGAACTTCAATGTCCCAGCAGAGCAAAGGACCCAGAAGAGCAGCAACGCCCAGCAGACATGGTGGGACCCAAGGGAGGAGACAGACATGGAGGTCACCAGCCGAGGACTGGCATGGAAGCCCCCTACCCCCATGCCTATTGGACTTGTTCCAGAGCACAGGTTGAATAATGCCAGGGCTCTCCCACAAATACCTATGTTCTGCAGTGGATTGGGGTTCTGTATGCTCAAGTGGGAACAAGAGCCCACCAAGCACACCTCAGAATCCCCTCTTTCCTTCCCCACAGAAGCCCTGAGGCAAATGCTTTCCCCATGAAAAGACCAGGTCTTAAGCGTATCTGTAATAATTGCCAGTTTTATTTCTCTGGCTAAGAGATCCAGAGGTGATTTGAGGCTTACATTTTAATAGTTATTTCATCAAGAGGTTAGGTGCCCACAATTGCCCTTATAAGCTGGTTGCAAATTACTTCTTATTTAAAAAAA
Organism: Furipterus horrens; assembly: GCF_987537825.1. Classification (NCBI taxonomy): domain Eukaryota; kingdom Metazoa; phylum Chordata; class Mammalia; order Chiroptera; family Furipteridae; genus Furipterus; species Furipterus horrens. The sequence continues at coordinate 57,482,923 of NW_028327187.1, read as the reverse complement.
TTTAATTCTGACACTTGTTCATTAAAAAATACATATAAGCAGAAAAACTCACACCACAAAGAAATAAGAACAGTTAAGTTTTCGATGTATGTATGTATGTATACAAACGCGTGCACACACACAATTCGGGGTTTTTATCCTACATAGTGTGAGATGATATTAAATATGCTGCTTTGTAACTTATGTTTTACTTTACAATATGGAATGAACATATTTTCATGCATTTGTGTGAAACTTTCCAATTGAAAACTAAGACCTGGAGAGTGAGTCAAGGTACAAAACCCAGCAAGATGCTGGTAACAAGGAAACTACCTAAAACAAAATTTCACCAGATGATTAAAAACAAAGCAAAACAGACAAACAAAATGAAAGTAAAAAAATACATCAGGAAATGCTAACAGAAAGAAAGCAGGGGCCAGATTCTACTATCAGATTAAAAAAAAAAAAAAAAAGAATTCAAGGCCTAAAGCACACAGGATAAGGACGTCTGCGCGAATGTCTTTGCTTCCAATGCATCATCACAAACTTGTTTCTTACTCTTCTTATTTCTTCCCTAAGCCTTTCCAACTCATCTACTCCTCTTAGCATTTCTTCCGGGTCCAAATGCCTAATGGGACTGTCCTCTTTAAATCCCTGGGCAGGTTGAGTTAGCCCGTTTCTAAGGTTTCCTTCTGCTTCCTGGCTTACACCTTCTTCGGAAGATTGAGGATTTCCTACTGCCTCCTGTGGTACATCTTCTGAAGGGCGGTTTTCCTCGGCTTTTGGCATATTCTGTGGTTTTCCTTCATTTTCTTCGGAAGACTTTTGCATGTTGAGTGTTTTTCTATGATTTCCTTTTTTAATAAATTAATCCTAGAAAACAAGGAAACAGAACAACTAGATGCCAAGCAAAGAGACCAGCAGCCAGAGTATAGGTTTCCAGAGGATGGTCTTTTCTCATTCAGATCCCTATTTGTCAAAGTTTTCCAACCAGAGGCTAGATCTGCAAGCTCTGAACTCCTCTGACTCCACCCCTTCCTCCACCTCCCTTTCCCTCCCCCTCTCACTCCATCTCCATCTTCTCTCCTCCAGCTCCAGCCCACCATTTCCCAGCAGGCCCTGGTATGGGCGCAGAAATGCAGGCTGCGCTGAAGCAATTAACCCCTCCATCACCGCTGGTCTCCAACACTCCCACCATTTTTTCTAAGCCATCCTAATCTCTAGCCTCTCACCCGAGGAGTCCAGCTGGTCCAGTCTCTGGCCTCCCCTCCCCCTCCCCTGCCTCGCTTCCGCTGCAGGCTCTGCAAAGACCTCCGGGCTTAATGTTCATGCGGAGAGGTTGCAGCGGCCAGCGTGAGATGTGCTTTGGTGTCTTCCACACTCCCACCCTAAGGGAACCGAGGCAATTGCACTCTTACACTGACCTGCCGGGATCCAGGGAATTTTTCTCCTTTTTCCCTCGCTCGATTTGTGTCGCTCCCCAAAGACCAAGAGTCCTGCAGGCAGACAGGAATGCTTGGTGAGCAGGCCAGTACCCAAATCACGGCCCTCTTCACGATTACAGGCCTTGTTCGTCTAAAGTTTCCCCACGTCCTCATCCTCTTTCTCCTTTTAAGGCAACCCCACCCTCCCTCCCCGTGCTCACCGATTCCCTGCAAACGGAATGGGAGCCGCAAGTTATTTCCAAATTGCTTCTGTTTCTCTCACGCGCGATCCTCATTTTGGCTACACTTTTTCCCCTCTCCACCCCGACCCCACCAAACAGCCTAAAATTTCCTGCACAAAAATGGGAGTTTGGCGGAACTGTAGTGTTGAGAAAGCAGTTCCGGCCTCGCTCGGTTTAGGTTCTCTGACTCCCAGACCCCACGGTCCTCAGGGCAGCTCCCACCTTCACACTCACCTGAAAGGACCCAGGCCACTTTTCTCCTTCTGCAATAAGGAGCTGCTTCAGGGAAACAGGCCCAGACTATAAGGACTTCTGCACACGTCGACTCCTGATCACGTGAGGGTCGCACGTCATCAAGGAGCTGGAGTCCTCAGTTACCCCTCCCAGTTAACACTGCAACCCGCCCCCTGCATTCCCTCCACTTGATGCTGTCAATCTTTTATTGTATTTGCAAATCAGAGACAATAAAACTGGTACTTCTCCCTGCAGTTTCTACTTATCTTCGGATTGCCAAGGAGGATCAACCTCTTGGATTCAATGGACCGTTTCTCTTTCCTCTTTGGGGAATCATCTTCTTCACTCTCCTGCTTCTAATTCACCCACCTCCCCCCACCCCAGCACCCTACGACTGGAGTCCTATTTAGCATTAAAATGGATGAAGGTGTAAACGGGAGGGTGGAGGACGACTAGAAAAGAATCTAGGAGTGAGGGTGTGGGAGTTTTTTACTATTTCTCTTGAATAGGTGAGTATTTTGTTTCATGTTTTAAACAATCAGCATACTTTAAAATATTTTAAAAAGAGATGCCACATAAAGCAATATTTGACACATTATGGAGGACAAATTAATTATATCAATTTTAAGATTTTGGAAAAGCTTTCTAATAGCTACAAATGAAATGACAGTTTACAACAATATACTGATGTGTTAGTAAAAAAAAAATTTAACTCCTGTGAATATAAGAAACTTTCAAACCTGTAGAGAATTTTTGTGAGTTTACTTGAGCCAAACTGATGACAATTGCCAGGAAGCAAAGATGATGCTCCAGAGAATAGCAGTTTTGCACCTTATTTTTTACATTACAGTCAAAAGAGGAGGAGGCTAAGTGGGTTACAGAAATCCATTGCTGATAAGACTAGGGAGGCGGGAGAAAGCAAAGCAGGGGGAGACCTCTGGGATTGGATAAAAAGTAAAACGATAGATACATTTTTTTTACGTAGGCGAGTACTGGACAGTAACAGTCAACAATTAACATGGTGACAATAACGATGAAGGGATTTATGGTCTCCTCTTGGTTGGGTGCCTGTGATCTGAGGGATCTGGAAAAAAGAAATTTGACATTCCAAATGTATGCTATCGGAGATGCCAAAAGACAACAGACAGGCTCAGTTAAGGTGAAGACCGACCTTTGTTAGGGAAAAATACTGCCACAGGACTTGGCTACCTGCCAGAACCTGCTTTCAGTTAAAAGTTTTAAATTTCAGACCATCCTATACTTTGGTCTCTGAGTTTGTAAGGCTGCCTTGCAGGTGTCCCCTGAAATTGTCAGGTTTAGTATGTGACCCCTTTTCTTCCACACATCCCCCTTTTGGTCATAAATCAATCCAAAGGATGCACTGATGACCAACCCTTTGGTTAGATAACAAGAAAGGCTGTATTTCTAGGAAGTGTCAGTGTCAGCATATGTCTTGCTGAACAATGGACTATTGGGGATGGGGCAAGACCAACCTTAGATGGAAGACTAGGTCGAATATTTTTTTTCTTCAAAGTGAAAGGCAGGAAAATGGGAGGCAGTCAGGACTTATGAACCTTTATTAAGAAAAATATTAAGTGAAATAAGCCAGTCAGAGAAAGACAAATACCATGTGATTTCATTCATATGTGGAATCTAATGAACAAATTGAACTGACAAGCAAAATAGAGACAGACTCATAGATGGAGAGCAGGCTGACAGCTAAGGGAGGGGTGGGGAGAGGGTGGAGAGACTGAGCAAAAAGGAAAAAGGACTCAAGGACATGGACAACAGTGTGGTGATTGCAGGGTGGATGAGGGTTTAAGTGGACTAAACGGTAGTGGAAAAAATACAATAACAAATAAAATAATGACACAAAAATTTTTTTTTTAAGAAAAGAAAAGAAAAACACTCTGGATCATTTCTAGCCTATGAGCTATCACGATCCAGGTTTTGTTACCTGTCTCACTTTTTTATATTTTGCATCTAGTTTAACATTCACTTACAGTTTGAGGGCACACCTTTTCAATTTTTATAATCTGACCATGAGATGGGGTTCTATTTACTTTGCCTTGGAAGCACTTAGGTGCTATTATTAATTTGATTTCCAATAGTTGAATAGTCGGCAGCTGTAACAGTTAAGTTTTATTTGGGGCCACGGCTGTAAGAACACAATGCTTTAAATTACAATTACCATCTAAAAAATTCCAGAGGCCAGGGGTACAGGAAGAGTTTTATAAGTAAATTTTTCTGTGCCTCAGCAGCAGTTATAGATAGCCATGTTTTTATAATCATTTTAACTTCTATCTGAATTAATATAGTTAGTAGTACTTGTTGGGTTAGGGGGTAGGCACATTCAGGACAAATTATCTCTTTTTAACCTCTAAAAAATACACATCTCTTTCCTTCCTTTAAAAACAATTTTTTAACAAGGTTACTTTATTTTTATTTTATTTATCTGTTTTTAGAGACAGGGGAAAGGAGAGAGGGAGAGAAATGTCAATGTGCGGTTGCCTCTCATGCGCCCCCAACTGGGGATATGGTGTACAACCTAGTTATGTGCCCTGACTGGGAATCAAACCAGCGACACTTGGTTCGCAGGCCGATGTTCAATCCACTCTTTCCTTCCTTTTGCAGTAGCGTTTCTTCTAAATTTCAAAACAGAAACCGTAGAAAGTATTATTGATGATACAAAAGTTATACACCTTCAGCAATACACAGTTGGGCTGTATGCATACACAAGGTTTGAGAAAAGTCTAAAGAACAAGTACAATTATTAATATTAGCAGACAAGGAAAGATAATCAAACAAAAAAAAGTTTAACGTTAATTTGTAGATATACAGGTCTTGTACCTGTTTGGGGATAGCTGTCTATCTGGGGTAAGTGGTTTCTCTTCCTCAGGAAGTCTTTAAAAAAAAATAAATTTACCTTTAGAGAGCGAGGAAGGGAGGGAGAAAGAGAGGGAGAGAAATGCCAGTGTGGGAGAGAAACATTGATCAGTTGTCTCTTGCATGCCCCCAAAGGGGGACTTGGACAACAACCCAGGCATGTGCCCTTACCAGGAATCAAACCTGTGACCTCTCAGTTCACAGGACTATGCCCAACCCACTGAACAACACCAGCCAGAACCTAAAGAAGTCTTTGATCTCCACTTTAGGTGGGGGCAAGTGTCAGGGACAGGGCAAATGTCCATTTGTGATTAGGCCCCTGATAATATTCCCTCCAACAATGCTGGAGAATCTTTAATGTCTTTTCCAAAGGGCAAAAAATGTCCTGGTTGTAAGTTGTGGTCTTTGACATCTTCGGCTGCCAGGAGTGCCCTGTGAAATGTTACTAATTTATTGGTCCCTAATAAGCTGGTTAATGAGCCCTTAATAATAATGCAGAATGTCTCCTTTAAGTAAAGTTGATTTATATGTCCCTTCATCTAGATTCATAGGGTGGCTGGTGACTATTTCATAAGGAGAAAGGCTATATTTACCATAGATTTCAGGTTGAGGAGTACTATAAGGAGAGCTTTTGGCCAAGGGAGATTAAAAATCTTCAGAAATTTTACCTAGTTGAGTTTTAATTGTATCATTTGTATGTTTTACCAATCCAGAGAACTGCAGGTGATAGGCGCAATGAAAATACTGTAGAACAGGCAAACTATTAAAAATGGATTGCATAGTTTGTTGCCGACTCAAGAGGGAATTCTCCAATTAGGGAATTATTTAATTTTAAAAAATTATTTACCTACTATTAAAGCTGTTGCTCTGCTGCAAAAGGATGCTTCAACCCATGCAAAATCATAACTAATACTATTCTTTTGTATTCTCAAGATGATGGCCCTTGGTTAAAATCCAATTTCCACATCTGGATCTAAAGGAAGTGGGAAGTGTTATTGGGGCCCATGGAATGACTTTCTTGGGCTATATTTTGGGCAGATAGAACATTTGCTATATACTTTATGAGCTATAGTAGATTTCCAGTAATATTGTTTACTCCATGAAATCATCTTATAAGATTCTAATTTTAGCTCATATACATGTTAAAGTACAGTACTGTATAGACAATTAAGCTCCCATAAGTAAGATTAATTTCTGATTGGGTCCAAGACATATCTGTTTGCCTGGAACAAATATTCCACCTTTTGTTGTCATATTCTCTTTTCCTTTGCAGCTCTCCATAGAAACTATAAAAGACAGGTTTTTTGTTTTTGTTTTTTAATTGATTTAATAAGAAACAAGGAACATTCTCAGATCTGGACAATTTGGCTGTTTAATGCTGCCTGTCTAGCTGTGGCATCAACTAAATAATTTCCTTTTGCTTCCATAGTGGCAGCTTTAGAAAGCCATGTAATTTTGATAATTGCCAATTGTTTCAATTTTTGTATGCTATTTAATAATTTTGCAATCCACTTTCCATTCTTTATGGGCTACCCTGAGACAATTAAAAAACTTCACTGCTGCAACAGTATTCTAAAGGTGTGACCTACACCAAAGGCATAGCTATTATCAATGTAAATATTAGCTATTTGATCTTTGGCTTATTGACAAGTCCAAGTTAAAAAATTAATTAGACTTGTTGGACAGATCTTATTCAGGAAAACAAGAAGTTTGTTATGTCTACCATGGGAGTTATTAGATATCCAGCTCCGTAACATTCCTGCTTATTTTTTAAAGATCCATTTGCAAGCCAAATTAAACCAGCATTATCAGGGAGTTTCCTAAAAATCAGAGGTCTCCAACCTCCCTCTTCCCCATTTGCATTACCATCTGAGCTCCGCCTCCTGCCTCTCACCCCCATCGCCAATCAGTGGAAAAATGGTCTTCCACAAAAATCAGTCACTGGTGCCAAAAAGCTTGGGGACTGATGCTTTAAACCATTTCTAGGAACAACAAGGTGATCAGGTCAATTTGATTGTAATAAGACATTAGAGGTTGGGCCGTTAATAAGAATTTGGAATCTAACTGTGACAATATCCAGTCAAACCAAAGAATCCTCTAAGCTGCTTTCTTATTTTTGGAAGAGAAAAAGATAATATTCCTCTGAGTCTTTCAGGGTTAATCAGTAGCCCATCCTTACATATCAGGTAACCAAAGTATTTTACCTGGGATAAACAGAATCAGAGCTTGTCCTTTGATTTTATTAGATTGTGTTCTTTGGGGAATGTAGTAATTTCCTAGAGTATAAACTAAATTATCCACATATTGGATTAGAGTGGAATCTCTAAGAAATTTAATATCATCTCAATCAGTTTTTAGTACCTAAGACAAAAGGTGGGGCTCCCCCACATACACCTGGGGCAGGCATTGCTGTCCAAGTAAACTTGTAATCTTCCCAGGTGAAAGCAAAGAGGTATGCAAAGAGAACATAGTTGTTATTATTATTATTATTATTGTTTTATTTTGACAAAGCTTCCCATGTAACTTCAAGTATCTCAAATAGGCCTAATTAGTTTAAAATTTTTTCTTCTATAAGGAGAGAGAATAAATCTTTGAGGTATTCCAAGGCCCATTGGAACAACTCAAAGTAATTTCTTGGTTTAAAAGTCTCTTAAAATCTAAACTCTGGGGAGGTTTGTCAAACAAACTTAACCAAAAGATCATAACATAAACCTTTTTGTGAATCTGGGTAAAAAAAAAAAAACCACATATTTTATGGTAATAACTTTAAAAGACATCAATCAAACTTAAGCCAATTTTTATATTAAATACTTTGTCCAGACCACAGGATCCTGCTTAATTTATATAAGTACAGTATTTAATTTCTTTGGGCCAATAAAATATTACACCCTAATAATGCCATCCGGAGGCAGGAAAGAAAAATGAAATACACATAATATACAGATGGACACATATAGCAAAACCATACACATCAAGAACATACACATAATCTGAATTACTAACTTTTGTAGAGAAGACATGGACAACTTTAGCCACTTACAGTTTTAAATTTAAAATTTTCATAAACTTCTACAACTTTCAAAAGCTTTTACAAAACTTTTGCAAGTTTCATATTTTCACAAACTTTCTTATCCATTCAGAAATAACCATCTTTAGAACTCACTTTCTTCCTTTTCCCTAAAAGTATTTCCAGCTCACGCCATCTATTACCAAAACCATGCAATTTCTTTTCAACTTAATTTGAATTTTTAACTTTTAGAAACCTCAATTCCAATGGTAACCAAAAATAAGCAACTGGTATTCCCTAGATTGACTTTTATGAACACATTTCATAACCTGTAGAAACAGGTTCCTCTTTTAACAAATAAACTCACATCCAAGAAACACACCTCTAACGAAGTCATTTATTAACAAGACACTCATTAAAAGCTCAAAATTCACTCCAAAGCCTCTCTGCAACAAAAGCCAAAAGCAGACAAACCCAAGACTTGTCCAGCAATCAATGTTTTAGCATTTCAAAATATCTAGATATCCAATAACTTCAATCAAAACTCACTAATTTAGAAATGAATAGCTGAAGTAAATTAAATTGACTTGAACAGATATGGCTAAGGTTCCCCCTCCTTTTGATAAGATTTACCTTCCAAAAAATTTGCATTTTAAAAGTTGGTCCTGTTGAGAGTTCTTGGAAACCAGGTATTTGCATTTCAAAGACAGACTTTGGTTTCCAAGTTGTAGAGGGGAGGGATGGAGTGTTGGCATTTATTATCTTCAGAAGTAGTTCAGAAAATGTCTCTAAAATTTCTTATTAAGTTAAAAAAATTTATCTGTGGTCGTCCTAGAAATTTTTTTATTTCCAGATCAATATATGCTTCCCATTCATCCAGTTTCTAATTTTGCACGCAAAAAATTAATTTTAGGCACTGAAAGAAAATGAGTTTTGGCCATTTTAAGTTGATATCATTTCTAGTTAAATCTTCCCATTTATTTAATACCAGGAGTATTAATGAAGGCTGGGGTCTGGGAGTTTCTGGCCTTGGATGCACAATTCCCCATGTTAATTTTTGTTTTGTTTTGGGATCTGTAGAGTCTGCACTTCAGACTCTCAGAAAGCAATTACAATTGAAAATCCAAAGTTAAAATCCAGCCAATCATTTTTTCCTCCAGTTCCAACTTAGACTGGGTCTGTCAACCCTTAACTTTAGTTCCACCTTGAGGATTTAAAAAGACAGCTCAAATTAAGTCAGGGCCTCACACCTTAAAACAGGGAGGTCTGGAATTTCAGTGGAAGCTCTCACCTAAGTTCACCCTTTGCAAAACAAGGAGCCAGGCAGGTGAGACACAATGGGCCCCTGCTGGTACCTAGATGGGTCCAGGTCTGCAATGTAGTCCTAGGTGGGCTTCTTTGGATTCCTGCTGATTACACCAAGTAAATATCAATGTAAGAAATATTTAAACCTGTAAAGAATTTTTGTGAGTTTATTTGAGCCCAACTGATGACAAAACCTCAACGAGTTGAGATAATGCTCCAGAGAATAGCAGTTTTGCACCTTATTTTATACATTACAATCAATCAAAAGAGGAGGCATAAATGGGTTACATGAAAATCATTGGTGATAGATTAGGAAGGCTGGAGGAAGCCTCCTCTGAGTTTGTGAGGTTTAGTATATGGAACTTTTTAGTCCATTCTTACTGAAACAGCGCCTTTAAAAACTCTCCCAAATTAATCTGTGCAAAGAGGCCCAGTTTTCTCTTGTTAGCAAGTTTATGTAAGTAATTCACTACTTTTTCTCTTTCTGACTGAACTCAAATTATTAAGTGCTAGATTAAGTACCTTTTCATTGATGAATGCTGGATGCTTCCACTTGGGTTTCAAATGGAGGCTTCAGGCAAAACTTCTAGTGCAGTGGTTCTCAACCTTTCTAATTCCACGACCCTTTAATACAGTTCCTCATGTTGTGGTGACCCCCAACCATAAAATTATTTTTGCGGCTACTTCATAACTGTAATCTTGCTACTGTTATGAATTGTAGTGTAAATATCTGATATGCAAGATGTATTTTCATTGTTACAAATTGAACATAATTAAAGCATAGTAATTAATCACAAAACAATATGTAATTATATATATGTTTTCCGATGGTCTTAGGCGACCCCTGTGAAAGGGTCGTTCGACCCCCAAAGGGGTCACGATCCACATGTTGAGAACCGCTGTTCTAGTGGATCCAGTGCCTTGATAATCAAATGAGTCCATAGAAAAACCTGCTTTCCGCGGAGTGAGCTTTATTTTGGAACGCAAAGAAATATGTTGGAAAATACTTCTCATACATTCATGAAACATTCAGAGAATATCTCACTATTTTGGTGTGAGGCTTATTAGCAGGTGGAATTTTCATCCATTCATCTGCACTCTTGAGTTAGTCTGGTATAGTTCACTTTGTTCTATTAAAAAGAGAACTATCAACATGTATAATTGTTCTGATCAGAACACAGAGGGAACAACATTGCTGTAAAAAAAAAAAAAAAGTTAAAAGAGGAAACTGATATCCCCGCAACCCAAATCCACTGGTCCTTGCAGATGTAGTGATGCTATTCTAAGCAATCTGGCCAGTGAAGGCAGATGCAGGGTGTTGGGAAGGAGGCAGAGAGGGGTCTCTTGTCTGGGATGGTCACAATGGGATATGGCAGCCAACAACACAGTCCACCATGGGGAAGGTTGGAAAAAAATGAGTGTTTTTGCTGGCTTAATGTTTTATAACTTACATTTAAACATGAAAAAGTTTCTCCACAGTTGAAGGATACATTATCTATTATTTGAGGAAGAGTTTTAAATGTAAATATAGCTAGTGAATTATAAAGATGACTACATCACATACCATGACAAAATTTTTCCATTCTTTCAGATGTTACATTTAATAGGGGACAACTCCGGTATTTTTTCAAAAGTACTACAATATCGCAAAATCAACCCATTTTTGGGTGTACAGTTCCTTAAAGTTTAACAAATATATAGATTTGTGTAACCACCACCTCAGTGGGTACACAGTTCAATTACCCCCCAAACTCCATCATGCTACCCACTTTGTATTCATATCTTGCCCATTCCCTGAAATCTGGCAACCATTAATCTCCAAACTCCTATAGTTTTGCCTTTTTAAGAATGATACATAAATGAAATCTACCATATGTCACATTTAGAGACAGGTTTCTATTTTTTCAGCATAATGCCTTCAGATTCGTTTAAACTATTCCATGTATCAGTAGTTAATTCTTTTCTTTTTGCTGAGTAGTATTCTGTGATAGAATTGTTTCTGTTTATATGTCCTTTTACCCATAAAGGGATATTTGGATTGTTCCCAGTTTTGAGTAATTATGAAAAGAGCTGCTATAAATATTTGTGTACAGGTTTAGGTCTTATTGCTTTATACATGTAACCCCTTCTCTGACCTATCTGCCTTCAGCACCTCCTTCACCCTTTCCAATTTGCCTTGCATGTTACCATCAAATTAAACTTTAGTCTTCCTTATTTTCAGCTTGTCATTCCTCTGCCCAAAGGCACAGCAGCCCCACCATCTGCAAAGTAAAACCCTACTATCATTCATTTCTCTGCCCAGAGGCAGATTAAGGTAGGTTGAAGTCCCAGGGACAGAAGAAAATATTGGGCCCCTTACAAAAAATAAAGACAGGGAAAATAAAAATACATCTTAACCATATTTTATGCTGCGTAGTAATGAAACCAAACTTGGTGTCATTAGAAAACAGCGTAAAGTTGGGGTTTTGTGGGCCTTTCAGAAGTTGGGGCCCAGGGTGCTTGACTGGTGCACCCATCATTAAATCTGCCTCTGTCTCTGCCCCATCCAAAAAGAACTCTCATCACTCCGCCCCAAGTATGCTTTCTTCTCATCCTTTGTCCTTGCATGGCATTTTCTTCCTCCTGATTGCCCCCCTCTTCTTCCTAGATCCTGGTCCTACTTATCCTTAGGGGTTCAACCTTCATCACTGAGCTTCTGAAGCCACCCCAACTGAAAGTGATCTCTCCCTCCCCTGTTGATGCTCCACACTGTGTCTGCCCCCCTCATATTGCCCTTAGCAAACGTTGCCTGTGTACCTTTCCCCTTTCCTGTGTGTTTTTTTTTGGGGGGGGGGTGGCAGGAAGTGGAGAAGGAGGGTTATCTAACCAGGTAAATATGAATTGGGGATGGGGAGTGGAGGTCAAACTCCAGCTTTCATCAGGCATTAGTGACTCTTATAGTTATAAATGGTGAATCACCTGGAAACCTCAGCATTTCAGAAGGAGCTATTTGCTGACTGGCTCATAGAGTAGCCTTCTTCTTCACTGCACAAAAATTGGAGCAGAAGTTTCATTGTCCCTTCCTCTGCTTATTCTGCTTACATGCAGTCAGAGTAACCCCAACATCATTTTTATTGAGTTATTGACAGAGGATATTGATTCTGTTTTCTTAAATGCCCACAAGAGAAATAGAAACCTTCACGTTCATCCTTGTTCCTAAACCATTTTAGTGCATCAATATAATACCCAGCTACCTTTGAAATTAAGTTAATCAAAGTAGTTTTTAAATATAATAGATCTTTGAAGACAGCAGCAATATATTGGAGAAAAAACTTTTAAGAAATGAATGGAAAAGGTGCACATGTTAATTTTAAAAATGAAGACATGCATTCTGGAGGGTAGACACCTTCAGCCTCTGACCCAATCAATGTCCTGTTTTTGTGCACCAGGAGGGCACAAGGGATAGCTTCAAAACCCAAAGTCCTCCAGGTGGAATGAAGGGAGAAAAAAGGAGGCAGCATTTTACCATTCAGGAGCTCTTATATAAGACTTTGATAACCAGAATATTGTTTTCTATGTTCCATTTAGGAGTCACACTTAAACATTCGTGTGTTCAGTGGAGCTATATTCAGCAACTCCTCTTGAACATTTTAAAAAAGATTTTATTTATGTATTTTTAGAAAGCGGGGAAGGGAGGGAGAAAGAGAAGAAGAGAAACATTGATGTGTGAGAGAAACAATCTGTTGTCTCTTGCTCACCCCCGACCAGGGACCTGGCCCACAACCCAGGCATGTGCCCTGACTGTGAATCAAACCAGCAACCTTTTGGTTCACAGGCCAGCACTCAATTCACTGAGCCACACCAGGCAGAGCAGTCTTGCACATTTTTTATTGCTGTTTCAAACTCATTCCATGGAAGAGCTTGAGATGGGTAGTCCTCTCCCTCACTTCTCTAGCACACTCTGTATGGCTTGAAAACATCTCTCCCAGCACCGCAAAATCTCCTCCACATCCAAAGATTTGGTTGCGTAGTGTGCACTCAGGTGACCACCGTCTGAGGTGATTCGCCCTTTCAGAGTGCACACAGAATTAAGCTCAATCCCCTGGAGGGAGGAGTATCAAATAATTTGTGGGTATATAGTTGAAAACAACCACAGCAATTAATAAATATTTGGGGTCATATAATTTAAGACTATCCAAATATTCTGTGTATTTTGCCAGCAGCAATTATTACTATAATGTTCTGGTGGTGATTTTTATATTTCTCATTTCCTAAGTTTAATATTTCAAATGATTCTGTAAGGAAGATTCCCCTTCCCACCATTTATGTACTGACACAATATTTTGTTTCTATTAGTATAACTTACAGATTTTTAAGTCTTTGGGGTTAAAACCTAATACAATCATTATTTTTATTTTTGTTTTCTGCCTAAATTGTTCCAGCCTCAGACAATGGGAAATCTTTCAGATTGGCATACGCTCATCTTTTTTCTGGTCCCTTGCTTTCTGGTGCTACAAGATGTCGCAGATTCATCTTGTACGTTCCTTTCTCGAGCCCAATAATCAGCCATTTCTCCAAAGAGTCTTGGTTACTTTTATTGGATAATCATATTTGGTAATTAAGACCTGAGTGCATAAAGTTCTGGTTGCTACTGGGGTGGCATTGTTTCTAGGACTTTTCAGCTGATAGAACAAGGAGATACTGATACATGTATGTATACAAAACTGTATATACATACTTATCTGCATTTACTTATGGTGTCTATCTGTATATCTCTATGTATTTGTATGTATATGTGTGTATACACACACAAAAATTCATACTAATACATGTGATTCTAATCCATTATCACAGGTATCCATTTAGCTTTCTTTCCTCTTATTTTTAACTTCTATCTCTGATAGTGAGAAACCTGGTTCTTCTTATTTTTTAAATTTTTTATGAAAGTAGCTCTGTAAAGAGTAATCTTTTTTTAAAAAAAATTATATATTTATTTATTTGTTTATTTATTTATTTTATTTTTAGAGAGAGGGGAAAGGAGAAAGAGAGGGAGAGAAACATCACTGTGTGGTTGCCTCTCACTCGCGCTCCCAACTGGGGACCTGATGTGGAATCTATTCATGTGCCCTGACTGGGAATTGAACCAGCGACACTTGGCTCGCAGGCCGACGCTCAATCCACTGAGCCACAGCAGCCAGGGCAAAACTTGGTTCTTCTTATGTGCAATACATTTACATATTTATTTAACCCTACTATATAAAGTAGTTTCAGAATTTCTATCAGGTACCCCTGTGAGAAGTAAATTTTCCAACCAGAACACAGCATTTTAGTACAGTTCTTTTAGTCTTGAGCCTTGAAATATCCAGTCAAAACACTTTTGCAAAGTAGCTTCGGTCAGCTTTCTTCCCCCCGCCACCTTTTTCAGTCAGGTTATGGCATACATCTGTCATATGCTGAGATTCATTTGTCATAATGTGCTTTTTATTTAAGGCTCCTCCTATATCCTGATATAAAATATATGTTTTTAATTGACATAGAGTAAAAGTCACTCTGTGGTGTGCAGTTCTGTGAAATTTGATACATTTATGTAGTCATGTATAAACTACCACAGTGGCAGATAGAATAGTTTTATCACTTAAAAATTTCCCTTGTGTGGCCCCTTTGTAGTCAATTACCCTTGCCCCCCATCTCCACCCATGAAGCTTCTTTTATATCCCTGTAGATTAGCTTCTACATAATGTTATAAAAATAGAATCACACAATACATATCCTTTTAAGTTAGTCTGATTTTTTTCACTTAACAAAAATACACTTCAGATGCATACACATCATTGAATGAATCAGAAGTTTGTTCCTTTTAATTACTGAATAATATCCATTGTACAAATGTACCACATTTTCATTATATTGATATATTCACCAGTTATAGAACACTTGGGTTGCCTCCATATTTTGCAGTTATGAATAAAACTTATATGAGCATTTATGTGTAGGTTTTGTGTGGACATAAACTTTAAATTTATTTGGGTAAATACCTCGAAGTGGGATTGCTAGGTTGTATGGTAATTGTATGTTTAACTTTATAAGAAACTGCCAAAATGTTCTCTAAAATGACTGACATTTTATATTCCTACCAACAATGAGTGAGAATTCCTTTTATTCCACATGCTCACCCCCGTTTGCTACCTTTTTTGGTTTCTTCTATACCATTCTAGAAAGTGAATAATGGTATGTCATTATAGTTTTAATATGTATTTCCCTCATAACTAATGACATTGAACATCTTTTCATGTACCTTTTGCTGTCTGCATATATTTTTTTATGAAGTTTCTGTTTATATTTTTGCTGCTCACCATTTTGGGGGGATTGTTTTTCTAGTTTTGAATTTTAAGTCATCTATATCTTCTGGATGAAAGTTTCTTTATCAAATATGGGCTTTGCAAATTCTTTCAGTATGTAGTTTATCTTTTTATTCTCATATCAGTGTCTCTCATAAAGTAGAGGCATTGAATTTTTATGATGTTCAGTTTTTCAAGTTGTTAGCTTTTATTACATCTGAAAGCTCATCACCAAACCCAAGACCACGTAGATTTTCTCCTATGTTTTATTCTAGAAGTGTTGTGATTTTACATTCTACCCTTAAGCCTATGGTACATTTGAGTAAATCTTTGTGTAAGATATTATGTATGGGTTGAGTTTTATTTGATATTATTTTTTTGTATATGGATGTCTGATTTTCCCAGTACCATTTGTTGAAGAGATAATTCTTTCTCTACTGAGATGCCTTTGTACATTTGTCAAATGTCAGTAGACTATATTTGTGTGAGTTTATTTCTAGGCTCTCTATTCTGTTCCATTGACTTATGCATCTATTATTTCTCTGCTACCACACTGTCAATTAATATAGCATTATAGTAAGTTTGAAATTGGGCAGTGTGAGTCATCCAGCTTTTCCCCTTCTTTTTCAAATTACTGTAGTTATACTGCCTTTGACTTTTCAATTTTAGAACTAGTTTATTGATATTTATTTTAAAAACACTTGCTCTGATTTTTAATGGGATGTACACCAAACTGAAGAGTACTGACTTCTTAACAATATTGATTCTTCTAATCCATGAACATAGTATATGTTTTCCTTTTAAAATATCTTCTTTGATTTATTTTTATAAGTTTTTTATTGCTTTCAGCAAACAGATCATGCACATATTTTGTTAGATTTATACCTACATGACCAACCTTTTGATGCTACTGTAAGTTGAATTTTTAAAATTTCAAACTGCAATTGTAAATTTCCAATATATAGGAACACAGTTGACAAGGTGACCTTGTATCCTGTGACCTTGCTAAACTAACTTATTAGTTCTAGAATATTTCAAAAAAGTTCTTAGGATTCTCTACATAGACAATCATATTGCCTGTAAACACAGTGTTATTTCTTTATTTTCCATCTGTATGCTTTTCAGTTCTTTTTTTACCTTACTGTATGGACTAAGACTTCCAGTATTATGCGAAATAAAGGTGTTGGGAGAGGACATTCTTGCTTTGTTCATGGTTTTAAAGAATCTTTTGCCATTCAGTAGCTCTTGATTTCTTATAGGTGCCTCTTTTTTTTTTTTTAGATTAAGTATGTTCCCTTCTATTCCTAGCATGCTAAAAGGTTTTATCATGCATGCATGTTGAATTCTGTAAAATGCTTTTACTCTATTTATTAATGTGCTTATATGATATTTATTATTTAGTCTGTTAACATTGTGAATTACATTAACTGATTTTCAACTGTTCATCTAGCCTTACATTCCTGAGATGAATCTCACTTGATGATGATATATTAACCTTTTTATTTTTTATTTTATTTTTTAAAATATATTTTATTGATTATATTATTACAGTTGTCCCAATTTCCCTTCCCTCTGCTCCCCTCCACTCGGTGACCCTCCTCCCTCCAGTTGTCCCCACTTTTAGTCCATGTCCATTGGTTGTGCATATAGTTCTTCTCCACCTCTTCCTGTCTATTCCATTTCCTCCTAATATGCTTCTTAATTCCTGTACCATCTCCCCAGTTTGTCAAATTCTAAAAAAGAATCAACTAGTGTTCTGAGAGTGATTATGTTAAATGGGGGGGGGGTATTAACATCTTAATAATATTAAGTTTTTCAATTTATAAACATGAGTTGCTGCTTCTTTTATTTGATCGTCAAATTCTTTCAACAGTGCCCTGTAGTATTCAAATGATAAATTTTGCACTTCTTTTGTTAAATGTATATATATTTTATTCTTTTTGATGCTATATTAAATAGAATTGTTTTCTTAATTTTGTTTTTTGTTTGTTCACTGATCTTGATTACAAATACAGTAGTCCCTCTCTATATCACGGTCCTCTTATTGCAGCCTCACTGTATCGCGGGATTAAAAAATATATTATATTTAATTATTTATCGTGGATTTTTTGCTATATCGCAGGATTTTGCGGTACTGTATATGTATGTTGTTAAAGTTACGTAGGTTTAAGAGTGTAGAATATGTTTAAGAACATAAGTAGTGTTTATAAAAGTGTGGAAAAGGTTAATAAAGGAGTGGGAAAGGTTAATAAGGGACTGGGAATGGTTTATAAGTGTGTGAGAAGCATTTATAAAGCCTTAAAATATATATAAATACTAAAATAAATGTAAGGTTCTTATTTCGCGGATTTTCACCTATTGCGGGGGGTGGGGTGGGGTCTAGAACGTAATACCCATGATAAGTGAGGGAATACTGTATTGATTTTTGTGTATTGATCTTATTATCCTACAACGTTGCTGAACTCATATTTCAATTTTATATTTATTAGTGTATTCATTATTATTTTCTATATACAAGATTGTGTCATCTCTAAATATAGTTTTTACCCTTTCTTTCTTATATGTATGCCTTCTGTTTCAATTCTTGCTTCATTGCCATAGGGAGGATATTTACTACAACATTGAATAGTAGTGAGAGAAGGTATATTTGTCTTTTTCTGTATCTTAGGGGGAAAGCATTTGATCTTTCACCACTAAATGTAATATTGGCAGTGGGTTTTTTATAAATGCCCTTAATCAGGTTGAGAAATATTCCTCCTATTCCTACTTAGTTGCATGTTTTTTTTAATGAGAGAGTGTTTATTAAGATTTTGAGTTTCCTCTCAGTCAGTTTTGATAGTTTGTGTTTTAAGAATTTGTCCCATCCGTCTAAGCTATCTAATTCATTGGCATACAATTGTTCACAGTGTTCCTTCCATGATTTTTTTCCCCCAAAAAGTCAGTAGGAAGTCGTGGGCTGGGGGTGGAGAGCAATGGGGGGAAAAGTAGGACAATTATAATAAAAAAACAATAAATAAATCAAAATTTAAAAAAAATAGAAACTTTAGATAGACATCTAAAGGTCCTTTAAAGATCTTCCTAGGACTGTTGTTCAAATCTGTTTGGGTTTGACCTGACTGCTTTGAAAAAAAAAAAAAAAAGGTCAGTAGTAATACCCCTCATTCGCTGTGGGAAACCGGCAGGTATGATTCAAAAGACTTTGATGACCACTGTGTGGAGCCCAGCCCTGGGTCTTAACCGGCTGGTTTTTGTCTTTCATGCTTGCTATGAATCCCACCCTCTGGGAGATTTTTAAAATAGAATAGAAATACAAAGTGGCTTTTCAGGAAAAAAGAACCTGCTTTGTTTTTCTCTGAATAGCCCCAAATTGTCAGTAGAATATGAAAAACAGAATGATTAAGTAAGAGGAAATGTTTTTGAACTTGTGAAAAATACCTAAGCGTTTCAACCCTGAATTGATCTACATTTCCCTTTGTTATTACTCCCAACCATTTGGTGAAGGGCTGTATGTGTTTTTTATGCACTTCCCCATGTAGAAAGTAGATAAAAACCCTGGCTAATAAAGAAACGGGAGTGATTTTCCTCAGAAAAAAAACCCCTCCCTTCCTTCCTCAGATAATGAGTGTCTGAGCACTTTCTTAATCCATTCTGAGGGACCCAGAGTCTCTCTCAATTCATTTCTTAGTCATTATAGGTGAAGATTTGTCATTTTTTGATGTTTACAAAGAATGAACTTTTAGGTTGATTTTTCTTCTCTATTTCATGAATTTCCACTTTAATTTTTATTGTGCCCTCATTTACATTCACTCTATATTAGCTTACTACTCTTTTTCCAGTGTCTTAAGGTAGAAGTTTAAGTTTTATTTATTTTCTAAAAATTTTAATATAAGCATTTGAAGCTGTACATTTTCCTGCACTATTCTAGTTGCACCTCATAAGTGTTGTTATGCTGTGTCTTTATTTTCATTCACACAATGTGTTTCCTAATTTCTTTTTTTTTTTTTTTTTTTTTTGAAATGTAAATGAGTATATTTATTAAACAGTTTCAATAAACCCATAAAAGTGTTTTAAGCACAACATCATTAAGGAAAGGACAAAAACATCAGATAATGCATGCATGTCATTCCTTTCTACTTCTCAGACTCGCTTTCTCTTTGAAATCTTTTCTCTTTCCAACTGGTTTTTCCATGGGAGGAATCCAAGTTGAAATGCCAGCTTTGGGTATTTTGTGATGTTGAAAATTTTAAGATACCAGGATAATGGTTGATATATTGCATTACCTACTAAAACAGATCTCCTATGATCAGTTTCATTGTTTCTAAGCCAATAATTATTTTAGAAATAAGACTTTTAATTACAAGACTATATCTACCATTCCTCCACCTCCACTTTCTTTTTTTTTTTTTTTTTTTTTTTTCAGATTTAATGTGTTTTATTGATTAAATTATTACATTTGTGCCAATTTCCCTTCCCTCTGCTCCCCTCCACCCGGTGGCCCCCCTCCCTCCAGTTGTCCCCCCCTTTTAGATTATGTCCATTAGTTGTGCATACAGTTCCTCCCAACCTCTCTCCGTCTATTCCATTCCCTCCTACCTTGATCCCCAATTCCTATATCATCTCCCTCCCTTTCCCCATTCCCCCTCCCTCTTGACCTCCCCCCAATATGCTTCCCGTACCCACAGTTCCTCTTCCCCTCTCGTTGCCTATTTAGTTTGCCTTTGTTTCATCTCCCTAGCTTCTGTTTTTTTTTTAAACCAGTCCCTTTAACATCTCATATAACAGTGGTTTGGATCTAATGAACTCTTTCAGTTTTATTTTGTCCTGGAAACACTTTCTCTGTCCTTCTATTCTGAATGACAATTTCGCTGGATAGAGTATTCGTGGTTGTAGGTTTTGGATTTTCATTACTTTGAATATTTCTTGCCAGTTTCTTCTTGCCTGTAGGGTTTCCCTTGAGAAGTCAGCTGATAGTCTAATTGGGACCCCTTTGTACATAATTCTTTTCTTCTCTCTTGCTGCTTTTAAGATTCTCTCTTTATCTTTAATTTTTGACATTTTGATTATAATGTGTCTTGGAGTGGTTCTCCCTGGGTCCAGTTTCTTGGGAACTCTCCTTGCTTCCTGGACCTGCAGGTCTATTCCCTTTCCCAAGTCTGGGAAGTTCTCCTTTATTATATTTTCACTCAATTTTTCAAGTTCTAGTTCATCTTCCTCATTCTCTGGCAAACCAATGATTCTTATGTTGGGCCTTTTATAGCTGTCCCAGAGGTTTCTGATCCTTTCGTTGTTGCTTCCCATTACCTCTCGCTGCATTGGTTGACTGCTTTTTCCTTCTCCATATTCCAGTTTGTTGAAATGAACTCTGGATTTTATTTCCTTTCCTTCTGTCTCGTATATTGTTTTGTTCCTTTCGTTATGAAAGTTTTTCGCTTCTTTCATATCTTTTTCCTGCTCTTTTGTGAATTCTGTAAGCCACCTGATAACAATGGCCCAGAACTGAGCCTCTGACAGGTTTCTTATCTGTTCATCTGTCAGGTTCTCTATCTGCTGCCTGGTGAGTTGTGTTACCGGTATTTCTAAAGTTGCCTGCCTCATTTTGACAGATGCTTTTTGTTTTCTTGGGCTGGCTGTCGGGGGCAGTGCCTGTGTACGCGTCACAAATTAGCGACCGCGCCTGCTTATCCGCGACCTATTTCGCAGCCCTGTGGTGCTTTCTTTGGGGGCGGGGGTCCAAGATGGATTCACACAGTTATTCAGCTAGGAGACCAGGATCCGTCCTCCCGCCCCCCTGGGCCTCACTGTTCAAGGCGATGCGGTGGCCGCTCTCCCCAGCGCCGGAGTCGCGCACCGGCAAGGGCTTGGCCGCAGCTGGGACTCCTCGCCGGGGTTGCGCACCGCCAGGGGCCCGCCGGGACTCCTCGCCGCCGGGGCTCCGGGTGCCACCGCAAACAGCACTGCCCACTTTAACTCTTACCTGCCCAAATGGCACCGCTGGTTTATAACTTCATATGTTGGACTTCCGTGTAGTTTTATTTTCTGGAATTTCTAGTTATCCTTTGTTTTGAAGTAGTTGTATTCCTCTATAGATGTAGAGGGAGACCTAGCGTGTCCGTCTAAGCCTCCATCTTGGCCGGAAGTCCCTGTTTCCTAATTTCTTTAAAATTTTTTTCTTTGACCCATTGGTTATTGAGGAGTGTGTTTAAAAATTTCTACATATTTGTATATATCTCAACTTTTTAAAAAAATATATTTTATTGATTATGCTGTTACAATTGTCCCAATTTCTTTTCCCTCTGCTCCCCTCCACACAGTGACCCCCCCTCCAGCTGTTGCACCCCCTCTTAGTCCATGCCCATTGGTTGTGCATATAGTTCTTCCCAACATCTTCCTGTCTACTCCACTCCCTCCTACTATGCTTCTTAATTCCTGCATCATCTCTCTCCCTTTCCCACCTTCCTCTTCCCCACTGACCTCCCCGCTATATATTCCCCATACCTATAATTCTTTTCCCACTCGCATTGCCTACTTTGTTTGCCTCTGTTTCAATTCCTTAGCTTCTGTTGGTTGTTGTGATACAGTTTTCATTTTAATGTTCATAGTTTTGATCCTCCTTCTTCTAAACCAGTCCCTTTAACATCTCTTATAACAGTGGTTTGGATCTGATGAACTCCTTCAGTTTTACTTTTTCCTGGAAGCACTTTCTCTGCCCTTTTATTCTGAATGACAGCTTCGCTGGATAGAGTATCTGTGGTTGTAGGTTTTTTTATTTTCATTACTTTGAATATTTCTTGCCAGTCCCTTCTTGCCTACAGAGTCTCCTTTGAGAAATCAGCTGATAGTCTAATTGAGACCCCTTTGTACATAATGCTTTTCTTCTCTCTTGCTGCTTTTAAGATTCTCTCTTTGTCTTTAATTTTTGATATTTTGATTATAATGTGTCTTGGTTTGGTTCTCCCTGGGTCCAGTTTATTTGGAACTCTGTGCTTCCTGGACCTGTAAGTCTATTTCCTACCCCAAGTTAGGGAAGTTCTGCTTCATTATTTTTCCACATACTTTTTCAATTTCTAGTTCTTCTTCACCTTCTGGCAACCCTATAATTTGGATGTTTGCTCTCTTACAGTTGTCCCAGAGGTTTTTGAGCTTCTCCTCATTTTCGTCACTTTTTGCTTCCTCTTTCTGCATTGGTTGATTGTTTGTTCCTTCCTTACGTTCCAATTTGTTGATTTGATCCCTGGTTTTCCTTCCCTCACCACTTGTTTTGTATGTGTTTTTTTTTTTTTTTCATTTCAGCAGGACTAGTTTTCATTCTTTTCCCATCTTGATTAAGTCCCGCTGTTATTTTTGTAAGCTGTCTTATAACTATAGCTCTGAACTGAACCTCAGAAAGGTTATCTATCTGTTCATCTGTTAATTCATGTATTTGCTTTCTGGTCAGCTGTGTTATTGGGATCTCTATCATTACCCCTGACATCCTGGCAGTTTTTTGCTTGCTGGGCAGGGCTGTCACACCTCCTATGCTATAGGGGGAGGAGCCCCGTGTACTCTTCATTACCGGGCGACTGTTTTCACCACACTGTGGCCCTTTGAGTGGGGGCGAGGGTCCAAGATGGATTCCTGCCGTTCACTCTCTGCTGAGAGACTGCGAGCCTCCTCCACCATCCCCACGCACTCTGGGCCTCACAGTCCGAGGCAATGGGGATCTGCCTTCCCTGGCGTTGGAATCGTGAGCTGACGGGTTTGGTCTGCAGCTGGGGGTGCTCCCAGGCACTTCTCATGTTCCCTTAAATATGGGCGTCTGTGCTTACCGCAGTCCCACCGCCCATCGTTGCTGCTGTCGCCACCAGCACAGCTTGACCTCTTTACCCTGGCTTCACCCCTCCTACCCATCAGGATGAGCACCACTTGTTTATAACTTCATACGTTTGACTTCCATGTAACTTTATTCTCTGGAACTTCTGGTTATTTCTGGTTTTGCAATAGTTGTAGTCCTTCTTAGTTGTGGAGGGAGATGGAGCATGTCAGTCTAGGCCTCCATCTTGGCCAGAAGTCTCCCAACTTTTTTCTGACGTTGATTTCTAATCTCATTTTTTGTAGTCAGAACACATACTTTTTATTATTTCTATTTTTTACATTTATTGAGGTTTTTATGGTTTATCATATGGACTATCCTGGGGAAAGTTTATTGTGTAGCTGAGAAGAATGTGTATTCTGCTATTGCTGGGTGAACAATTCTATAGATATCTGCTAGGGCAAGTTGATTTACACCATTTTTCAAGTCTTCAAATTTCATTGTTGATCTTATATCTTATTGTTTTATCCATTATTGAAAGTGAAATATTGAAATCTCCAACTGTTATGTAGTTATCTGTTTTTTTCATCAATTTTTATTTTTTGCTATATGTATTTTCAGCCCTGTTGATAGTTGCATATATTTGTACTATTGTTTTGTTTTCTTGATGGATTGACCATTGTATCATTTTGTATATTTTATTACATTTTAAATTTTTAATTCTATTTTGTCTGATAATAGCATTGCCACTCCAGCTTTCTTGTGGTTATTGTTTCTTTCTTTCTTTCTTTCTTTCTTTCTTTCTTTCTTTCTTTCTTTCTTTCTTTCTTTCTTTCTTTCTTTCTTTTTAGATAGAGAAGGGAAGTGAGGGAGAAAGAGAGAGAGATAGAAATATTGATGTGAGAGAAAAACATTAATTAGTTGCCTTCCATATACACCCCAACTGAGGATCAAACCCACAATCCAGGCATGTGCCCTGACCGGGAATCAAACTGGTGACTTTTTGGTTTGTAGGACAACACCCAACCAACTGAGCCACACCAGCCAGAGGTGTTTTCAAGATATATATTTTTTTATCCTTTTGTTTTCAATCTACTTATATTTTTTAATATAAAGTGTGTCTCCTATAAACAAAATGTAGTTGAATCTTTTTAAAATTCAGTCTGACAACCTCTTGACTTTTGTTTGAAATGCTTCATTTACATTTAATGATATTAATGAAATAATCAGATTTATTACTGCTAACTCACTTTTTGTCTGTCATATGTTTCATGTATTTTTTATTCCTCTTTCCTTTTTTTTTTCTTAAGTTAATTGAATATATTTTAATGAAGACTTTTACTTTATTTAAATGACTTTTTCATTATATTTTTAAAGTTATTTCTTTTGTGGTTGCCATAGGACTCGGCATATACATATTAACTTATCAGAATCTGTTTTAGATTTATACTAAGTTAATTCCAGTGAGATCTAGAAACATCACTCTTATATAGTTCTATTCCCTTCTTCCAGTTATTGTGGTATTATTGTTATACATATTTCATCAAAAATATTATAAACCCATTGTTATTATTATTGTTTTATATAATCATGTCTTTTAAGAAGACAAAAGAAGAATAGTAAATACATATTGATAGAATTTATGTTTACCTCCTTATTTGTCACTTCTGGATTCATTTCCTGAGCCCAATACAGCTTTGTTTCCACCTATCATTTTTGTGCTTTTATTGGCAAATACATTTCTTTTTTCTATGTCATATGCCAAAAATACACTTAAATGTATCGTTTTGAACAGTTGCTTTTTAAAATCAGTTAAGAGAGAGATCCAAGACAGAGGCAATGCAGGAGGAAGATACACTCACGTTCTCCCAGGACCAAACTGGAATTACAACTGAAATATAAAACAATCAACCTAAATAACCAACTGGAGACTAGCTGAGTAGAAGTCTTATGACCAGGATTTACAGAATAAGCCATATCAAAACTTGCAGGAAGGGTGGAGATGCAAAAAGGGTTGGTCCCACTCCCATGAACAGTGGCTGAGATTGCTGAGGGATATCTCAGCTGCAAAGGTTCCCCCCTGAGTATCTGGAAATCAAACCCAAGCCAGGCTACACAGCCCAGTGCACCAGAGCAGGAAATAGGTGCCCACTTAACATCTGGCTGTGAAAATCAGCAAGGATTATGCCTGCCAGGGAGAGAGAAGAGTCTGCTAGAGACACAGGTGCCCTCTTAAAGGAGCAATGCACAAACTCTCATTTGAAGTCACTCACCTTGGGCTCCAACAGAGGGAGAGAAGAGCAAACTAGAGTCATATAAAGAAAGATTGGGGTTTGTGGCCTTGGAAAGAGAGCTGAAAGGATAGCTGCAAGGATCCCTGAGCTTAGTCCTTCTCCCATGCAACAAACGTCACCTTTATTGGTTGGAGTGCTCCCTTTTCTTAGAATAATCCGCTTGGTGGAATGCAATAGTCCCACCCTTTGGACTTCACAGCACACCACCTTGAGGGCTCATGCCCTGCTGAGGAGTCAGCTGCCTGGGCTGGGGTGTAGAGGTCTGGATAGACTCAGAAAGTATTAGTGACTGAGTGGTGTGGCATTGGGGTGGGAGCCATTCCCCCTACTTTCCTGCGAACCTGACAAGCACCTCCCCCGGAACGGAGATCTCCTAGTCCCACCCCCAAACTCTTGGTGGCCCAGCCCTACCTAGTGTAAGCTCCCCAGGAGGTCTGGGAAAAATCTAGGACAGACTGAATTGTGTGGTTGTGGGGAAGTGGTCACTCTTCCCACTTTCTCCCAAGCCTGACCAGTGCCTCTAACTCATGGGAGATCCACTAGCCTCACCCCGCTAAGCTTGGGCTCCCAACAGAATCTGGGATGGAGTGAATTGTGTGGCTCTAGAAAGGAGCCATTTTTATCTCACATGTCACACTGGACCAAAGCCATCCATTCACAAAGCCAAATGCTGTTGTGTTTGGACCTCATAAACACTGCTGGCATCGCCCTGACGACTCTCTGAGACCTCACTCCACACCAAAGGTCTGTGGGTTCCCAGCAGGTGGCAACTAGACTTGGTATAACATGAAACTTTTGCTGAGTGGCCTCAGACCTAGCACTGGCACCAAGTTTGGACCTGTATCTATCTGGCAGACAGCACTTTCCATATACCTGGTGACTCACTGGGAAACTATCTCATGCATTTCAAGTATGGCCAGATGCTCTTTCAGTGACTGAGCCTAACATGCAGCTGGAAGGCCAAGGCAGAACTTGGGGGCCCTTGGGCCTTTTACTGAAATTCCCCCTGGCTCATCCTGGTGAAAGCTGGCTTTATTGCACAGCTTAGTCCTTCCAATACACATCTAGTACCAGCCACAAACTGTGGATCAATTTATAGCCCCAAAGAAGTTACCAAGGAATAGTCACAGGCAGCATCTGATCCTGCACTAGAGGTCCTCCAAAGATGTTCCAGAACAGACACACACAGTAACAAGCTTCAGATAAACTCAGAGCAGGATCCAATTAGTTTCATATAGAGGATATACAAAGGAAGATCTCAGGAGGCACCAGGCACTGCTGAGGCAAACTTTATTTCATGTGGTCAGCACCTGTACAACAGCTTGTACACTGGGGTTGAGGTCCATTCTTACAGTCAATCAGTCTAAGGGTGGACCCCACATATGAATGGACCAATAGCAATCAAGACTCATCTACAACAGGGGGACTCTTATAATCTACACATGGGACATTCGTGACCCAGCTCAGGTGATCAAGAAGACTACATCACTGGGTCCCACAGACACCTACTATATACAGCCACACACCTACTATATACAGCCACCTTACCAAGACTGGGAGACATAACAGACCTACCTAATACATAGAAAAAAGACAAAAAATCAGCCAATATGGGGAGACAAAAAAACATATCTAATGTGAGAGAATAGAGAAATCTCTGGAAAAAGAGTTAAATGATATGGAGGCAAGAAATTAACCAGAAATAAAGTTCACAAAAAAAGAATATAAAGATGCTCGGGAAACTTAGTGACAACTACAACAGCATGATAAATGAAATGGAAACAATAAAAAAGAACCAGTGAGAAATTTAAAAAATAATATCTGGGTTTCCAGTCAAGATGCCTGCATAGGCAAAATAGCCTGGCTCTTCTCAAAACCACATCAAATTACAACTAAGCTATAAAACAACCATCATTCAGAACTGGCAGAAATCAAGCTGAGTGGAAGTCCTATAACTATGGAATTAAAGAAAAAGAACAACAACTATGGAATTAAAGAAGAAACCACATTGAGACTTGTAAGAGGAGAAAAGAAGAGGAACAAGCTGGACCTACACCCAAGTGTGGTAGATAAAAATCAGGAGGAATATCTGAGAAATGAGGAGTCTCAGCCCCCCCCCGCCCCCACCAAGATCCCATTCCCAGGGTTCCAGTGCGAGGAAGCAAATACCCATAACTTCTGGCTGTAAAAACCAGTGGGGATTGAGGCTGCTGTAGTCTCAGGCAGTTCCTCTTTTTTTAAATGTGTATCAAGAGTTTGGGGTTTCTTTTTTCCAGTTCTTTATTATTGTTCTATTACAGTTGTCCTATCTTTCCCCCACTGCTCTCCCCTGCCACGCCCACCTCCCGCCTCTCCCACAGTGAGTCCCCATCCTGTTGTCCATGTCCATGGGTCATTTACATTAGTTTGTTGACTACACCCTTCCCCTTCTCTCAACCTTCTCCCCCTCCCTCTCCCTTCTGGTCACAGTCAGTCTGTTCCTTGTTTCCATGCCTCTGGTTCTATTTTGCTTATTAGGTTCCTGTATTAGGTGAAATCATGATATTTTTCTTTTGCCCCCAGGCTTCTTTCACTAAGCATAATACTCCCTGATTCCATCCATGCTGTTGCAAAAGGCAGAACTTCCTTCTTTCTTTCTGCTGCACAGAATTCCATCATGTAAATGTACCACAGTTTTTTGATCCACTCATCAACTAATGGGCATTTAGGCTGTTTCCAGCACTTGGTTATTGTAAATAACACTGTTATTAACATAAGAGTGCATAGGTTCTTCTAAATTGGTGTTTCAGGATTCTTCCGGTATAATCCTAGCAGTGGAATCACAGGATCAAAAGGCAGTTCCATTTTTAGTTTTTTGAGGAAATTCCATACTGTTTTCCACAGTGGCTGCACCAGTCTGCATTCCCACCAACAGTGCACTAGGGTTCCCTTTTCTCCACATCCTCGCCAACATTTGTTGTTTGTTGGTTTGTTAATGATGGCCATTCTGACTGGTGTAAAGTGATATCTCATTGTGGTTTTCATCTGCATCTCTCTGATGGCTAATGATGTTGAGCATTCTTTCATATGCCTATGGGCCCTCTGTATATCCTCCTTGAAGAAGTGTCTGTTCAGGTCCTTTGCCCATTTTTTAATTGGATTGTCTTCTTTGTGTTGAGCCATATAAGTTCTTTATATATTTTGGAGATCAAACCCTTTTCCAAAGTATCATTGGTGACTATGTTTCCCATATGGTTGGTTCCCTTTTCATCTTGCTGACGTTTTCATTAGCAGAGCAGAAACTTTTTAGTTTGATGTAGTCCCATTGGTTTATTCTTTTCTTTATTTCCCTTGTCCTGGGAGATATATCAGCAAAAATATTGTTGCATGGGATATCTGAGATTTTACTGCCTATATTTTCCTCTATGACTTTTATGGTGTCACGGCTTGCAGGCAGTTCCTCTTAAAGGGCCTGCACACAGACTTACTTGGACTCACTCCATCTGAGCTCCAGCATGTGGGAAGAAGATTGAAAGGAATAAAAAACATATGGGGAACAACTGAGTTGTCTGGCATCAGGGCAAGAGCTCACGGGCAGCTTTCTCCCAGACAGAAGTGCTGCCAGAGGCCATTGTTCCCTTTCTGAGCCCTCCCCTCACAGAGCCAGTAGGCGGAAGCTATATCTGAAATTCCATCAACCTGGTTGACACTATTTATCCTGCCTCACCCAACTTTTGGGCCCACCCAAACTGTTTCCAGTGGTTTTTCCATACAAAAGGTATGTTTTTGTTCATGCTTCAGATTCTCTTAAATTCTCTCAATCAAGCAGCATCTGGCTTCAGCGAGTCCTGTACCTCTTGTTAAGTTGCCCCATGCCTGGCACTAATAGCAGCCAGCCTTGATTCAGAGCTTGGTCTCATTGGGGCACCACCAAGTCCAGCACCAGTTAACGTAATGTAAACATCATTTATGCCTGGGTCTTTTTATGTTGTTTAAGTACCCACTAAGTTCCTTGAGCATCCTGATAACCAGTATTTTGAACTCTGCATCTGATAGGTTACCTCCATTTTGTTTAGATCTTCTTTTAGAATTTTGTTCTGTTCTTTCATTTGGGCCATATTTCTTTACCTTCCCAATTAAGCAACCTCCCTGTGTTTGTTTCTGTGTACTAGGTAGAGATATTTTGACTCCCTGTTTAGTAGCATGGCCCATTGTAGAAAAGCACACCTGTAAGTTGCATGGGATGGAGCCTTAGGTAATCACCAGTGTGGGGCAACCTGTGTCACCACTCTGTATCTCTGCATGGGTGAGAGCTTGGGGAGGGGACAACGCTGCTGCCTGGCCTCTGTAGATTTTCCCAGGAGAAAACTGTCTCCTGGCACTCATCCTGTTTCCAGTCACTTCAATTTATCCCCATATGCTACTGGTGCACTTCCAGCTGTTGCCCTGGTGCTGAATCCCAGAGCGGGTGAGTCTGTGTAAGTCCTAAATCTGTTGTGGGCCCTTTAAGAGAAGTCTTCTGAGAATCTCACCATTTCTTCCACTGCCCCAACCCCCACAGTTTTTACAGCCAGAAATTATGGGGACTCATCTTCCTGGTGCTGGAACCCTGGGCTGGGTGGTTTTGTCAGTCTGGTCCAGTGTTGGGATTCCTTGCTCCTGAGGCATCCTTTCAAATTTGTTTCTACCACACATGGACGTGGGACTCCCCTCCCATTCTCTATCTCTGCTCCTCTCTGCCCCTCTCCACCTCTCTGAGCCACTCCATGCATCTCCACATCACCACCCGCAAAGAGAGAATCTTAAAAGCAGTAAGAGAAGAACAATTAGTTACCTACAAGGGAGCTCCTATAAGCCTGTCAGCTGGTTTCTCAAATAACAAACAAACAAACAAACAAACAAACTGGGCTAGAAGAGATTGACAACAAATATTTTAAGTGATGAAAAGCAAGGACCTACATCCCAGATTACTCTACACAGCAAAGCTATCATTTAGAATTGCAGTACAGATAAAGAGCTTCCCAGACATTACCACCAAACTAGTATTAAATGAAATGTTAAAATGTCTTCTTTAAGAAGAAGGCAAAAGATTAAAAATATTAACAAAATGGCAATAAAATTGTACATAGCTATCAACAATTGATTCTAAAATGCAAATTAAACAAACAAGAAGAACATAAACACAATCATAGATACAGAGAATGTTTCGAGGGCCACCAGATGGGAAGGATGCCTGAGGGGTTGTGCAAAAAGATGAAAGGATTGGGAGGTGCAAATTTGTAGTTACAGAATACTCATGGGGATATAAATTACAGCATAGGGGATAGAGTAGCAAAAGAACATATATTCATGATCCATGGAAATAGATAACAATGTAAGGATTTCCTGAGAGAGTGGGGGAGGGGGGCAAAGGAGGAAAAATTCAGACAACTGTAACAGCATAATTAATATAATTTTTAAAAATTAAAAAATAAAATATTCAACAAATAATGGATGATCAATATCTCCTTAAGGTTCTGTCTACTATTGCTTGATATATTTTTAGTGCATACTTGTTTTAAATTTTATTTTCAACTACAGTTTACATTCAATATTATTTTGTTAGTTTCAGGTGTAAGCATAGTGGTTCAGCAATGATATACTTTACAAAATTGTTCCCCTGATACTTCAATTACCAACCTGACACAGTATATACTTATTATGATATTATTGACTATATTCCCTATGCTGTACTTTACATCCCAGGATTATTGTGTGACTGCCAATTTGTGCTTCTTAGTTCCTTTACCTTTTTCACCCAACTCCCTAACATGTGCCCCGCCTCTCCAAACTGTATATATGTTGGTTTTATTTTCTTATTATAGTGCCCATTTTACTAGTATACAATCTCTTGTTTTGTTCACTACTAAATGTTTACATTCAGTGTTATTTTGTCACATATTGAAAATATTACCCTAGATCTCTTTTGATATTTACCTGGAATCCAATCTTTGTATAACTTTCTCTGCCCTTTTGTATTACTTGTATTTCTTATTTTAAAAAATATAATATTGACTCTTTCCTGTAAAATCAAATATAATATCTGAAATGAAGACTATACTAGAAAGAAAATAAAGTAGGACAGATGAGTCAGAGGATCAACTCAGTGATTTTGAAGATAAAGTAGCAGAAAACACCCAATCATAGCAGCAAAAAGAAAAGACTTTTAAAAAATGTGGTGGCATAGGTAAACACAGCTCACCTCCTAGCACAACCACATTAAAAGTACAACTAAAATAAGATCACTAAGAACTGTCAGAAATTGAGTTGAATGGAAGTCTGACAACTACAGAATTGAAACCACATCCATCCAGACTGGTAGGAGGGCCAGAGATGCAGAATGGGCTGGTCCCACATCCATGGGTTGTGGATAAAAATTCAGTAGCTAAATCTTGGGAGTAAGGAGTCCCAGACACACACCAGGCACCCCAGCCCAAGGTTTCAGTGCCAGAAAGATAAGTCACCAGATCTTCTGGCTGCAAACACCAGCAGGGATTGAGTTGGTGGAAGAAAATTCTGGAGTCCCAAACAGTTTCCCTTAAAGAATCCACACACAGACTTACTCAGATTTACTTTCTCTGAGCTCCAGCACTGGGATAGAAGCTCAAAATGCATCAGTGGCATACAGGGAGGAAATAAAGTGTCCGGCATCAAGGCAGGAGCTGGATGACAGAAAGGTGGTTAGAGACAATTTTCCTTTCTCTGAGCTTTCCACCCATAGAGCCACAGAGCCACAGAGCCTTCAGGCCAGTGCCATATCTGAGACTCAATCAACTTGGTTAACACTGTTTGCCATGCCTTGAAGATCCCTTGAAACTGTCTCACCCAACTTATGGGTCCACTTAAACTGTTAACCATGACTTTTCCATATGAATGGCTGGTCTTGGCTCATGCTTCACAAATTTCTAAATTCTTTCAAACAAGCAACAGCTAGCCTCAGTGAGCCCCCAACCCCCATACAACTTGCTAAGTGGCCCCAGGCCTGCCATAGTAGGAGCCAGCTTATACTCACAGCCTGTCTTTGCCTGAGAATGTCCAAACACAGAAAAAGTAGCAGCCATCTCAGATTGCTTTATAGCTCAGGCAGGTGGCCCCTTGAAAACAGAGGCAGGGACTGACATTGGCCTGCACCACTTGGGAAACCCCAGAGCCTTCACACCTAGTAGACAGCTACAGACCATGTTGGAGCACCACCACCCTGGCCCTGCACAACTGATCCTCAGCAGAAGACAGATGTTGGTTGTCAGTGGTCATAGCCAGTCCTTGCAGCTGACTGGCCTAGGTAAATCCCTCTATTGACTGTAAACATCAATCGAGGCTGGACTATCAGAGGAGGGTATACTTAGCCCACACAAAGGGTGCATCTCAAGTACCTAGCTTGGGTAACAGGGGAGGCTGTGCCACTGAACCCAAAAGACACTTACTACATTAGGCCACGCTACCAAGACAGGGAGTCATAGCAGCTCTACCTAATACACAGAAACAAACACAGGGAGGCTGCCAAAATGAGCAGATAAAGAAACATGGCCTGAAGGAAAGAACAGATCAAAACTCCAGGAAAAAAAAAAAAGAAAAAACTAAACAAAATGGAGATAAGCAATCTATCAGATGCAGAGTTCAAAACACTGGTTATAAGGATGTTCAAGGAATTCAGTGAATAGCTTAACAGCATAAAAAAGATCCAGTCAGAAATGAAAGATTCACAAATTGAAATAAGAAAATTTTACAGGGAAAAAAATGTAGACTCGATGAAGCCAAGGCTCAGATCAATGATTTGGAACATATGGAAGGAAAAATCAATCAATCAGAACAAGAAGAAAAAAGAATCCAAAAATTGAGGATAGTGTAAGCATCCTCTGGGAAAATTTCAAGCATTCCAATATTTACATCATATAGGTGCCGGAAGTAGAAGAGAAAGAGCAAGAAATTGAAATATATTTGAAAATATAATGAAAGAAAACTTTCTTAATTTGGAGAAGAAAATAGTCATGCAAGTCCAGTTAGGCTGAGCTGCCTCCAACTCCCCAGCTTGGTTGGAAACTTCTCTGTCCAGTGGAGGTTTTAGGACCACAGCGGAACAAATTTATCCAGGACACTGTATTTTGTCTGGGGAGAATGGGAGGTGGGTATTTCCTCTAGTGGAGAAAGCACAAGACCTCTGTTCCTCATGTATTTTATTGAGAAGGGTATGCATGGGAGATACAAGGTCAAAATTCATAAATCATCAATTAGCTTTTAGGCACCCAGATTACAGTTGACAGTTAGAGATTACAGATATCAATATAGAGGACACAGTGACCAGTCTGTGTCAGGGTCTATTAAACATCTTGATGCCACACTGGCATTAGGTGCAAGGTTTCATACATTCTTTGCTACAGAGTGCTTATAGTTAACTAAGACATAAGAAAATCAGAGCAATCTCTAAAGCATAATATGTATTCTTTAAATCCAGTTCCCATGGGAACCCTCTGAGTGGCCTTCAGTCCTGTCTGCCTCAGCCTTCCAGTTTTCTGTTGAGACTTAGAGGCCTCCCAGGGGACCCTGGCTCATGGCTTGGGCTACAATTCCCAAAACCACAAGGAGCAGTTCCCCATAGCCCAGGAAGCACAGAGAATCCCAAACAATATCAATGCAAAAGGGCCACTCCAAGACATATAATTAAAGTGCCAAAGGTTAAAGATAAAGGGAGAATCTTAAAAGCAGCAAGAGAAAAGAAGTTAGTTACCTACAGGGGAGTTCCCATAAGGCTCTCAGTTGATTTCTCAAAAGAAACTTTGCAGGCTAGAAGGTATTGGCAAGAAACATTCAAAGTCATGAATAGTAGAGACCTACAGCCGAGATTGCTCTATCCAGCAAAGATATCATTTAGAACTGAAGAGCAGATAAAGAACTTCCTAGACAAGAAAAAACTAAAGAAGTTCATCATCACCAAACCATTACTCTGAAAAATGTTAAAGGGACTTATTTTAGAAAAAGAAAGTCAAAACTATGAACAATAAATGCCAGTAAATACATATCTATCAAAATTGAATGTAAAAAACCAAACTATGCAAACAAAAAGAACAGAGACAGAATCATGGATATGGAGAGCATTTTGATGGTTGCCAGATGGGAGGGGTGTGTGGAGGAATTGGTGAAAGGGTGAGGGGATTAAGAAGTACGGATTGGTTATTACAGAATAGCCATGGGGCTGTAAAGTGCAGTATAGGTAATGGAGTAGCCAAAGAACTTATCCGCATGACACATGGACATGAACAGTGTTGTGGGGATTGCCTAAGGGAGTGCGGGTTGATGGAGGAGGGCAAAGGGTGAAAATTGAGACAACTGTAATAACATATTCAATAAAATATAATAAAAAATGACTTTTATGTTCTGGTTGGTATGGTTCAGTAGATTGAGCACTGGCCTGTGAACCAAGGGGTCTCTGGTTAGGTTCCCAGTAATGGTATGTGCCTGGGTTGTGGGCCAAGTCCCCAGTTGTGGACATGAAGGAGGCAACCACACAATGATGTTTCTCTCCCTTTCTTTCTCCCTCCGTTTCTCTCTTTCTAAAAATATATAAATAAAATATTTTAAAAATAAAAGACTTTTAAATAATGAGGATAGTTTAAGGGGCCTTTGGGACAACATGAAGCATAACAATATCTGCAGCATAGTGGTACAAGAATGAGACCAGATATAACAAGGGATTGAGAATCTATTTGAAGAAATAATGGCTGAAAACTTTCCAAACCTGATGAAAGAAAGACACATCAGTCTACAAAGTGCAGGGAGTCCCAAACAAGAAAAACACAAATATGCATGCCAAAGTTAAAGATAACCCTGGTTGGTGTCACTCAGTGGGTTGAGCATTAGCCTATGAACCAAAAGGTTGCGAGTTCAATTTCTAGTCAGGGCATATGCCTCAGTTGTGGGCCAGGTCCCTGATTTGGGGCATGTGAGAGGCAACCACACATTGATGTTTCTCTCCCTCTCTTTCTCCCTCCCTCCCCTTTCTCTAAAAAAAATTAATTAATAAAATATAAAAAAGAATCAAAACAAAGAAAGAATCTTAAAAACAGCAAAGGAAGACAGTTACCTACAAGGGAAGTCCCATAAGACTATGTCAATTTCCCAAAAGGACCATTTTGGGTCAGAAGGAATTGGCATGAACTATTCAAAGTGATGAGAAACAAGGACCTCCAAAAAAGACTACTTCAACCAGCAAGGCTACCATTTAAAATTAAAGGAGAAATAAAGAGTTTTTCAAATGAGAAAAAGCTAAAGATGTTCATTCCCACAAAACCAGTACTATAAGAAATATTAAAGGGTCTTCTTGAAGAAGAAGAAAGAGGAGAAGAGGGAGAGGGATTGAGACAGGGAGGGGAAGGAGGAGGATGAGGAGGAGAAGAAGAAAAGAAGAAGAAAAGAAGGAACATAGTTAAAAGATTAAAGTGGCAATAAATATGTACCTATCAATAATTACTTTAAATGTAAACAGCTTAAATGCTCTAATCAAAAGGCATAGGGTAGCTAAATGGATTAAAAAACAAGACTCATATATATGCTGTCTACAAGAGACCCATCTTGGAACAAAATATATATATACCTATCCTAAAAGTAAAGGGGTGGAAAAAAATTTCAGATTCAGAAGATGATGGAGGAGTGAGGGGAGGCTGCACTTGCTTGGTCCTGAGACCTGTCTGTAGTTTAGGCTAATTGTGGACAGAACGTCTCAGTTAACATCTGGATACTGGCAGGAGTAGAGCCTTAATGCTACTGGATCAGAGAAGACTGGGAGCCACCTGTCTGGTGAGGATAGCGGAGGAGAAAGGGACAAGATGGGATTCGTGGCTGGCTTGGTTTCTCAAGCTGCAGCTGGCAGAGCACAAAGATTTTTTTAGTGACCTTAGGTTTCCCCTGAGAGGAGTTGGGAGGAGAGCGAGGTTCTGCTTGCTGGCAGAGCCTGGAGTGGGCCCGATGGCATCTGGCTCTGAGAGGCAAGGAACAGCGTACTTCTGTGTGTGTGTGTGTGTGTGTGTGTGTGTGTGTGTGTGTGTGTGTGTGTGTGTGAATGTTTTTCTTTCTTTTCTCTCTTTCTCTTTTGATTGTCTTTTGCGGACAGTGGAGGAGAGACTAAGGGTGGGGTGAAATTCTTGAGGAACACAGAAACGCAATTGCCCACTCCCCAACCCTCTCCATGAGTCGCAGGAGACACACACAAAAGTGCCCCAGCCTGTCCCAACAAGCGCACAGCAAAGCCACATGCTGGCACACCCAGGTGCTCCGGCATGCCCCAAAAGGTGCGCAACCAACCCACCTGCTTCCACATCCAGGCACCCCCATCCGCTGAAACTGTTGCACAACTAGTCTGCCCACTGCCAGCCCAGTGCCAGTGCACAGAGGAGCTTTGGGCCCACCCGCCCCAGTGTGCAACTGCTCAAACCACCCTTAGCCTGCACAAGGGAGTGCACTCAACCCTGGCTGAGACCAAAGGAGGGTGAAGTGAACTAGAAGCACTTTGTAAAAGTTTTGGTTGCTGGCTCTAGAGGAAGAGCAGAGAGAGCAGCATACTAGCTTCTAGTATAGAAGCAACCACAGTGTTACAGGAGAAATCACTTAAGTAGACTATGTACTTGCTTCCAAGTGGCATCAGTTGGAGGCAGCAGCTCAACAGCTGTAGACAAGAAGGTCACACCACAGAGGGAGAAAATAAAGGCCGATCAATATAAGAAGCAGAAACAAACAAGACCAACTACCCAAAATGGGGAGGCAGAATAACACCCCACCAAACAGGAACAACACCTCACCAAAAGGAAAGGAGGAATTCCCAGAAGGAGGGGTAGATGAAATAGAGGCAAGAAACATATCAGACATGGAATTCAAAACAATAGTAATGAGGAAGCTCAATGAACTCAGCAAACTCAAAGAAACTACAACGAACTCCAGGGGAACTACAAAGAACTCCAGGGAAGCTACAAGGAACTTACTGAGAACTACAGCAGCATAAAAAGGGACATAGAAACTATCAATAAAAATCGGGAAGAAATGAAGAATATAATTTCTGAACTGAAGAACACAGTAGAAGCAAGCAAAAGCAGGTTAAGTGAAACAGAGGATTAGATTGGTGAGTTAGAGGACAACATAGTAAAAATTCCCAGACAATGCATCAAAGGGGAAAAAAGACTGAAAAGAATGAAGAGGGTTTACAAGAAGTGCAGGACAACATGAAATGAAACTATAACTGTATCATAGGGATACAAGAAGGAGAAGAAGAGGAGCATGAGGTAGAAAACCTGATAGAAAAAGTAATGACAGAAAACTTTCCTAACGATGAGAGAAAAAAATTATGCAAGTTCAGGAATCACAGAGGGTCCCAATGAAGATGAACCCCAAAAAACCCACTTCAAGGAACATCATAATTAAAACAGCAACATTCAAAGACAAAGAGAGAATCCTAAAGGCAGCAAGAGAAAACAGCTAATAAAATACAAGGGAACTCCATTAGACTATCAACTGATTTCTAAACAGAAACACTACAAGCGAGAAGGGAATGGCAAAAAGACATTTCAGGCAATGAAAAACAAAGGCCTACAGCCAAGACTACTATATCCAGCAAGGCCCTTTTTCAAAATGGAAGGTAAAATAAGGAGTTTCCCAGACAAAGGAAGACTAAAAGAAGACATCTCCACCAAAGCAGCATTGCAAGAGATGCTAAAGGGAACGCTTTAAGAAAAATAAGAAAAAGAGAGAGGGAGAGGGAAACAAGAACAAAGGGAAATGAATACATACCTGTCAATAATAACCTTAAATGTAAATGGATTAAATGCTCCAATCAAAAGATATAGGGTAATGGAATGGATATGGAAACATGACCACATATATGCTGACACACCTCAAAACAAAAGATTTACACAAACTGAAAATGAAGGGATGGAAAACAGTATTCTAAGCAAATGGACATGAAAAAAAAAAGCTGGAGTAGCAATACAAATATCAGACAAAACAGATTTCACAGCAAAGGCCATGAAAAGAGACAAAGGAAGACATTTTATAATACTTAAGGGAACAACTCATCAAGAAGATATAACCCTGGTAAACATATATGCACCCAACATAGGAGAACACAAATATGTAAGAAAAATATTGGAAGACTACAGGAAAGATATCAACAGCAAGCCACTCATAGTAGGGGACTTTAACAACCCATTGTCAACAATGGACAGATCTTCACAGCAAAAAGGATATTGAGACATTGAACAACACTCTAGATGAAATGGACTTAGTTGACATATATAGAACTTTTCCCCCAAAGAAGCAAAATGTACATTCTTTTCAAATGCACATGGAACATTTTCAAAGATAGACCACATGGTAGGACATAAAACAAGCCTCAGGAAATTCAAGAAAATTGAAATTATATCAAGCATCTTCTCAGACCACAATGCCTTGAAACTAGAAATCAACCTCAACGAAAAAACTCAAAGACATTCAAACTCATGGAGAATGAATAACGTGATATTAAATAATGAATGGTTAACAATGATATTAAAGAAGAAATCAAAAAGTTTCTGGAAACAAATGATAATAGCCCACAACAGCCCAAAACCTATGGGACACAGTGAAAGCAGTCCTGGGAGGAAAGTTCATAGTAACACAAGATAAGTAAAAAGGATAGAAGAATCCGAAATAAAAACCTAACACTACAGCTACAAGAACTAGAACAACAACAAACAAAGCCCACAGTGAGTAGGAGAAAGGAAATCATCAAGGTCAGAGCAGAATTAAATGACATAGAGACTAAAAAAACAGTTCAAAATATAACAAAAGTAGGAGCTTGTTCTTTAAAAAGATAAACAAAATCGATAACCCTTCTGTCAGGCTCATCAAGAAAAAAGAGAGGACCCAAACAAAACCAGAAATGAAAGAGGAGAAATCATGACCAATATCACAGAAATACAAAGGATTGTAAGAAATTACTACAAACAACTATATGGCAAGAAATTTGACAACCTAGATGAAATAAAAAAAATTCTGGAAACGTGTTATCTTCCAAAACTGAATCAAGAAGAAGTAGAAAGCTTGAACAGACCGATAACAAAGAGTGAAATTGAAACAATAATAAAAAAACTCCCGGCACACGAAAGCCCTGGACTGGATGGCTTCACAGGTGAGTTCTACAAAATATTTAGGGAAGAACTAATGCCTACTCTTCTCAAACTATTCCCAAAAATCCATGAAGAGGGAAAACTCCCAAACTCTTTCTTTGAAGCCAATATTACCTTAATTGGAAAACCAGGTCAAGACACAACAAAGAAAAAAAACTACAGGCCAATATCACTGAACATAGATGCTAAAATCCTCAACAGAATATTGGCAATCCGGATCCAGCAAAACATTAAAAAGATCATACACCATGATCAAGTGGAATTCATCCCAGGTATGCAAGGATGGTTTAATATTCACAAATCAATAAATGTAATACACCACATAAGCAAAATGAAAGAGAACAATCACATGATTATATCAATAGATGCTGAAAAAGCATTTGATAAAGTACCACACCCATTTATGATGAAAACACTCTGCAAAATGGGAATAGAGGGAGCATTCCTCAACATCATAAAAGCCATATATGAGAAACCTGAAGCCAAAATTATGCTCAATGGACAAAAACTGAAAGCATCTCCCCTGAGGTCAGGAACAAGACAAGGATGTCCACTCTCTCCACTCCTATTCAACATAGTATTGGAAGATCTAGAGACAGCAATCAGACAAGAAGAAGAAATAAAAGGCATCCAAATTGGAAAAGAGGAAGTACAATTGTCATTATTTGTATATGTCATGATAGTGTACATAGAAAACCCAATAGACTCCACTAAAAAACTACTCTACATAATAAATGAATTCAGCAGAATAGCAGTGTACAAAGTCAATATTCAGAAATCGAAGGCATTTCTGTACACCAACAATAAAATCTCAGAGATAGAAACTTTAAAAAATGCCATTTATGATAGCAACAAGAAAAATAAAGTACCTAGTAATAAACTTAACCAAAGAGATAAAAGACATGTACTCAGGAAACTACATAACAGTGAAGAAAGAAATTAAGGAAGTCACAAATAAATGGAAGCAAATACCATGTTCATGGATGGGAAGAACCAACATCATTAAAATGACCATATAACCCTAAGCAATTTATAGATTCAACGCAATCCCTATTAAAATACCAGTGACATATTTCACAGACCTAAAACAAATACTTCAAAAATATTTATGGAACCAATAAAGACCGCGAATAGCCACAGGAATCAGGAGACTAAGAATACAGTAGAAAGAATCACAATACCTGACATCAAACTATACTACAAAGGCACTGTAATCAAAACAGTCTGGTAATGGCATAAAAAGAGACATATAGATCAATGGAACAGAATAGAGAGTCCAGAAATAAACTCAGGTCTATATGGTCAACTAATATTCAACAAAGAGGGAAGGAACATAAAATGGAATGAGAAGAGCCTGTTCAACAAATGGTGCTGGGAGAACTGGACAGGGACATGCAAAAACATGAAACTAGACCACCAACTTACACCATACACCAGAACAAACTCAAGATGGATCAAAGACTTTAATGTAAGCTGTGACACCATAAAAGTCCTAGAGGAAAACATAGGCAGGACATTTTCAGATATGCCACATAGCAACATTTTCACTGATATATCTCCTAAGGCAAGGGAAATAAAGGGAATAATAAACAAATGGGAATACATCAAACTAAAGAGTTTCTGCTCAGCAAAAGAAAACGTCAACAAGACAAAAAGGGAACCAACCATATGGGAAAACATATTTGCCAGTGATACCTCAGACAAGGGATTTATTTCCAAAATACATAAAGAACTTACACTTCTCAACACCAAGAAGACAGACAGCCCAATCTGAAAATGGGCAAAGGACCTGAACAAACACTTCTCCAAGGAAGATATACAGAGGGTCCCTAGACATATGATAGAATGCTCAACATCACTAGCAGTCAGTGAGATGCAAATAAAAACTACAATGTGATACCACTTTACAGCAGTCACAATGGCCATCATCAACAAATCAACAAACAAAAAGTGCTGATGAGGATGTGGAGAAATGGGAACCCTAGTGCTCTGTTAGTGGAAATGCAGACTCATGCAGTCACTGTGCAAAACAGTATGGAATTTCCTAAAAAAAACTAAAAATGAAACTACCTTTTGAACCAGAAATTTCACTGCTAGGATTATACCTGAAGAATCCTGAAACCCCAAGTCAAAAGAACTTATGCACCCCCATGTTCATAGCAGGGTTATTTACAATAGCCAAATGCTGGAAACAACCTAAATGCCCATCTGTAGATGAGTGTATTTAAAAACTGTGGTACATTTACATAACTGCACACTATGCAGTCATCAGAGAAGGAAAACTCTGACTCCAAAACACCTCCGCTGTCTTGCGGCATACCTCTTCAGGGGAAAGGCTAAGGGAGTAAACCCCGACGGAAAATCCGGAGCCGGAGTCCCTAAGGCGGTTTGATGTTGTAGTCAACACCGGCAACTCCTGCGGTGCACCTGAACCCAAGCTGTATCGACTCCGTCTTTCCCTTGGACCCTTCAGCTGCGAAGAGAGGGGGGGTCTGCTGCATGGGCAACAGCAGACCCTCCATATTACCCTGCCCAGGCTCTGTAGCTTCAGCGTCATCTCAAGATGTCGATTCAACACGGGAGGAGACAGATACCGTGTCACTCCCGAGTCGGACTGCACAGCCATTCTCGGCGGTGCAGATGGACTCTTAAGAAGCTACACCATCGTCTCTCGAGACGGACAGCTGCCGACGACGACACTATGCAGCAGGAAGAAAGGAGGAACTCCTGCCACTTGCGATAACATGGATGGAACTAGAGAGAATTATGCTTTGCGAAATAAGCCAGACAACAAAAATACCATATGATATCACCTAATACAGGAGACTAATGAACAACAAAAAGAAATGAACAAAATTGAACCTGAGACATTTAAACAAGGAACAGAGTAACAGTAATCAAGGGGGAGGGCAGGAGGGAGAGAAGGGGTGTAAGTAGGGGAAGGGTTTAGTAAAGGAACTAGTATAAATAACCCATGGACATGGACAATGGGGTGGGGATTCACTGTGGGAGAATTGGTGGGCTGCAGGGGGGAGCAATGGGAGGGGGAAAGTGGGACAACTACAAAAAATTAACAATAAAAATAAATTTAAAAAAATAAAAGGAATTTTAATGATACAAAAAAAGGTTATTTCATGTAAGTAGAAATGAAAAAAACAAGCTGAGGTAGCAATACTTATATTTGACAAAACAGACTTTAAAACAAAGGCTAGAGTAAAAGACAAAGCACGACACTACACAATGATAAGAGGAGCAATCCAATTGGAAGCAATAACCCTCATAAACATTGAGCACCTAAATTTATAAAGCAAATCTTGATGGACATCAAGGGAAAGATTGACGATAATACAGTCATAGTAGAAAATTTTGGGACCCCATTAACATCAATGGATAGGTCTTTTTAACAGAAAATCACCAAGGATACAGTGGCTTTGAATGACACATTAAATCAGATAGATTTCATTGATGTTTTCAGAGCATTTCTTTCTAGATCAACAGAATATACATTTTTTTACATGTGTACACGGAACGTCCTCTAAGAGAGGTCACATGTTTGGACACAACAGAAGTCTCAATAAATTTAAGGAGATTGAAATCATATGAAGCATTCTCTAACCACAATGGTTTGAAACTAGAAATCAATCACAAGAAGAAAATTTAAAAACACACAAAGACATGGAAGCTAAACAATAGCTAAACATGTTACTAAACAATAAATGGAATAACAATGAGGTTAAAGACAAAGTCGAAGGTACTTCAAAAAAAACGAAAGTGAGAACACAACAGCCAGAAATCTATGGGACACAGTGAGAGCAGCCTTAAGAGGCAACTTCACAGCAAGAAAAACAAGAAAAATCTCAAATTAAAAAAATACATATTATGTAGCTTTACGACTAACAACTGGCTCCACAGAAATACAGGGTATTTTAAGAAAATATTATGAACAACTATATGCCAACTAATTGGATAATCTGGACACAATGGATAAATTCCTAGAAACATACAATCTTCCAAAACTGAGTCAAGAAAAATCAGAAAATCTGAATAGACAGATAACAAGTAATGAATTCGAAGGAGTAATTGAATAACTTTCAAGAAACGAAAGTCCTGGACCACATGGCTTCATGGGAGAATTTTACCAAACATTCAAAGAAGAAATAATACCTACCTTTCTCAAACTATTCCAAAAAATGTAAGAGGAGG
This sequence comes from Furipterus horrens, assembly GCF_987537825.1. Classification (NCBI taxonomy): domain Eukaryota; kingdom Metazoa; phylum Chordata; class Mammalia; order Chiroptera; family Furipteridae; genus Furipterus; species Furipterus horrens. Next base: position 57,439,078 of record NW_028327187.1, on the reverse strand, counting down.
AAAGATTCCAAAGCTCATTTTAAGAGGTTAGCATTATCCTAGTTCCAAAAGAAGATAAAGACACCAAGAAGAAAAAATTTTAGACCAATATCTCTGATGAACAGAGATGCTAAAATCCTCAATAAAATATTAGCAAACTAGATCAAGCAATATATTAAAGAGATCATACACCATGATAAAGTCGGATTTTTTCTGGGGATGCAAGGTTAGTACAATATCCACAAATCAATAATTGTGATATACCACCCAATCAAAACGAAGGGGAAAAACCACTTGTTCATATCAAAGATACCAAAAAAGCATTAGATAAATTCAGCACCATTTATGATAAATACTCTCAGCAAAGTAAAAATAGAGGAAACATACCTCAACATAATAAAAACCACATACAAAAAACCCACAGCTAACACCATACCCAATGGTCAAAACCGTAAGCATTTTCCTTAAGATCTGGATACAAGAGAGAGATGTCCACTTTCATCACTCTTATTAATCATGGTACTGGAAGTCCTAACCAAAGCAATCAGATATGAAGAAGAAATAAAAGGCATTCAAATTGGAAAGAAAGAAGTAAAACTGCCATTACTTATAGATGACATGGTATTGTATTTAGAGAATTCTAAAGATTCCACCAAAATTATTGGAACTGGTAGAAGAATTCAGTAAAGTTGCTTAATACAAAATATATATCCTAAAGTTAGTTGCACTTTTATACACCAATAATGAATTATCAGAAAGAGAAACTAAGAAGACATTCCATGTACAACTGCATCAAAAATAAGGTACCTAGGAATAAATTTAGCCAACAATGTAAAAAGGCCTGTAGTCAGAAAATTATAAAACACTGAATGAAGAAATTGAAGTAGATACAAATAAGTGGCAGCACATACCATTTTCATGTACAGAAAGAATTAACATCATAAAATGTCCATACTAAAGATGGAACGGTAGACAGACACGCTGCATCTCCCTCCACAACTAAGAAGGACTACAACTACCTCAAAACTAGACAACCAGAAGTTCCAGAAAATCAAACTGCATGGAAGTCCAATAAATAAAGATATAAAGAAGAAATACTCATCCAGACACGTAGGAGGGGCGGAGTCAGGGAAAAGAGGACGTGGTATGGTAGTGGCAGCAGTGGCAGACCGGTGGAAAGGACAGTCACACATTTTAAAAAGGACAGACACCTGGGTAGCGCTCCCAGCTCCTCACCAGACCTCACAGCTCACAGTCCCAGCATCAGGGAAAATCAAGCCTCATTGCTTCTGACTGTGCAGACCAGTGGGGGTTGGGGTGGAGGCAGAAACTCAGCAGAGTCCGCTTGTTTAAAGGGCCCCCACGGTCCTAGAACGTCCACAGACCCACCCACTCTGGGAACGACAGCCAGGGCAGCAGCTAGAGGAGCGCCAGTTCAGTGTGGAAGTGGGAGAGGTGCCTGAAAAGGGGGCAAGTGCTGAGCAGGCGGCATTGTTTCCTCTCTGATCCCTCCCCCACATACTGCACCACAACTTGGTGAAACAGGTCTTCCTGTACTGACAATCCCTAAGACTCTGTAACAGGAGTGACAGCTCTACCTGGGATGCAGAGGCAAACAAACACAGGAGCCTGTCAGAATGAGGAGACAGAGAAGTATGACCCAAAGGGGGAACAAATTAAGGTTCCAGTGGGAGAACTAAGAGAAAGGAGATAACCAACCTAACAGGTGAGCAGATTGACAACCTAACAGATGCAGAATTCAAAACACTGGTGATCAAGATGCTCACAAGCTTGATAGATATGCTTGAGTATGGCAAACACATAAGAAAAGTAAAGGCTATGCTAAGTGAAATGAAGGAAAATCCACACAAAACCAATGGTGAAGGGAAGGAAACCAGGGTTCAAATCAATGATTTGGAACATAAGGAGGAAAAAAAACAGTCAACCAGTGCAGAATGAGGAAGCAAGAATTGAAAAAAATGATGAAAACTTTCCAAATTTTGCGAAGGAGATGGACATACAGGTCCGGGAAGCACGGTTGGCCCCAGGTGAGCTGGACCCAGAGGGGACCACACCAGGACACATCATGATCAAGATGTCAAAGGTGAAAGATAAAGAGAGTCCTGGGGGCAGCAAAGGAGAGGCAGAGAGTTGCCTACAGGAGGTTGCCTATAGGACTATCAGCTGATTTCTCAGAGGACACTTTGCAGGCAGGAAGGGACTGCCAAGCAGTATTCAATGTGATGAAAGGCAACCTGCAACCAAGATTACTCTATCCAGCAAAGCTATCATTTGGAATGGAAGGGCAGATGAAGTGCTTCCCAGACAAGGTAAAGCTAAAGGAGTTCATCATCACCAAGCCATTATTATATGAAGTGCCAAAGGGACTTACCTAAGAAAAAGAATATCAAAACTATGAACACTAAAATGACAACAAACACAAATATCAACAACTCAATCTAAAAAATAAACACAAAATCCAACTAAGCAAACCAGAATGGAAACAGAATCATAGGTATGGGGATCATTTGGAGTGTTATCAGCTGGGAGGGGGGAGGAGGAGAAATGGAGATATAGTGCAGGGATTAAGAAGCATAATCAATTGGTACAAAATCGTCGGCAGCCGTCCGTCTCGAGAGACGATGGTGTAGCTTCTTAGGAGTCTATCTGCACCGCCGAGAATGGCTGTGCAGTCCGACTCGGGAGTGACACGGTATCTGTCTCCTCCCGTGTTGAATCGACATCTTGCGATGACGCTGGAGTGTCCTCTCCAGTGAAGCTGAAGCTACAGAGCCTGGGCAGGGTGATATGGAGGGTCTGCTGTTGCCCATGCAGCAGACCCCCCCCTCTCTTCGCAGCTGAAGGGTCCAAGGGAAAGACGGAGTCAATACAGCTTGGCTTCAGGTGCGCCGCAGGAGTTGCCGGTGTTGACTACAACGTCAAACCGCCTTAGGGACTCCGGCTCTGGATTTTCTGTCGGGGTTTACTCCCTTAGCCTTTCCCCTGAAGAGGTATGCCGCAAGGCAGCGGAGGTTTTTTGGAGTCAGAGTTTTCCTTCTCTGATGTGCCCTGACTGGAAGATCGAACCAATGACACTTAACTCGCAGGCCGACGCTCAATCCACTAAGCCAAACCAGCCAGGGTAAAGTCGGTACTAGGCCTTTGCTAAAGACAGCAAATGGTCCGCAGTGCGCCTGCCCAAACCGCAGCGGCCTAACTGCATACATCACCTAAGAGCAAAAGCAAAGAAAATCCCTATCAGCTGCAGAAATCCAGCGCGAGATAATCTGAAGTTTCTCTCCACCATAGCTGCCTTGCCAGACTGCAAATCCCAGCATTCCTTCCTTCCAAGGGAGCCAATAAAAATTAGTCCCTTCAGCCAATCACACCCTAATCCACTGTAAGCATTCCCCCAACTGAATTCTGGGATTTGTTGTTTTCACGTGGCAATATTATACCATCGTGGTTAAGGCAATGTAGGGCACGCATCTGGTTCGAAACGAAAGCTTTTAGTAATTCTTCTGCTGGTCTCCAGGCTAACCACTTAATTAGCACTATTTCCAGTCCCTATACTCCTTAAAAACTGTAAAAATACACAGGGAGAAATTAAAAATAATATAGGAAAACGTGAAGCCAAAGAGCTTATATGCACGACCCATGGACATGAACTAAGGGAGGTGGGATTGCTGAAGGGAAGGAGGGTACTGGGCAGAGGGGAGCAAAGGGGAAAATAATTGGAACTACTGTAACAACATAATTAATAAAATATACTTTAAAAAAAGTCCATACTACCCAAAGCAATCAATACATTCATACAATTCCTATTAAATAATGGTGTATTTTACAGACCTAGGTTTAATATTCCAAAAATGTATATGGCACCACAAAAGACCCCAAATAGCCTTAGCAATCATGAGAAAGGAAAAAAAAAGTTGGAGGACTCACATTACATGATATCAAACTATATTACAAGACCATCGTAATCAAAACAACATGGTACTCTCTCAAAAGGTAAGATTTCCTTCCTTTTTACCACCAAATAGTATTCCATTGTGTTAATATGCCACAGCTTTTTAATCACTCATCTACTGAAAAACACTTGGGTCACTTCCAAGTCTTGGCTATTGTAAATAATGCTGCCATGAACATAAGGTTGTTTTTCCAGTTCCTCTGAATCAGAATCACTGAGAAATAAGGCAGTTCCATACAATACAGGGTATAGTTGATGTGTTGTGGATTTGTACACATGTAACCTATATAAATTTCTTAACCAGGGTCACCCCAATACATTTTACAAAAGGGGAAAAAGAAAACAGTTTAAAAAAGAAAGCAGGATGGTACTGGCAGAAAAACAAATATAGATCAATTGAACAGAATAGAGAGCCCATAAATAAACCTACATCTATATGGTCAATTAATATTTGACAAAGGAGGGAAGAACATAGAATGGGGTAAAGACAGTTTCTTTAATAAATGATGCTGGGAAAATTGGATAGATACTTGTGAAAGCATGAAACTAGAAAACCTACTTACACCATACAAAAGAACAAACTTAAAATAGATTAAGACTTAAATATAAAACTTGAAACCATAAAAATTATACTAGGAAATATAGGCAGTAAAATCTTGGACACTTCTCATAGCAATATTTTTTTCTGATATATCTCCTCAGACAAGGGAAACCAAGGGGAAAAAAATAAGCAAATAAGACTATATCAAACTAAAAAGTTTTTGAATAGAAAAGTTTTTGCACAGACAATCCAATGAATCAGAAATATATATTTCCCAATGATATACTTGATAAAGGGTTAATATCCATAATTTATAAAGAACTTATACAACGCAACACCAGAAAACAAAAAAAATCCAATTTAAAAAATGGGCAAAGGACCTGAATGAACACTCACTTCTCTGTAGAGGACATTAAAATGGCCAATAGACATATGAAAAGATGCTCGACATTACTAATCAAATTAAAACCACAATGAGATATTACCTCATACCTGTCAGAATGGCTATCATCAATAAATCAACAAGTGCTGACAAAGATTTGGAGAAAAGGAAATTTTCATGCACTGTTGGTGGGAATGCAGACTGTTGCAGCCACTGTGGAAATAAGTATGGAATTAGCTCAAAACATTAAAAATAAAACTTCCTTATTACTCAGCAATTCCACTTCTAGGAAAATATCTGAAGAAATCCAAAACAGTAATTCGAAATAATATACACACCCCTATGTTCATTGCGGCATTATTTACAATGGCCAAGATATGGAAGCTGCCCGAGTGCCCTTCAGGAGATGAGTGGATATAAAGCTGTGGTACATTTACACAATGGAATACTACTTGGACATAAAAGTAATGGAATCTTACCTTTTGCACAGCATGCATGGGCCTGGAGATTATTATACTAAGTGAAATAAGCCAGTCAGAGATACACAAGTACCATATGATTTCACTTATATGTGGAATGTAATGACAAAATAAACTAATAAACAAAATATAAATAGACTCATAAATATAGAGAACAGACAGACAGTTGTCAGTGGGGAGGGGTTTGGGTGGCTAGGTGAATAAGATGTACTAATTAAGCAAAAACAAAAAACTCATAGACACAGACATCAATATGGTGATTACCAGAGGAAAAGAGGGGTGGGGGGGGTAGAAAAAGTAAATGGGTGATAAATGGTGATGAATGAAGACTTTGAATAGTGAACCCCCAATACAATATAAATGATGTATTATAGAAGTATACACTTGAAACCTATATAATTTTATTAGACAATATCATTCCAATAAATTCAATAAAGATAAAAAGAAATCATCTCTGTGCTGACAAAAATAAATCTTTTAAAAGCTGATCATCTCAATGGATTCAAAAAATGACGCAATCCTACAACTATTATTTTTTAAAGATTTTATTTATTTATTTTTAGAGAGAGTACAAGGGAGGGGGTAAGAGAGGGAGAAAAACATTGATCGGTTGCCTTTTGTACACAACCCAACCAGGAAATGAACCGGCAATCTGGGCATGTGCCCTGTCCAGGAATCGAACCAGTGAGCTTTTGCTTTGCAGGATGATGCCCAACCCACTGAACCACACTGGTCAGGGCCCATTAATTATTTTTTAAAAACTCTTGGCAAACTCAAAATATAAACTATGTTAATCTTATAAAATGTTTATAAAATGTATCTAAGATAATATTCTAATTAATGTTATAACACTTAAAGTTTTCACCTTGAATTTGGACATAAGTTCACTGCTGTTCAACATTGTACTGGAAGTCCTAGCAATACAACAAAGAAAAATAAATAGAAAAATAAATGAGTAGGGAGGATTACATATGAAGAAATAAAACTACCTTTAATAGAAAAATACAATCAGTTAAGGAAGGAGCAGAAATGTGCATTTGTACTGTCTTATTATTACATAATTACTTTTTTTGTGTGCTTTTCTTTTTTCATGGATTCAAATAACTGGGTTCATTTGCTTTTAGAACTGGAAAACTTCCTTTAGTGTTTCTCATAAGGTGTATGCTAACAACAGATTCTCTCATTTTTGCTTATCTAGGAATTTATTTTGCCTGCATTTTTCAGATAGCATTGGTAAATATAGGATAACTGGTTGACAGATTGTATCTTTGAGTAGTTTGAATATGTTGTTCAAGTTCCTTCTGGCATCCATTGTTTTCATGACAAATTAGTTGCTGATTTTATTGGGTTCTCTTATAAATTAGGAGTCATTTTTGTCTTGCTACTTTCAACAGTTTTCCTTGTCTTGGTCGTTCAGCATTATTACTATGTAGTGTGTATTTGTCAGTCTCTTGCATTTATCCTTCTTGAAATCCATGGAGCCTCCTAGGTAAGGAGATGAATATTTTTCATCAAATCTGGAAAGTTTTCAGAAATGATTTCTTTTGTTCATCTTTCCTGTCCTTTTAATATTCCCATTATGTATATATGTTGGTGCAATTAATGGTGTCCTATATTTCCCTCTGTTCCTCATATTACATAAAATATATAAATCTTAGCATTCACTAATTCTTTCTCAAATCTACTGCTGAACACCTCTAGTGAATTTTCCCCAATCTTTGTACTTTTCAGAAGTTCCATTTGTTTCTTTTCATATCTATCTCTTTATTGATATTTTTCTATTTGATGTGACATTATCATTGTACCTGTTTTTACTTCTTTAATCAAAGCTTTTTTTATTATTCTTTGAACATATTTATATTTTATAATTTGAAGTTTTTGTTAAATTCAATATCTGGTCACTCTCACAGGCAGTGTCTGTTGCCTGCTTTGTTCTCCACGCATGTATTACATTTTTTCAGATAATATATTTTCATAACTCTGAGTACTGGTAGTCTCCTGGGGCTTATTATTGTTGTTATTTGCTTATTTGTTTACTGAATGGTTGGCTTATTTTACTGATGTCTATTTCACCCCTGCTATGTGAAGCCTCTTATGTTGCTCCTCAGAGGGCACAGCATTGGGTATACCCAGTCTCTCTGAGATGACAGTGGTTTTGCCGGTCCTCTCTTTATTGTCTCTTTCCCAGAACACACTTGGCTGTTAAGCTCCACTAATAAGCTGATTGCTTTATTGTTTCTGACTATGCACTGGGGCATAAGTTGCTCCACAGATTCATGGAATTAAATTTGGCTCCTTTTCAGAGATAGTTTTTGAGGGAAAGGAAGGTGAATAAACAGAGCAATCATGGAGGATATGTTCTGGAGAGTGATAGGCATTCTTTGATGTTCTGATCAGATCTTCATCTTAGGCAAGCTCTGTGAACCTGAGTTTTGGTGGTGTAACCTTTACCTGTGTTCACGCCTCTCCTCCAGATATATTACTGAGCCTAACATATACACCTGACCCCTCCCCTCATATATCTTTTTGTTTTTATGCTTCCTTTCCCTAGCTCCAGCAGCACTGGGTTTCTACAACTGCCTACAGGATATGAGCTTTGTTATCCTTCTTTCCGGAGATAAAGTATTTTGCTTACTACGGGAAATAGGTCTGGTTGGAATTTCAACAGTGATTGCTATCTCCCTCTCTTAACTGGCTCCATGGGAGAAGATTTTCTTTTATCTTCCTTGGGAACACCTAGTGGAGTTTCTGGAGTAAAGCCTGCAAGAAGACTGCAAGCCCCTTTGTGTCTGTAGCCCTCAGGGACTTCAAACTCTCATGCTAGCCCTTACTCAGCCTTTAGAAACTCATAAGCAATTTTTAGCTAAACTTTTTTTACTATCCTATACGGTGTTTGGTGGTTTCTATCCCAAATAAGGAAATGCTTGGGTGCTATTTCTCCCTCCATGAGTGTCTCTCTAGATTTTGGGATAATTATTTACCCTGTGACCTCAGTTCTCCGATAGTTTTAAAAAATTTTATTGTTTTGCATTCTTTCCAGCTCTCCATTTGCCGCTGAAGCCAAAAATAGCTTTGTTCATTTTACAACTTAAATATAACACTTGATTTAAAATCCTGTTGCTTCCCATAAGTAGCACAAACCCTTTTGCTCTAGTGAATTGCAGTGGACAGGAAGTTGGGGCACTATTCTCAGAAACAGTCCTCTTCTTATTCCAGAAGCATTCCCTTTGGTTTGGGAGGATAGTGAGGGAGAAGCAAAGTAGGTAACTCTTAGTATATGGCTGCCCTTAGCAACATTGTTTATGACTCAGCAGATGACATGTTGAATACTTTCCAATGACAGGAACTCTCTTCATTGTCATAAAGCTTTGCATTTTCCAGTCATTTTGCCCTTTGATATATGAAGAACTTTGTAGGAATGAAAATAAAACCCCATAGCACAAAATGTAAAACATCGTTCCCTTTCAGAGCCAGCTACAAACCTCAGTTTCACCAGATAATTTGGGTTTATTATTTATTTATTTATTTTTAAAATATTTAATTTATTTAATTTTAGAGGGGAAGGAAAAGATGGAGAGAAACACTAATCTGTGGTTGCCTCCTGCACAACCCTAACTGGGGACCCGGTCGACAATCCAGGAATGTGCTCTGACTGGGAATCAAATCAGCTACCCTTTGGTTTGCAGGCTAGCGCTCACTCCACTGAGCCACACCAGCCAAGGCTAATTTTGGTTTAAAGTAAAAGAGTTAAACCCTTCTCTCAGAGTCCAGTGAAATAGCCCTCCAGAACAATAAAGGTGGCTTGTGATCCCAACCAACCTTGCTCATACTTCCAGAAGGACATTTATTGTGCTTGGGACTGTTTGGATGGTTTAGTGACAACTTCAGATCTGTATCTGCCTGGTTCAGTGTTTCTGATGTTTGAGTCAGCCCAGACCCAAAAGCACAGGAGATCCCAGGAAAAGGGAACTTGCAAAGGCATGTGATCCTCCAATGCTGGAGAAAACAAATGTTACCACCCATCTGAATATCAACATACCTTGTAGACACAGCTCATGATTTGGGGGCCAAGGCAGTTAAGCTGTCAATAGGCATAAAATGCCTTTCTAAGGCATTAATGGTGGAAGAAGCAATGCCATTGTGAGCCTTACTCTTTAGGTCTGTCATTAAAAGAAGTAATACTTGCTATTCTGATATCCTAAAGGATGGCTTGGAAAAAAGGTGAAAATAAAATTCAAATTGTTGGGTTGAGAAAATCAAACTTGTTAAGGGTTATCAGCTTAGAGATGAATAAACTGAGGCTCCAGTCTAGGTTCTGCCCACTACTGGTATGGCACCTTGCATATATCACATCCACTCTCTGAGGCTTAGTTCAGTCACTTATATAGAGAGCATAATAATACTTCTTTCAGAATTGCTTGTCAGAATTAAAAGAGATAGAAATATGAAAAATATGAGATGTAGGCATTGGTGATTTATATCACTTTTAAACTAGAATGTAGAAAAATGAGTATGAGATCTCCATGTATTTTTTCTTTGATGCAGTGATATCTATTAGTCTGGATCTCTGGGAAACTAGGGGAAGAAGAATCTCTCCATCCTTAATCTTCATGAACTTTGAGAAATAAACCTTTGTTGTGTTAAGCCACTGATGTTTTGGGGTTGGTAGTTATCCTAGCCTATGCTTAGCTTAACCTGACAAATACACCCAAAAGTCCTCAGAAGTAAGCAGTGCAATCACTGGAATACTTGTTGAAATATGTACAAGTATTATATGTGGTAAAAATATAATGAGGCAAGCAATAGATAGTGGGGATTATAATGTTAAGAGGAAACTATTCAATTATCATATTAGAAAGTCAATAGACAATGACTGAAGTTAATAATTCAAGAAATAGCACTTGCAAGTCATATGCCTGATAAGGGACTTGTGTTCAGAATAAGCAAAGGACTCTTACAACTCAACAATAACAAGACAACCAACCCACTTTTAAAATGGGTAAAGGATTTCAATAGACATTTCTCCAATGAAGATATACAAATGGCTAATATGCACATAAAGAGATGCTCAACATCATTAGCCATTAGGAAAATGTAAATCAAAACCATAATGGCATTGTACTTCATACCCACTAAGATGGCTATAATAGAAATTACATGCAGTGACAAGTGTTGGTGAGGTTGTGGAGAAATTAGAACTTTTGTGCACTACTGATAGGATTGTGGAATACCACAGTTGCTTTTGAAAAACAATTTGGCAGTTCCTCAAAAAGTTAAACAGTTACCATATGACCCAGCAATTCCACTCCTAGGTACCCAAGAAAATTAAAACACTTTTATATACAAAACCTTACACTGTTGTACTTTATACATACATACATACATGTGTGTGTGTGTGTGTGTGTATATATATATCGTCGTCGGCAGCCGTCCGTCTCGAGAGACGATGGTGTAGCTTCTTAAGAGTCTATCTGCACCGCCGAGAATGGCTGTGCAGTCCGACTCGGGAGTGACACGGTATCTGTCTCCTCCCGTGTTGAATCGACATCTTGCGATGACGCTGGAGTGTCCTCTCCAGTGAAGCTGAAGCTACAGAGCCTGGGCAGGGTGATATGGAGGGTCTGCTGTTGCCCATGCAGCAGACCCCCCCTCTCTTCGCAGCTGAAGGGTCCAAGGGAAAGACGGAGTCAATACAGCTTGGCTTCAGGTGCGCCGCAGGAGTTGCCGGTGTTGACTACAACGTCAAACCGCCTTAGGGACTCCGGCTCCGGATTTTCTGTCGGGGTTTACTCCCTTAGCCTTTCCCCTGAAGAGGTATGCCGCAAGGCAGCGGAGGTTTTTTGGAATCAGAGTTTTCCTTCTCTGATATATATATATATATATATATATATATATATATATATATATATGGTCTGTCCAGAAAGTATCCAGCCATGTCATATGAAAAATAGAGACATTTATAAAGAAAATACAAGATACAAAAAACATTGTACATAGGACAATGACACTCAGTCTCCTTTAAAGTATGCACCTTGGGATCTCACATAGTTCCCAAGCTTTCCTATTGTATTTCCGAATCTCATCCATGGTCTGAAATCTCTTCCCTTTCAAAAGTAATTTTAGTTTTGGGAAAAGCCAGGAGTCGCAAGATGCCAAATCTGGGCTGCAGCAGGTCTGAGTCACCTGGGTGATTTGATGTTTCACAAAAAACTCTGCATGGTACATGGTGCATGAGCAGGTGTGTTGTCATGATAAAGTTGCCCATCACCAGTTGCTCATAGCTGCAACCTTCTGAATTATCTGAATAGTTTCCACGCAGGAATGTTCAAGCTTAACGCAAAATCTGATGCAGATCTGTTGCTCTAAGTTCACTCATTTTGAATGCAATGGCGACACAGTGCACATGCTCATGCAGCAGAGTCTACAGCTCATGTATGCACATTCTAGTCCATTCTCTTTGACTGCCAGGTTACATCAATGTCATGCAAACCATTCCCATTATCTTAACAATGGTTGGACTTTTTCTGGCAGACTATATATATGTTAAGAGAGTAAATCCTGAGTGTGCTCATCACAAGAAGAAATGTTTTCCTTTTTTTTTTCTCTATATCTGTATGAGGTTATGGGTGTGAATTAAACTTATTGTGACAATCATTTCACAGTATATGTAAATCTAATCATGTGCTGTATGCCTTAAACTTATACAGTGATGTAAATCAAGTATATCTCAATAAAACTGCAAACAAAATTTTGTTTAAAATGAGAAAAAATTGAAATTATCTTCTCTTTTTCCAAAAGAAATTATTAGTGTCAAATGCTACACACTTGTGTTTTCTTTAAGCCAGACAGAAAACAAGAAAATTTAAAATACCTCTTCATTAGCATGCTCTGATGTTATCTATATAATAAAGTAAGGCGGAACCATCATTTCTGTACTTGTAAATTTTATATTTTGACTTAGCAGTTTATTTAAAAAGATAAAAGTAAAAAAATGTACATGAATATTCTGTACTGATACATACTACAGCATGGATGAACCTTGAAAACATTATGCTATGTGAAAAAAGTCAGCTACAAGAGACCAAATATTATGATTCTTTCTATCGGAAATGTCTAGAATAAGGAAATCCATAGAGAGAGAATATAGATCAATGTTTGCCAGATGCTGGGGGAAGAGGAAATGTAGACACCAGTATGTGCTAATGGGCATGGGGTTTCTATATAGGATTATGAATGTGCCCTGGAACTAGTTAATAGTGATGGTTTCAGAACTCTGTTAATATACTAAAAACCACTGAGTTGCACACTTTGAAGGTGTACAATTTTGAGGGTAAATTTTGTGGTATGTGAATTACATTTTCATGAAGCTGTTTAAAAAAGATTTAACAACCTAAGCTTATGATTCAGAGATATAGAGGTAAATACAGAAGTAAACCAAAACATTTATTGTAGTTGTCTCTGGCAGGTGGGAATGTGGAATGGCAACGCAGATCACAGTTTTTCTTTCCCTTCATTTTTTTTCTTTTTAGATTTGATTTATTTTATTTTTAGAGAGAGGGGAAGAAGCAGAAAAAGAAAGGGAGGAAAACATCAATGTGTGAGAGAAACATTGATTGGTTGCCTCTCCCATTTGCCCCAACCAGTGACCAGGCCTTCTACCCAGGCATTTGCCCTGACCAGGAATCAAAATGGCGACCTTTCACCTTTGGAACAATGCCCAACCAATTGAGCCACATGGGTCAGGGCCAGACTATAGATTTTAATAATAATTTCTTTTGTACTGTTGAATTTAAATTTTTTCTACGTGTATTCATTTGATAAAAACTAAAATGAGTTAGGAACAAAGACATTGTGAAGACAGGTCAAAAGATATTCTGATACATTGGCTCTGAGGTAGAAGCCAGGAACCTGCATTTTCAAGAGGTTATTTGAGTGCAGTTAATCTGCTATTAGCTAGAAAATTTTGAGAAACACTATGGTATCCAATGTTAAAATCTTCTGGCAAGAAATTTTAATATAATCTCCTGCTATGTTTCTTTTGGAGTGGTAAGTTTCAGTTGCTAAAGAATGACGTGCTTAAGGCTATGTATTCAATCAGACAAAGAACTGGGCCAAGAATTGAGGCCTTCTGATTCCATAATTAATGTATTGATTTTTAAGCTTCTATTATGTATACTGGGTACTCAAATGAGTAAGATAAACTCTTTGCTTTTGATAGGGAAAGTCTAGTGGGATAACTATAGTGCCTTAAAAATACATTTTAAAAGGTTTTAAAAGCATTATTTTCAAATTTAATGTCAGGATTAATAAAAGTATAACATGAGGGGGTTTGAAGATGGCGGAAGAGTGAGGGGAGGTTGAGCTTTCTTGCTCCCAAGATCCGTCTGTAGTTTGGACTAATTGCAGACAGAACATCTCAGTTAACATCTGGATACTGGCAGGAGTTGAGACTTGGCACTGCGGGATCAGAGAAGACCATCTGGGAATGACCTGATTGGTGAGGATAGCGGAGGAGAAAGGGATGAGATGGAATTTCAGACTGGGTTGGCTTCCCGAGCTGTGGTTGGAAATACACAAAGACATTTTAGTGACCACAAGTTTCCCCAGAGAGGAATCAGGAGGAGGGTGGGGCTCTGCCCACTGGCAGAGCAAGGAGTGGGCCAGGTGGCATTTGGCGCTGAGAAGCAAGAAACAGCATACTGCTGTGTATGTATGAATGTGTTTTTCCTTTTTCTCTTTTGTTTTTTGCAGAGAGGGGAGGAGAGCTTAAGGTTGGGACTAGATTCTTGAGGAGTGCAGGCACAGAAGCGCACTCGCCCACTCCCCAACCTCTCCCCGGGTTGTGCAAGTGCGCACAGTGCAGTGCTCCCATCCGCCCACCCAGGCACGCAACCAACTTGCTGGCCACTGCCCCCAGGTGCCCCTCAGGCCCGCCCCAACAGGAACAAAATCAACGTACCAGCTGCCAGGAGAGATGCCTACCTCCTGCATGCTCAGGTGCCTGTGGCCCTGCCCTAAAGGGTGCAAAATCAACTCACTGGGCATGGCGGTCACCCCTGGGCTGCCCCAATAGGCGCCAAACCAACACACTGGCCACTTGCCCAGGCACTACTTGGGCACACCCCAGTGGGAGTAAGAACAGTGGGCCGGCCACAGCTCACAAATGCCTACCTCCGCTGCACACAAGTGCCCATGGCCCCGCCTCAACAGACACAAAATCAACTCACCAGCCACCACACATGGGCACAGGCGCCACCCAGACCCGCACCAATGGGCGTGAAACCAATGCACCACCCACCCAAATAGACCCACAACAAACCTTCCCACCAGCGAGTAGAGGCCTCCCCATCTGCCAGAAAAGGAGAGCAACCACTCTGCCTCTGGCTGAGAACAAAGGACAGTAAAATGAACTAGAGGCACTTTGTAATAAGTTTTGGGTGCTGGCTCTTGAGAAAGAGCTTGGAGAGCAGCAGAATAGGTCCCAGTGCAGAAGCATCCCAAGTGCTACGGGAGAAATCACTTAAGGAGACTGTTCCCCTCCAAGTGGCATCAACTGGAGACAGCAGCTCAACAACTGTATACAAGAAGTTCACACAATAAAAGCAGAAAATAAAAGCAGGTCAATCTAAGAAGCAGAAATAAGACCAGTGACCAAAATGGGGAGGCAGAATAACACCCCACGAAACAGAAACAACACTCCACCAAAAAGAAAGGAGGAATTCCCACAGGGAGGTATACGTGGCATAGAAGCAAGCAAGCTATCAGACATGAAATTCAAAACAATACTAATGAGGAAGCTCAATGAACTCGACAAACTCAAAGGAAGCTATAACGAGCTCCAGGGGAACTATAAAGAACTCCAGGGAAGCTATAAGAAACTTACTGAGAACGACACCAGTATAAAAAAGAACATAGAAACTATCAACAAGAACCAGGAAGAAATGAAGAATACAATTTATGAACTAAAGAACGCAGTAGAATCAATCAAAAGCAGGCTAAATGACGCAGAGGACCAAATCAGTGAGTTAGAGAACAACGTTGAAAAAATTCCCAAAGAAGGCAACAAAATGAAAAAAGACTCAAAAAGAGTGAAGAGGATTTAAGAGAACTGCAGGACAACATGAGACAAAACAACATTAGAATCATAGGGATACAAGAAGGAGAAGAATAGGGGCAAGGGATAGAAAACCTGATTGAAAAAGTAATGACAAAAAATTTTCTTAACTTGATAAGAGAATAAGTCATGCAAGTCCAGGAAGAACAGAGAGTCCTAATGAAGATGAACCCAAAAAGGCCTACTCCAAGGCACATCATAATTAAAATTGTAATATTCAAAGACAAAGAGAGAATCCTAAAAGCAGCAAGAGAAAAATAGCAAATAACATATAAGGGAGCTCAGATAAGGCTATCAACTGATTTCTCAACAGAAACACTACAAGCCAGAAGGGAATGGCAAAAAATATTTTAACAATGAAAAACAAAAGCCTACAACCAAGACATCTCTACCAAGCAAGGCTTTCATTCAAAATGGAAAGTGAAATAAGGAGTTTCCCAGACAAATGAAGACTAAAAGAAGACCTCTCCACCAAACCAGCATTGCAAGAGATGCTAAAGGGAATGCTTTAAGAAAAAAGAAAAAAATGAGACAGGGAGAGGAACACAGGAACAAAGGGAAATGAATAAATACCTGTCAATAATAACCTTAAATGTAAATGGATTAAATGCTCCAATCAGAACACATAGGGTAGCAGAATGGATATGAAAACATGACCCACATATATGCTGTCTACAAGAGACACACTCCAAAACAAAAGATTTACATAGACTGAAAGTGAAGGGGTGGAAAACAGTATTCCAAGCAAATGGACATGAAAAAAAAAAGCTGGAGTAGCAATACTTATATCAGACAAAACAGATTTCACAGTAAAGGCCATAAAAAGAGACAAAGAAGGACATTTTATAATACCTAAGGGAACAACTCATCAAGAAGATATAACCCTGGTAAACATATATGTACCCAACATAGGTGCATCGAAATATATAAGGAAAATATTGGAAGACTACAAAAAATATATCAACAGCAACACACTCAAAATAGGGGACTTTAATACCCCATTTTCAACAATAGACAGATCTTCACAGCAAAGAAACAGCAAGGATATTGAGGCATTGAACAACACTCCAGACAAAATGGACCTAATTGTTATATATAGAACTTTTCAACCCAAAGAAGAAATACATACATTCTTTTCAATGCACATGGGACATTTTCAATGATAGACCGCAGGGTAGGACACAAAAAAAGCCTCAACAAATTCAAGCAAATTGAAATTATATCAAGCATCTTCTCAGATCACAATGCCTTGAAACTAGAAATCAACCTCAAGGAAAAAACTCAAAAACATTCAGTCATGGAGAATGAATAACATTCTATTAAATAATGAATGGATTAAAAATGCCATCAAGGAAGAAATAAAAAAGTTTCTGAATACAAATAATAATGAACACACAACAGCCCCTAACCTACGGGACTCAGCGAAAGCAGTCCTGAGAGGAAAGTTCATTGCAATACAGGCCTACCTAAAAAGGATAGAAGAATCCCAAATAAAAAATCTAACCCTACAACTACAAGAACTAGAACAACAACAACAACAACAACAACAACAAAAGCCCAGTGTGAGAAGAAGGAAGGAAATCATCAAGATCAGAGCAGAATTAAATGACATAGAGACTAAACAATTCAAAAGATCAACAAAAAAGGAGGAGCTGGCTCTTTGAAAAGATAAACAAAATCAACAATCCTTTAGCCAAGCTCATCAGAAAAAAAAGGAGAGGACCCAAATAAACAAAATCAGAAATGAAAGAGGAGATATCATGACCGATATCACAGAAATAAAAAGGACTGTAAGAAAATACTACAAACAACTATATGGCAAGAAGCTTGACAATCTAGATGAAATGCACAAATTTCTAGAAACATATAATCTCTCAAAATTAAATCAAGAAAAAGCAGAAAGCCTGAACAGACCGATAACAATGATTGAAATTAAAACAGTAATCAAAAAACTCCCGGCACACAAAAGCCCTGAACCAGATGGCTTCACAGGTGAATTTTATAAAACATTTAGGGAAGAACTAACACCTACTCTTCTCAAACTATTCCAAAAAATCCAAGAAGAGGGAAGACTCCCAAACTCTTTCTATTAAACCAGTATTACCCTAATTCCAAAAGCAGTTCAAGACACAACAAAGAAAGAAAACTACAGGCCAATATCACTGGTGAAGATAGATGCTAAAATCCTCAACAGAATATTGGCAAACTGGATTCAGCAACACATTGAAGAGATCATACATCATGAACAAGTGGGATTCATTCTAGGGATGCAAGAATGGTTCAATATTCACTAATCAATAAACACAATATACCACATAACAAAATGAAAGACGAAAACCACATGATCATATCAATAGATGCTGAAAAAGCATTTGATAAAGTATAACACCCATTTATGATGAAAAGACTCAGCAAAATGGGAATAGAGGGAGCATACCTCAACATAATAACGGTCATATACAAGAAACCTGAAGCCAATATCATACTCAACGTACAAAAACTGAAAACATTTCCCCTGAGATCAGGAACAAGACAAGGATTTCCACTCTCTCCACTCCTATTCAACATAGTATTGGAGGTTCTAGAGACAGCAATCAGACAAGAAAAATAAATAAAAGTCATTTAAATTGGAAAAGAAGAAGTAAAACTGTCACTATTTGCAGATGACATGATAGTATACAAAGAAAACCCCATAAACTCCACAAAAAAAAGCTACCTGACCTAATAAGTGAATTTGGCAAAATAGCAGGGTACAAAGTCAATATTCAGAAATCAAAGGCATTTCTGTACACCAACAATAAAATATCAGAGATAAAACTAGAAAACAATCCCATTTACTATAGCAACAAGAAAAATAAAGTACCTAGGAATAAATTTAACCAAAGAGGTAAAAGACCTGTACTCAAAAAACTACATAACCCTGAAGAAAGAAGTTAAGGAAGATACAAAAAAAAAAAAAAAAGGAAGCATATACCATGTTCATGAATGGGAAGAATCAACATCATTAAAATGTCCATACAACCCAAAGCAATGTATAGATTCAATGCAATCCCTATTAAAATACCAGCAATGTATTTCACAGACCTAGATCAAATACTTCAAAAATTTATATGGAACCAAGAAAGAGCTCGAATAGCCACAGCAATCTTGAGACAGAAGAACACACACAATAGGAGGACTCACAATACCTGACATCAAACTATACTACAAAGCCACTGTATCAAAACAGCCTGGTACTGGCATTAGAACAGTCATATACATCAATGGAACAGAATAGAGAGCTAAGAAATAAACCCAGGCCTCGATGGTCAACTAATATTTGACAAAGGGGGAAAAAACATAAAATGGAATGAGAAGAGCCTCTTCAACAAATCCTGCTGTGAGACTGGACAGGGACGTGAAAAAAAATGAAACCAGACCCCCAACTTATGCCACACACCAGAATAAACTCAAGATGGATCAATGACTTAAATGTAAGATGTGACAGCATAAAAATCCTGGAGGAAAACATAGGCTGTAAAATTTCAAATATCCCACGTAACAATATTTTCACTGATAGATCTCCTAAGGCAAGGGAAATAAAGGAAAAAATAAACAAATGGGAATACATCAAACTAAAGAGCTTCTGCTCAACAAAAGAAAACATTAGCAAGATGAAAAGGGAACCAACCATATGGGAAAGCATATTTTCCAATGATGCATCAGATAAGGGATTGATCTCCAAAATATATAAAGAACTTACACATCTCAACACAAAGAAGACAGACAGCCCAATAAAAAATGGGCAAAGGACCTGAACAAACACTTCTCCACGGAGGATATACAGAGGGTCCAGAGGCATATGAAGGAATGCTCAACATCACTAGCCATCAGAGAGATGTAAATAAAAATCACAATGAGATACCACTTTACGCTAGTCAGAATGGCCATCATCAACTAATCAACAAACAGCAAGTGCTGGCGAGGATGTGGAGAAACAGGAACCCTGGTGCACTGTTGGTGGGAATGCAGAATGAAACAGCCACTATGGAAAACAGTTTGGAATTTCCTCATAAAACGTAAAATGGAACTGCCTTTTGAACCAGTGATTCCACTGCTAGGATTATACCCGAAGAATCCTGAAACCCCAATTCAAAAGAAATATGCACCCCTATGTTCATTGCAATGCTGTTTACAATAGCCAAGTGCTGGAAACTACCAAAGTGCCCATCTGTAGATGAGTGAATTAAAAAACATTTCCACAATGGAATACAATGCAGCAGAAAGAAAGAAGTAACTCCTGACATTTGCGACAACATGGAGGGAACTAGAGAGAATTATGTTTAGCGAAATAAGCCAGGCAACGAAAGAAAAATACCATATGCTATTACCCAGTACAGGAGACTAATGAACAACACAAACAAAGGAACAAAACTGAACAAGGAACAGAGTAACAGTTATCAGGAGGAAGTGGGAGGGACGGAAGGGGGTAAGTAGGGGAAGTGTTTAGCAAAGGAACTAATATAAATAACCCATGAACATGGACAACAGGTTCGGGATGGACTGTGGGAGAAGGGGTGGGCTGGGTGGTGGGTAGCAATGAAGGAAAAAGTGGGACAATTCTAATAGAAAAATAACAAAAATAAAATTTAAAAAAAAGTATAACATGAGAAGATGGGCCTTCTTCACAGTTCATCAAGGAACACAGTAGGGATTCAACTCACCAGAGACTCCAGGGAAATCAAAGGAGCTTTTTTACCTCTAAGATTCCATCCCTTTAGGAGCAGTGGGACCCATGAGAAGAGGCAGAGTGCCAATCAGGCATGGAATTGCTCCGGAGAGTGTGACACCTACCCCTCAGCTGTCTGGACTTACTCTGTGCAAAGTTGAGAACAACCTCACCCTCTTCCAAATATCTTACAGGGTTCTGGTCCTGCTAGTACAGGAGAGTGGTAGGAGCCAGTCCAACACAGCTCACACAGTGTCTCATCTGATTTCCACAGCCCTGGAAGGCAAGTTTATACACATTTCATAGATGACAAGAATGTCCCTTACAGCAATGGATCCATAACTGTCTGGTTGAGTCCTCTGGCTTTAAGTCCCAGAGTTAATGTGAGTTTTATGCAAAATTTCACATCATGACAACAGGAATTAGAAGTGTCTCCACTACCTTCATAAACTCACTGAACAGTTATTTTGATTGCTTGGTATTTTCCTACTTAAAAATTTATTATTATTATTTATATTACAACAAAAGTAATGTGTTTTTTAAGTAAAAATGTGGAGATAAGAGAAAGTGTAATTTCCTCCACTGTCTTTTGATCTACTGTTCCATAGTTTTACTTGCACATGGATGTATTATGTAACAATTTTTTTCCAAAAAATGAACTAATGCTGTATATGTGGTTCTGAAAACTGTTTATTATTATTTTTACAAAGGACCATGAACATTTCTTTCATGCACATGGGAGGAAGTGCCCTACTGAGACTGAGAGCACTGTATAGTTGGAACAAAAGGCTGCTGGTAAAAAGAGTGACAACCTAAAGCAAATTATCACCTTAAGGTTAGAGCACATTGTCTGGCAAATGCCCACCAGGAAAGCAGGGTTGGAATAGTCTAATCAAAGATATCAGAATTTATGTCCAAGGGCATTAAAGATGTGGGATATCATGTAAGCCCCTCTGGCCCATGCCTCCGCCCCTCACTCCCCTGACACCCTGTTGGCCCCTTGGACAAATGGATCCTGTACATCTCTTTGCATCAAGTGAAAACCACTTGTTTTCTAGTTTTTCCTTGTCTCTTCCTGAGCCTTGACACAGTTCCACATTCTCTCATCAGCTCCTCACTGCCCAAATGCCTTTCCCATAAGTCCTCCTGATAGTCCTTGGGAGAATCATCTGTTCTCCTGTTTTTTGCTTTGCTTCCCAGGGCACGTAATCTTCAGCTAGGCGCTTTTCACCTGCCCATGGCTGGCTTTCTGGCTTGGCCTGGGGTTCTGGCTTGTCCTCGCTATGTGCTTTTCCCTCACCTTCAGACTTGCCCTGCTTTTCTTGTTTCCCCTCATCATCTGGCTATCTGAGTTTTCTTCAGCTTCTATATCTACTTCATCTTCTGGCTTTTCCTCATTTCCCAGCTTTCCTTCATTTTCATTGTGGAGTTTTTTCATGTTAATATATCCCCTCCTTTCCCTGTCCTAGGAGGCAAAGAGGAAACAAGGGAGACTGGAGACTCAGGTGATGGAATACAGGTCCTGATAGTTGATACTTACCTTTTTTTTTAATTGATAAGACCCATAATATTTATTCCCTAGAAACAATGCTATAAATACCAATCAGGTTCTCCCATTTAATCTACAATGATTAGATTAAATAGCACTAAAGTATAAGCCTGAGCTCCTCATAACCTATTTCTTTATTTTTAAATAATTTTTAATGTGCTTTATTGTTTATGCTATTACAGTTTTCCCAGTTTCTTTTCCCTTTGTTCCCCTCCACCCAGTGATCCCGCTCCCTACATTTGTACCCCCAGTCCATGCCCATTGGTTGTGCATATAGTTCTTCTCAAAATCTTCCTATCTATTCCACTCCCTCCTACTATGCTTCTTAATTCCTGTACCATCTCCCTCCCTTTCCCCCCTTCCCGCTCACCACTGACCTCCCCCCAAAATGTTCCCCATACCTATAATTCTTTTCCCACTCTCATTGCCTACTTAGTCTCCCTTTGTTTCAATTCCCTAGTTTCTGTTGTTGGTTGTTGTGATACAGTTTTCATTTTAATGTTCATAGTTTTGATCCTCCTTCTAAACAAGTCCCTTTAACATTTCATATAACAGTGGTTTGGATCTGATGAACTCCTTCAGTGTTACTTTGTCCTGGAAGCACTTTCTCTGCCCTTCTACTCTGAATGACAGCTTTGCTGGATAGAGTAATCGTGGTTGTAGGTTTTTGCTTTTCATTACTTTGAATATTTCTTTCCAGTCCCTTCTTGCCTGCAGAGTTTCTATTGAGAAATCAGCTGATAGTCTTATTGGGACCCCTTTGTATGTAATTCTCATCTTCTCTCTTGCTGCTTTTAAGATTCTTTCTTTATCCTTAATTTTTGACATTTTGATTATAATGTGTCTTGGTGTGATTCTCCCTGTGTCGTTTTTTGGGAACTCTGTGCTTCCTGGACCTGTAAGTCTATTTTCTTCCCCAAGTTAGGGAAGTTCTGCTTCATTATTTTTTCACATAATTTTTCCATTTCTAGTTCTTTTTCTTCACCTTCTGGCAGCCCTATGATTCAGACGTTGGCCCGCTTATAGCTGTCCGATAAGTTTCTGAGCCTCTCCTCATTTTCCTCACTTCTCGTTTCCTCTTTCTGCACTGGTTGACTGTTTGTTCCTTCCCTATGTTCTGATTTGTTGATTTGATCCCTGGTTTTCTTGCCCTCACCACTAGTTTCATATGTGTTTTTGTTCATTTCAGCAGGACTAGCCTTCATTACTTCCCCATCTTGCTTAAGATCTGCTGATACGTTTGTAAGCATTCATATAACCAAAGCTCTGAACTGTGCCTCAGAAAGATTCCCTATCTGCTGAGCTGTTAGATTAGATATTTGCTGTCTGTCAGCTGCGTCACCGGCATCTCTATCATGATCTGTGCTAGCCTGACCGTTTTGTGTTTATCTTTGCTTCCTGGACAGGGCTGTCACACCTCCTACGCTATAGGGGGTGGAGTCCCTTGCACCCGCCACAACCAGGAGACCCATCTCACCACGCGTGGCATTTTCTGCGGGGGTGGTAGTCCAAGATGGATTCTTGTCGTTCACTCTCTGCTGAGAGACCAGGAGCCTCCTCTTCCATCACCACCCCCTCTGGACCTCACAGTCCAAGGCAATGGAGGTCTGCCTTTCCCAGCTTTGGAATCACAAGCTGATAGGTCTGGTCTGCAACCAGGGGTGCTCCCCAGGCACTTCTTGCCTCCCATTAAATATGGGCATCTGTGCTTACCGCTGTCCTGCCTCCATCGCTGCTGCTGCCATGGACAGCACAGCTTGAACTCTCCTCCCTGGCTTCACCCCTCCAACCTGTCCAGACAAGCACCACTTCTTTATAACTTCATATGTTGGACTTCCACTTATTTTCTGGAACTTCTGGTTATTTCTGGTTTTGTGGTAGTTGTATTACTTCTTAGTTGTGGAGGGAGACGAAACATGTCAGTCTAGGCCTCCATTTTGGCTGGAAGTCTCCTGTGTTTGTTTGCTTCCACGTCCCAGGGAGAGCTGTCGCTCCTACTATGTTGTAAGGGGCAGAGCCTTAAGTATTCGTCAGTAATGGGCGACCTGTTTCACTACGTTGTGGTGCTGGGTGCGGGTGAGGGGTCTGGGAAGAAACAATGCTGCTTGCCCAGCACTTGCCCCTTTTCCAAGCACTTCTCCCACTTCTGCACTGGACTGGCACCCCTCTAGCTGCTGCCCTGGCTGTCTTACCCAGAGTAGGTGGGTCTGTGGACATTCTAGGACCATGGGGGCCCTTTAAACAAGTGGACTCTGCTGAGAGACTGGAAATTTCTGCCTCCACTCCAACCCCCATTGGTTTGCACAGTCAAAAGCATTGAGCCTTGATTTTCCCTGGTGCTGGGACAGTGATCTGCGCAGTCTGGTGAGGAGCTGGGAACGCTCCCCAGGTGTCCCTCCTGATTTTTTAAAACGTGTAACTGCGCTTTCCGGCAGCCTGCAGCTCCCGCTGCTGCTGCTGCCGCCACCACCACACCATGTCCTCTCCACCCCGACTCTGCCCCTCCTACCTGTCTGGATGAGTATTTCTTCTTTATACCTTTGTTTGCTGGACTTCCATGCAGTTTGATTTTCTGGAACTTCTGGTTGTTTCTAGTTTTGAGGTAGTTGTATTCCTTCTTAGTTGTGGAGGGAGATTCAGCATTTCTGTCTACGCCTCCATATTGGCTGGATACTTACCTTTTTGATGTGGGGTTTTCCTCACCCAATCCCAAATTCCAGGTTCACTCCCACCTGTGTATATATTTTTATTTCCTTCCTACTCCACATGTTTTCATAAACCAATCCTGCATAAACTCCCACAGGTTCTTCTCCCTGCATTTATTTGGAGTGTGTTGAGAAGTGTGTAAAAACGGATGTGTCCCTACACTTTGCTCTGACCTTGGCTACACCCATAATAATTTTAATTGGGTAGCCCCAACTTATACTGACCTATAAGAATCCTGGCTTGTTTCTTTTTTCCCTAGTCTGCAGTTGTAAGGCTTATAGAACAACAGACACAACAGCAATGACTATTTCTCCAATTTCAGGGTTACTCTAATATCCTCAAGAGGTTTCACAGATGCCACACCTCCATCTCTCACTTCCTTGTTCTCCTCCCCTATCCTCAGCAGCCGTAAAGCACCATGTTCCTTTAGGGTCCTGACAGTTCATGTATTCTGAGACTGCAATAGGAAAGCTTGGAGGAAGGGTGGCATGTAATGGCTTCCACAACTTCTGCTCAGGCTTAAGTCACCCCTACTCCCAGAGGTCCTGGGACAGTTGCCCTCAGCCACTGACCTGCACTGATCCTGAAGGTCTTTCTTTTCCTTGTCTGGGTTGGTGTTTGCAACCACAGTCCTGCAGACCTGTAGAGAGATAGAATGTGGGATTGAGAAGAAAATGACTGTCAACAGGGGCACTGACCCTTTTTGGACTTAGTTGTCAAAACTTTCCCAGCTCATGTCAATCCTTGCCCTTTTCTCTGGTGCCTCTGATCCCTCTCTGTAGTCCCTCTTTAACATCCTCCATTTGCCTGCCACTGTGCAATGGCAGAGAAAAATTGTTTTTAAATCATTCCTATGTTTCTGAATCCTCCTCCCAAAGTTCTGTCTTGCTTTTTCGTGCACTGAAATGAGTAAGATGCAAGGTAGTGGTATTTAGAAGGCAGATCCTGCTGTGCTCATAATGTCTCTGTCTTCAAAAGTTCTTACCCTAAGCGCCCAGCTAGCACAAAGCCCATCACATCTATGAAAACAGGGCAGAACAACAATGACCAGATCACTCCTGCCACAATCTCCCTCTTCACTTACACAGCAAGACCATATTTTCCTACAATGCAAGAGACTAATTTCCAAACTCAGTAAAATAGTTGGTCTATATTGCCTCCTTTTAACCATCCCTAGTTCAGAAGCCACTTCTTCGCAGTAGGGAGCTTGTCTCCAGTCTGAACGTCTATCACCATCCTCAGCAGCATCCCCTCAAACCCCCCTTTCCACCCCCTATTCTCAACTGACCTCCCACAGCCCACAATTTCCAGCTCCAAGGTGGGGAACAGACACAGACAACACAGTCTTTACCTTTTCTGGAGTCTGCCACAACCCCCATCCTGAGTCCTCAGGCTGTACCTTCCTCCAGGCGCCCCGCAAGGATCAGTCCATTTTCTCACCATCCTCCACCTCATGCACTCTCCCTACACCAGATGTATCCTGACAGCCTGCCTCCTAGGAGGTCTTAACTGGTACCCATTTTCAGTACCTGGCCCCTCTCCATCTCCTTCTAACAAACCCTCCATTTCTTGTGCCAAACAATGTCTATCGGGGAAGGAGTAGAGAGAACTCAGTCCTAGACTTGCTCTGGTGTTTGCCTTTTTGCAACCTCCACCTAAGGGGTCTGCAGGTGGCAGCAGATTTGTAGCCTTCCCAGGGAGATGCTTCCTTTCCTCACCTTTCCTTCTGCCATAACTCTGCACTTATCCGGAGAAGTTAAATGATACTCAGACCTCTCCTCCAACACTCACTCAATTCTCTGCACCAAAATGAATGGAGGTGAGAGGGAGTTGGCATCTGGAAAGCAGACCAGATTTTCTAGCCTCTGTCTGTTATATCCCCTACCCCAGAGTCCACCCCCCCTTACCTTGTACCCACCTGCAGGGCTATAGGGCAGTAGGCCTCTCTGTCCCTCAGTTTGAAATCTCTCTTTCTTCACAGAAATAGGAAACTGGTACCTGGAGGAGAGGCACTTCTGCACACATCGGCTCCTGATCATTTGAGGGAAATCTCACTGGTGGGCTCAGGTCCCTTATTCCCCTACTACTAGGAGAAAGTGCATCAGGAGCCAGCCCACTTCTCTCCTTCACTAGCTCCAACCCCCCCACCCCCGTTCTATCTCCTCCCCTCACCACTTGAGGCCCTGTTACTCATTTTATCCTTTGCTAATCCTAGAGGTCAAATGTGGCCCCTTCTCCCTATGATATGTGTTCTGTTTTATCAGGAAAGGGCTGAATTTTCTCCCTGAGTTACTGGACATTGGCATGCTTGAAGAATTTTTTCTTTTTCTTTTTTGGTCTTGGGGCACTTATGCCTTGAATCTACTTCTCCACTCAGCCATAGATGTTCATTCCTCCTGTCCTCTGGACCTTCACATAATAGGTGCAGGGTGGATTATCAGATAAAGAAGTGGGTAGTTGAAATATTTTATTTTCTTAAAAAATTTTTTTTTCAGTTTTACTTAATTTACTACCCTCATCATGGGCTACTTTTATAAGAAAAAAATCAAATAAAGCTATTTTCATTTGGGAGAAAATGTGTTTAAGATAGAGGGGAAAACCCACAAGATCCAAAAATTCTGAGAGTAAGTTAAATTCATAATATTAATTTTTACTATATAAAAATTTTGATTTGCCAAATACAAAATGTTTTTAATTTTCATAAGTAGCTGATTCTGTCATGTTCTACTAAAAATACATGTATTTAATGTTTCCAAACAATTGCTGAGTGTTAGGTAGACTTGCTATAATCTAGTGGCCAACACAATATTATTCTTGAAAATTTGGTCTATGGCTATTTTCATTCAGAGATTTAGCTGTGAGCAAAGGCAGTTGAGGATCTAAGAGACATAGACATGGTTTGATCTTCCTTGCCTTGTCAAGAGGGAAGGGATATGCTATTTCCCAACCCATTCTCACCTCCCAGGGCCTCACATCATTTGTATTTAGGCACCTAACAGTTGATCACTCCAAACACATACATGGAAAGGTGACCAAGATGGTGACCTGAGCAAGTACCTTTGGCTCATCCTCTCCCTCCCCCAAATTCCCACAGAAGTCATTCAACCCCAGCAGAGATGGGAATGCTGTTCTGACAACTGGAAACTAGGACAGATCGCTTCTAGACCCCTCAGTAGAAGATTTCCATAAAAACTGAAAAAGTGATGGTGAGGGTGGGGGGAGCTTTCAGACCTGCCTGCTCTCTACCCTATTCACAGTGACAGATGGAAGCTTCCTTGACCCTGCTTACCACCTGACTTAGGAAATGCAGCCTGCTGGGTCACTCAACTCCAGTATCTTCACCTTCGGGGCACCTAGAAGGAGCCTAGCCATCCATGCTACCAAGTTTCTGCCTGCCAGTCCACATTCACCCTGGCACCCTCTCAGCCAGGTTGGGCCAGTGTAGAAGGAACACTGACATGCTGGCCATACTGATGGACCTAAACCAGGTGTTCTCAACTGAGGAAGTCTACTGACCACCTGAAATGGTATGCGTTGTTGAGTCTGTGTACTTATTAAGAGATCTGCACTCTAGGAACCTGAGAAAGCCTGATAATGCAGAGGTTGCTATCATGAATAAGCAGAAGCTACAAAGCAGGGAAAGAACAGAGAGGGGAAGGAGAAAATGCTATTTGAAATGAAACAGAAAGTAGAATACACAAATAGTAGCTGAGTCTTCTTACAAGGAGAGCACTTACTTCTTGGGTTCAGGTATTCTTAACTAGAGAAACCTATTAACCCCCTGGAGTTATATTCAAAATGATTTACACACAAGTGTGTGTGTATGTGTATGTGTGTGTGTGGTATGGGAGGGATAGAAGCTGTACATTTTTGCTGGGCTTGTACATTTTCCTAGGATAGGGTCTATTGTTTTCATTAGATGTTCAGTGGGGTGTGTAATATTTAAAAAAGTGAAGTCCAGCTGGCCTAGAGAATATGCTTTCTTAAAATTTTCAATTGCAGTTTACATTCAATATCATTCTGTATTAGTTTCATATGTACAGCAGAGTGGTTAGGTAACCATGTACTTTACAGAGTGGTCCCCCAATACTTCAAGTACCCACCTGGCCTCACACATAGTTATTATCATATTATTGACTATATTCCCTATGCTGTACTTTATATCCCTGTGACAATTCTGTAACTACTTATTTGTACTTCTTAATCCGTTCACCTTTTTCACTCAAATCCCCAACTTTCATCTTCCCCTTCTAACCTCTGGCAATCACTAAATTCCATATCTATAATTGTTAACTTAAGCATGTTATATAAATGAACTTACCATTTGAGTTTTTGATAGCATAGTTTTCTTGAGATTCATTAAATTGTTACACACATAAATAGTTCATTCTTGCTTATCACTGAATAGTATTCCATGATATGGATGTATCAGAACAAGTTGTTTAATAATTCACTTGTTAAAGAACATTTGAAATTTTCCACCTTTTATTACAAATAAACTGTTTTTGAACAGTTGTGTGCAGTTTTGATTATATTCTGAATACTCTCATTATTATGAGATGATGGATCCTACTTGATCTTATTTTTTAACAGGCAGTTCCCATGTTGAGGTGTAGCATAAGAATTGGGTGAGTCGAGTCTGTATGTTTAGCTCTATCCTGGATCCTACAGACCTGACCTGGCAAAAAATGCAGGGCTGGTTCACCCTGCATCATGGCAGATGCATGGCAAGAAAGTTCAGCTTTCCTATTGGCCCTGTGGACACTTCCTTGGTGAAACTGAGGCATTAACTCTCAAGCCTCCTTTGCCTTTAAGTAGGGGTGGAAGGTCAGGTCTCCACTGGGGTGCTTCCACCAAGAAGAGTGCTAACGGAGGGCTGACTGGCACCAGCTTGATGGCTTGTTGTTTCAGGGCAGCTCAACCTTCTTTTCTGGCTCCACTCACACCAAGGGAGGAAAAGGAAAATGCTGGGTGCCAACTAGCTCCACCTTCCACCCCCTTGATGCCAGATACATACTCAACTCCCCATTAGATCCTGCTGAATTGATGAGGAGATGAAACCTAGTGGTTACTGGCCCAACTAGCCTTATTCAGTCTTACTGCTGTTGGCTAGGAGTAGAGGCTTAGATCACCCCTGGACCAGTATGATACTACTCTGAAGAGATAGACCACTATCTGCATCAGTTAGTTCCTCTTCAATCCTACCAACACTATCTGGATAACTCTCTGATTCTCCAACCTAGATACCATTGGTAGGACTAGAAGTGAACTAATCTATTTCTGCCCAGATGATGCAGTGGTGAGTGAAATGAAGCAGAAGATCAGCTCCCTCTTGCCTCTCATCCCAAACTGCAGGATTGGGGAGTCAGTTTTTCCTTGGCATTTTTCTAGATTATGGTAGTGACAAAAAAAATTCTAGCAAAATAAAAAAAATTCTCCATTGAAATGATTATATGGTTCTTCTATTTTATGTCAATATGGTGAGTTCCAATGATTTTTAAATATTAATAATTGGGATAAACCTTACTTGGTCATGGTGTATTGTATTTTTGGTACTAAAGTTTTGTAAAAAAAAATTTATATATGTTCATAAGGAGATTGGTTTGTAGTTATTTTTGTAATATAATTGCCTGGTTAGTTACCAGGGTAATTCTAGCCTTGTAGGGTTATTGGGGAAGTACTCTCCCCTCTTCAATTTTCTGGAAAATTTTGCAGATAATTGGTGTTACATTATCCTTAAGTGTTTGGTAGAATTACCTGTAAAGCTACCTTGACCTACAGGCTTCTTTGTAAAAAGTGTTTAAATAGGGGAAATCCAAGTGCAAGCTGGGGAGGGGGACACGGGGAAGAGCAGGAACAGGAGAAAAGGCTAGGAGGCAAGAGAGCAGGTGAGGTCTGGAAAACGCCATAGTTTACTACAGGAAGCATGAAGGAAAGAATGACGAAGATGATTCTGGCTTAAATATGGCTGGAAGTTAACAAATATTATTAGAGCTGCAGTGTGAAGAACTGGCAAGATAAAGTAAGGGGGTGGAGGGAAGTGGAGGAGTATATAGGACAGATAAGTGGTGATGGATGGAGACTTGACTTGGGGTGCTGAACACACAATATAGAGATGATGTGTTATAGAATTGTGCACCTGAAACCTGTATAATTTGTTAACTAGTGTCACCTCAATACATTCAATGAAAAGGGGAAGAAAAACCATAAGAGGAAGGTTTGCAGTAATCCTGAGAACAGCTTGCACCTAAACAAGGGTAGTGAATATAGAGAAATAAATGGGTTTGAGAGATGTTTGAGAAAAACTACATAGGTCTTGATGACTGGTACATTTGAAGGGTTAAAGAGAAAGATTATGGGTCCAGGCAACTGGGAAAGGGGATAAATTTGAGGACAGAGAAGAAAAAGTTCATTTTGGGACTTCTGGCCAAGATGGAGGCATAGACAGACATGCTGCGTCTCCTTCCACAACTAAGAAGGAATACAGCCTCCTCAAAACTAGAAACAACCAGAAGTCCCAGAAAATCAAACTGCATGGAAGTCCAGCAAACAAAGATATAAACAAGAAATACTCATCCAGACAGGTAGGAGGGGCGGTGACAGGGCAGAGAGGACGCTGTGTGCTGGTGGCAGCAGCAGCAACGGCAGCTGCAGACTGGCAGAAAGTGCAGTCACACATTTTAAAATGTCAGGAGGGATACCTGGGGAGCATTCCCAGCTACTCACCGGACCTCACAGCTCACTGTCCCAGCACTGGGGAAAATCAAGCCTCATTGCTTCTGACTGTGCAGACCAATGGGGGTTGGGGTGGAGGCAGAAACTGTCAGTCTCTCAGAAGAGTCTGCTTCTTTAAAGGGCCCCCACTGGTTTGATTCCCAGTCAGGGCACATGACTAGGTTGCATGTCAGGTCCCCAGTTGGGGGCGCAAGTTAGAGGCAACCATACAGTGATGTTTCTCTCCCTCTTTTTCTCCTTTCCCATCTATCTAAAAATAAATGAACAAGTAAATAAATAATTTTTTAAAGGGCCCCCACAGTCCTAGAACGTCCGCAGATACACCCACTCTGAGAACGATGGCAAAGGCAGCAGCTAGAGGGGCGCCAGTCTGGTGCGGAAGTGCGAGAGGTGGCTGGAAAAGGGGCAAGTGCTGAGCAGGCGGCATTGTTTCCTCTCGGACCCGTCACTCACATACAGCGCCACAACGTGGTGAAACAGGTCGCCTTGTACTGACGAATCCCTAAGTCTCTGCCCCTTACAATGTAACAGGAACGACAGCTCTACCTGGGACACGAAGGCAAACAAACACAGGAGCCTGTCAGAATGAGGAGACAGAGAAGTATGGCCCAAAAAGGGGAATGGATCAAGGTTCCAGTGGGAGAGCTAAACGACAAAGAGATAGCCAACCTAACAGATGCAGAATTAAAAGCACTGATGATAAACATGTTCACAGGCTTGACAGATATGCTTGAGTATGGCAAACGCATAAGAGAAGAAGGGAAGGCTATGCTAAGTGAAACGAAGGAAAATCCACACAAAACCAATGGTGAAGGGAAGGAAACCAGGGTTCAAATCAATGGTTTGAAACATAAGGAAGAAAAAAACAGTCAACCAGTGCAGAATGAGGAAGCAAGAATTGAAAAAAAATGAGAAAAAGTTCCCAAATTTTGCAAAGGAGATGGACATTCAGGTCTGGGAAACATGGAGGGTCCAGGCAAGCTGGACCCAGAGGGGACCACACCAGGACGCATCATGATTGAGATGCCAAAGGTGAAAGATAGAGAGAATCCTGGAGCAAGCAAGAGAGAGGCGGAGAGTTGACTACGGTGGGGTGCCTATAGGACTATCAGCTGATTTCTCAGAGGACACTTTGCAGGCAGAAGGGGACTGACAAGCGGTATTCAATGTGATAAAAGGCAACCCAGAACCGGAATTACTCTATCTAGCATAGATATCATTTGGAATGGAAGGGCAGATGAAGTGCTCCCCAGACAAGGTAAAGCTAAAGGAGTTCATCATCACCAAGCCATTATTATATGAAATGTCAAAGGGACTTACTTAAGAAAAAGATCAAAACTATGAACACTAAAACGACAACAAACACAACTATCAACAACTGAATCTAAAAAATAAACACAAAATCCAACTAAGCAAACCAGAATAGGAGCAGATTCATAGGTGTGGGGTTATCTGGAGGGTTATCAGGTGGGAGGGGGAGAGGGAGAAATGGGGATATGGTTCAGGGATTAAGAAGCATAGTCGGTTGGTACAAAATAGACAGGGGTAAATTAAGAATAATGTAGGAAAGGGTGAAGCCAAATATCTTATATGCACGACCCCTGGACATGAACTAAGGGGGATGGGATTGCTGGAGGGAAGGGGGGTACTGGGTGGAGGGGAGCAAAAGGGGAAAAAATTGGAACTACTGTAACAACATAATAAATAAAGTATACTTTTTAAAAAATGTTTAAATAAAATCTCCAATTATTTAAGCCATCAAGCTTTCATTTTAATATATATGTTTAGTGCTGTAAATTTTCCCTTGATTACTTCTTTTGCCCATCCCACAAATGATCATATGTTCAGTTTTTCTTTTCACTCAGTTCAAAGTCCCTTATAGTTCCCTCTTGACTTCATCTTTGGGTTATTTATTCATGTTTATTTGATACTAATTTAAATACTTGGAGATCTTTCTGTTATTAGTTTCTCATTTAATTCCACTGTGCTGAGAGAACATACATTTTGTTATTTGAGTCCTGTAAACATTACTGAGACTTATTTTATGATTATCTTGATAAATGTTTGATACACATATGAAACACACATTCATTTTATTGTCATCGGTGGCAAGTTTCACAACTGTCAACTAGGTAAGTTGTTTCACAGTGTTCTTCAAGTCTTAAATATACCTGCTGATTTTCTGTCTACTTGTTCTAATTTTTAGAAAGGGTATTGAAATCTCTGTAATTATGGACTTGTCTGTTTCTCCTTGCGGTTCTATCAGTTTTTGTTCCATCTGTTCTGAACCAGTGTAATATGTAAATTTTTAAGATTGTTATGTCCTCTTGACAAACTCACCATTTAAAATTATGCAATGACTTTCTATGACCATAATATCCCCGGTATTATTCTTTGCTCTGATAGCTCTGATAGTCACTCAAGCTTTGTTTTGATACTGGTGTTGATTGTCCCTTCTTTTCCATTCTTGTGCTTGTAATCATTTTCATCTTTAAATTTAAAACAGGGCTCTTATAGGCAGCATATGTTTGTGTCTTCCTTTTCTATACAATCTGATAATCTCTGCTTTTTAACCAAGGTGTTTAAACCACTTACATTAATGTGACTATTGACATTAATATGTTTGGGTTTAACTCAAACTTGCTACCTGTTTCCATTTATCCCATCTGCTCTTTGTAATTTCTTTCCTCTAACATTTTTTTTATTGAGAATATTGAAGATTCCATTTTGTCTTCTTTTTTTTTTAGAGAAAGGGGAAGGGGGTAGAAAGAGAGGGAAAGAAACATTGACGCGAGAAACGTCTTTAGGTTGCCTCCTGTATGTGTCCAACCAGGAACCTGCAACTCAGGCATGTGCTCTGATGGAGAATTGAACCAGCGACCTTTTGCTTTGTGGAACAATGCCCAACCAACTGAGCCACACAAGTCAGGGTCCATTTTGTCTCTTATGTTGGCTTATTAGCTACATTTTTCATGGTTGTTTTCAGGTTTATAATATGCATTTTTAACATATCAGAATCTACCTTTAAGTGATATTAATGTATAGAATAAGAACTTCAAAACTGTGTACTTTCATTCTCCCTCTCCTGGCCTCTGTGCAATTACTGACACGCATTTTACTTCCACATATATTATCAGTCTTACAGTACACAGTAATCTGGGAGCAATCACAAGACTCATTTGTTTTCCCTCTTTCAGGGAACTTGGTCCTCCACTATCTAATGTTCAACAATTGAAAACTGTTATTTCATATATTCTGTCCAGGTTTCAGTTGTTTAAATTAGGGAGGTAAATCCAGTCCCTGTTACTGCATTTTCATTTGAAGCATCAATGTGGCTTGATGTTTTAAATAATAGTTAATCATGAAGGCTTTAATTCACTTCTAAACAAAGATAGCATAGCATTTCCTATGCTATCTGGCCTTCCTGGATGAGTTCAGTGTTTGTGTATAATCCCTGCTCTGCCTCTGACTAAAAAGTTCAAACCGTACTGCTTTCTTTGATCACAAGGTGAACCTTAAGTTTATTTTCTGAATTTCAATTAAAGGTCTTGAAATTTTTCAGAAAAAAAACCCTCATTATTTTTATTCAAAAGTAGATGTTACCTGCATTATTAACTCAATTTTGTTAGAAAGACATAGGATTTAAGTGTGTACACCTGTTTATCATTTGCTGAATACCATTAAATCCATACTTGTTTTTCATTCATAAAGAACTACTAGTTATACAGGATGTGTTAAAACCCCAATGGCCTAATTCATATCTACATCTCAAACATTTTTTGAACACTCTTTTAAGAACCAAGGTTCACTGCTTTCTCTTTGCTAGATTTTTAGTCATTTATGGGAAAAATTTGTCCCTTTTGAGAATAGCAACTCTGAGGGAGAAAAGGTGGCTGGCCACATAACATATGGAAATGATACAAATAAGCAAATGCAGCCAGAACCTTAGATATGGCTGTTCCTTCCAGGGAACCTCATGATCTGTTCCCTTATTGCCTTTTGCTCACTTTCTGATGGTTGTTAGTTGCCTGAGCATTTTACATGGAGCCTGACCACTCACATACTACTCTCTCAGATACCCACCTCAGATCCAGAGATTCTGTTAAGAACCAAGGGAAGTTGGTTAGCAGAGGGCTCTCTCTCCAGGAACTAGAATCTTAAAACCCACCCTTCTGTAAGGTTGACAGGGCACTTGGATCTGTCTGTACATGGAAGAAATGTACATTTTTCAGGGCATATGCATGTCTAACCTATCATATGCCATAGGTTCACATGTGATCTTCCAGTTTCTCTTCATGAAGGGACTGATGAATATCCTTCAGTGAAGGCAGAATGCTTCTGTTTGCCATAGTAGCTGGTGCTACTTTTGGCAATCAAGTGTTAAGAAGTCTGATAGGGCATAAGCTTCTCTGTTCACCAGTTTTCCTTCAACTGTAATTTTTCTCTTTATAAACTGCTGTCGTGCACAAATGTGCCTGTATCTCAAGCACCTGGAAAAGGGAAGGCTTTGGAATTACTTAAGCATCTGATTCATGATGTCTAATATTTGCTGTTATATGACATTTTCACCTGTCTATTCACTTCTCCCTTTGGTTTCATAAGTGTTATTGCGATGTCATATTTTAAAGCAGGAGTTGGCAAACATTTTCTGTTAGGGCTAGATAATAAATATGTAGACTTTGAAGGCAGTCCATACAGTTTATTTGGCAACTACTTAATTCTGCCACTATAGTGGAAAACCAGCATATGTAAATTAATAAGGCTGTATTCTAATGGATCTTATTTCTGGATATCAAATTTGAATTTTATAGTTTATATGTCATAAAAGTCTTAATTTTTTCAACCACTAAAATCTAAAAAAGTAAAAAAAAAAAATTGAAATAATTAAAAATGTAAAATTTATTCTTAGCTTGTTGTCCAAAAAGTTAAATAAGCTATTTTTCTCATAAGCTATGGCTTGACAACTTTTGTTCTAGAATCTCCTGTTTATTTCCACAAGACTGTCTTCATACATAAAATGTTTTCACCTACTTAGCACACTCCAAGGCAACTGTTATTTCCCCAAGTTCTACTGGGATACAAACTCAATCATCCTCTTTTGGACTTCCTCCTCATAAAGATCTCCACATTTGAGTGTTCACTGAATTCACCAACATAATCTCCTGATATCCAACTCAGTAGAGCTAATTCTTTCTATTCACAGGTTTCCAGGGGCTGGTGTGAGGAGGAACTCTCTCAAAGTAAGCTGTGTTGCCTCACACATCTCGTATGTCTAATGAACTAGGGAGGTTGCTTAGAAGAGAACTACACCTAAGGAAAGAGAACCAGAGAAGGTCTTTCCATGACACTAAATAGAGGGGATTCTCCCACTTTTATAAAGGTGGATTTAATTCACTGGGAGTTCAAGAGAAATTCAGTGTGACTTGCTCAACTTGAAGATTCCTGAACATCAATACTCAGGAGAGAATAAGAATGGGGCAAAGCTGCAGATAAATGGAAGTATTTACCCCTTAACTCAGGGAATTTTTTTTGTGAGTATAGGATATACCTGGTTTTCAGAAATTCCCCAAATAGCTTAAGGGAATATCTAAAGGGTTGGGTCACGTAGATCACAGTGGGAACAAGAACTTGCAAAAAACACTTACAAACTTATAGCCTTAACAAATACCCACCACAGTCCTGGAAGATGATTATTATGTTCATATAGATAAATATAATGATCTTTAAAGAGATGTGTCTCATTATTTAAATGGACCCAGAGGTAAGCTAAAATTGAGATTCTGACACAAGTGTTCAGTGAACACTCAGATTGTTTTTTATCATGTGTCCAAGCTCTTCCATTAGGTAATAGGTGTTTGGTTTTGAAAAAATGAGAAAATATAGCTAAGCAAATAAAAATTATTTACAATTCTACCATAAAGGAATGAACACTTTATAAACTTTTTACTTCAGGTATTCTTTGTGGATTCATATATAAAATACATAAGATTTGAAGTAAAAAAGAATAGAAAGTGCTTTTTAAACTGCTTTATTAACTTCACAATATGTAATGAGCATCTTTCCATGCAATAGGTAAAACTTCCCTGCTGACAGAAACTTACAAATTGGGTGAAACACATCATTCAATTAGAAGTCGGTAACAGAAGACCCACAGGAAACACCACCAAAAGGTTTACCACAAGGTACATCACGGACATGTAAGTTAAGGAAGCAGTTGTGTCTCCCTATTAACTTCAGGGAAATCATTAGGATTCAAGGCATAAGGCAAAATTCATCGTGATGGTCATTGTGAGGGGGGTCAGTGCTAACTGCCCGCAGACTATGACTTAACTGCTTTCCTCGCAGCTTTTCCATCAGCTGTCTCATATCACCCCCAATCCTTTCCCTGTTCTCTTGTCTCATCCTTGCCTGTGGCTCTCCAAGCCTCTGACCCCCGTCCCACCTATACTGCAGGATGGGTTGCCTAACACGGAACCGCCTACGGTTTCCTCTAGGCACACAACATTCACCAGCTTCCAAAGGGAGAGCCAAGGGCTCTCCTCTATTAGCATCTTGTTCCTTTTCATTCTTTTTTCCATTTTCCTGGTTGGCATTTTCCATGTTGAGAATTTTTACTGCTTGTTCCTCTTTGGACGCCATTGCTCCTGGGAGATGAGAGATGAGAAGGGACTTTTACTGGTGGACTGATCAGCACCGAGGACAGAGGCCCTACTATGCACCTCTCCTGATCCAGACCTCTGGATCTCAAAGGCTTTTTAAAATTGCGTTTTTCCCACCTGAGAGGCTCCCTACGCCCTCTAGGGGGCCACCAGTCCCAGACCCCCCCCCCCTCTAAATCCCCTCCCTTCCCTCGACCCAAACCCACCATTTTCCGTGAGATCCAAGCCCGGGCTTCTGTGAGCACCAAAATGGAGGACAGGGTGGGGGTTGGGGTAAGCACTTGGGGGTCTCAGGCTCTCCACTCATCCTCACCTCCGCCCCACCCCCTGCACCTACCTGGGCCTATCCTTGCTGTCCGCTCCTCCTCCCGATTCTCGCAGCGAGTGCGCCGCCACGACACTTGGACCCGCAGACCTGCAGGGGCAGGGGTAGGGGGTGCAGAGGCTGCTGCAGTTGACCGCTGGGCGCCCGCCCGGCCACACGCCCGCCCCCACGCTGACCACCATTTTCCACACCGAGATGATGGGGGAGGGGCTGGCGGCCGAGAGGCAGGTGTTTCTGAAGGGGGGTCGCCTTGAGCCGTCCAGCCGTCCCCCAGGGAAAAGCTCAGCGTTTTCTGCACACACACGCAGGGCCTCCTCAAGGTGTGGGGGTTGCAGCCCGACCCTCCGGAAGGCTCCACCGCTCATGTCCTCTCTCACCCCAACCTCGGGGAGCCGCTCGGGGTCTCTTACCTGCTCCCCCTCCGCCTCTGAACCTTGGGCTCCCCTGGTGCACGCGCCCTCAGGTCCAGTGGCAGCAGGAAAGGAGAAGAGTGCCAGTGCCCGCCGACTCTGACGCTGGAGCTAGGCGAGCGGGCAAGTAAATGTAGGCTGGTCACGTGAGGACTTCGTCACAGTGAGCGGTGACGCCCCGTCTACCCCCTCCAGCTCCGCAGGGTCACGTAGAACCCTCGGCCAGCACACCCACCCATGCCCGCAGCCCTGCGGTCCTTTTAACCTCGTCAGCATGGGCTCAGTCGCTGTCCCTTCTTTGTGTGTTCCTGGGCCTTTCTCTACTGCGAGGGATGGGCAGTATGTCCTCGGGAGATTGTTGTCCAATCCCGCTACCTCTCTGAGGACTTGCTTTTTCCTCCCCAAGCTCCCAGGACACGCCTCCTTCCACCTGCTGTCCTTTCTGCTACCAATGTTCTCCATTTTTCTTTCAATAAAATGATAGTATAAATGTGTCAGGAAAAAAGCCCAGGAGAGTGGATTTTTAAAAATGCTTTGTTTTTATTTTATTTTAGAGAGAGGGGAAGGGAGGGAGAAAGAGAGGGAGAGAAACACCAATGCGACAGAGAAATATCAATTGTCTTCTACAAGAGCCTAGCCAGCCACGCAGCCCACAACCCAGGCACGTGCCCTGACAGAATCGAACTGGTGACCTTTTAGTTTGCCAGATGATGCCTAATTAACTGAGTTACGTATAACAGGCAAGAGAGTGAATTCTTAAAAATTCTTAAATTTCTCTGTTCTATTCCTTTTATATTAAACAAAAAAAAAAAACAATATACTTTTATAAAAAAAGAGATAGTGTTTTTTGAAAAACAGTATTAAAGTTAGAAAAAAACCCAACCACCTGTCTCTTCTGCTCAGTCATTATGTAAATATAGACTCTATAGGCAGCTACTCTTTTAGAACTTTGAAAAGGAAATGGCAGCTGATGGCTCTTCTTGTGAGGAGCCCCTGGATACATGAGGCCCTCCCATGAGGTCAGCCAATGGTTGTGTAGTGCAGCAGAGCCTTGTTGGATTTTCAGAACTCAAACAAAAACTTCTTTACGAATTTCTGGTTTAATAGGCGATAAGTATGTCTTTATTTGCAAATCTCATGATTGTGTATTTAGAGACTCCTTAACAGGTCTACAGTAAGCCTAGTATAGAACAAAGGGTTTCAGTTATAGATAGATATACAAAAACTCAATTGTATTTCTCTGTGCTAGTAATGAATAAGTGGAAACTGAAATTGTGTGTGTGTATAAATTTTATGATAGCTTCCAAAAATGTGAAATACTCAGAGATAAAATTTTAGAAACCTCTACAATGAAAACAAGAAAACCCTGCTGAAAGAAACTGAAAAAAAAAAAAGGGAAAAAAACATAGTCCTGGATCAGGAAAATTAAGATATCAAGTCTCTACAAATTGATCAAAATCAAAATTGCACCAGGTGTCTCTGTATAACCTGACAATCTTATCCCCAAAT
Organism: Furipterus horrens; assembly: GCF_987537825.1. Lineage (NCBI taxonomy): Eukaryota > Metazoa > Chordata > Mammalia > Chiroptera > Furipteridae > Furipterus > Furipterus horrens. Next base: position 57,399,012 of record NW_028327187.1, on the reverse strand, counting down.
TTATATGGAAATGTAAAAGACCTAGAATAGACACAATAGTTTTGGGGAAAAAATACACAATCTAGAGAACAGCATTATCTGACTTTCAGGCTTAAGATGTAGTAATAAAGGTACTGTAGTAGTAGAGTGTATAGACACTGGACTCAACAAAATTAAAAAGTTCTGCTCCTTGAAAGACGTGGTTAAGAAAACTAAGTGATAAGCTGGGAGAGAATACTTACAATACATATAACTAACAAAAAGTTTGTATCCAGAAGATATATAAAGAACTCCTAAACTTTCTCAATAAGAAGGCAAACAATGCAATTAAAATGATAAAAAAAATTTGAACAAACACTTCACAAAAATACATGTGCAAAATGTCAATGAGCTCATGGAATCATACAGAATGCACACTTTTATTTCTGATATCTTTCTCTGAGTATAATATTTTTTGAGATTCATCTGTGTTATTGCTTGACCACTAGTTTGTTTCCTTGTACTGCATAATCTGTAACTATATAAGAGTGTGTATATTCATTCACTTGTTAATGAAAATTTACATTGTATCCATTTGGGAGTTATCACAAATGAAATTGTTCTGAACATTTTTGTACAAATCTTTTTGAGAAAAGATATTTTGAATTCTGTTTGGGAAAATTTATAAGAGTAAAATTTCTGAGACATGGTAAATATAAGCTTAACTTCTCAAGAAAATGTCAAGTCTTTCAAAGTGGTTGGACTTCTTGCTGGCACTGAATGAGAATTCCAGTTGTTCCATATTGTCATCAAATATACTTGGGATTGTCAGAGTTTTTAATTTTAGCAACTTGATGGGTATATACTGATATTTAATTCTGTTTTTTTTTTCACATTTCTCTAATGATTAGTGTGTGATTAAACATATTTCCATGAGCTCATTGACATTTTGCACATGTATTTTTGTGAAATGTTTGTTCAAATCTTTTGATCATTTTTATTACATTGTTTGCCATCTTATTGAGAAAGTTTAGGAGTGTTGTAGACCTCCAACCAGCAGGGTCCACAGCGTTGTGGATGAAATGAATAAATGCACACGGACTGCAAGAATCCTGTGGATAAGAGGGGGCAAAACTGGCCACTTTCAAGAGGAGAAAGCGCAGTTTGCCCCTGCCTCAACAGGGTTTTATTAATTATTTATGTGAATTACATCCAAGAAAGTTATGAATCAGTGTGCCAATTATTGCCTTATACGATTATTACTTTTATATAACAGAGAAAAGAATGTTACACATGCATGAATGATAAGGATAACTCGTCTAGCCACATCCTGTTCTTGAAAATCAGCCCAGAATATGTCCTAAAAAACTGCTTCAAGGTTACACGCTGAACATCTGTTGTGCTCAGCCCAGGATGAGGGGGTCCTTTAGCAGAAAGAAACCTTTGAAGCTGTTATAGAAATGCAGACCTGGTTCCCACGGGACAACTGGTGAGTGGAGCGGGTCCTGTGTGCCACCACGCTCCCATTGGTTTTCCAAATCTGGGCCTGACCTACATTTGCCACCACCAAGCATCCTGACTTCCCATATAGGAGTTCTTTATATATAATCTTCTGGATACAAACTGTTTGCCAGTTACACGTGTTGTAAATATTTTCTCCTAGCTTCTCACTTAATTTTATTTTCTTAAGTATATTTTATTGATTATGTTGTTACAGTAGTTAAAATTTTTCCCCTTTGCTCCCCTCTGCCCAGTACCCTCCTTCCCTCCATCAATTCCATCACCCCCCTTAGTTTATGTCCACGGATAGTGCGTATAAGTTCTTTGGCTTCACTCTTTCCTGTATTATTCTTAATATTCCCCTGTCTATTTTGCACCAACCGATTATGCTTCTTAATCCCTGAACCCTATCCCCATTTCTCCCTCTCTCCCCTCTCAGATAATAACACTCCAAATGATCCCCATACCTATCATTCTGTTCCTATTCTGGTTTGCTTAGTTGGATTTTGTTTTTACTTTTTAGTCAGTTGTTGATACTTGTGAATTTGTTTTCATTTTAGTGTTCATAGTTTTGATATTCTTTTTCTTAGGTAAGTCCCTTTGACATTTCATATAATAATGGCTTCGTGATGATGAACTCCTTTAGCTTCACCTTGTCTGGGAAGCACTTCATCTGCCCTTCCATTCCAAATGATAGCTTTGCTGGATAGAGTAATCTTGGTTGCAGGTTGCCTTTCATCACATTGAATACTGCTGGCCAGTCCCTTCCTGCCTACAAAGTGTCCTCTGAGAAATCAGCTGATAGTCCTATAGGCAACCCCTTGCAACCAACTCTCTGTCTCTTTCTTGCTGCCCCAGAACTCTCTCTTTATCTTTCACCTTTGGCATCTCAACCATGATGCGTCCTGGTGTGGTCCACTCTGGGTCCAGCTCACCAAAGACCCTCCGTGCTTCCTGGACCTGTATGTCCATCTCCTTTGCAAAATTTGGGAAATTTTCTTCCATTATTTCTTCACACAAGTTTTCAATTTCTTGCTCTTCCTCTTCTCCTTCTGGCACCTCCATGATTCGGATGTTGGCACGTTTAAAGTTGTCCCAGAGGTTCCCAAGCCCCTCCTCATTTTTTTTTTCAATTCTTGCTTCCTCATTCTGCACTGGTTGACTGTTTGTTTCTTCCTTATCTTCCAAATTATTGATTTGAACCCCAGTTTCATTCCCTTCACCATTGGTTTTATGTGGATTTTCCTTCATTGCACTTAGCATAGCCTTCCCTTCTTCTCTTATGCATTTGCCATACTCAAGCATATCTGTCAAGTCTGTGAGCATCTTTATCACCAGGGCTTTGAATTCTGCATCTGTTAGGTTGGCTCACTCCTCGTCGCTTAGTTCTCCCACTGGAAACTTGATCCATTTCCCCTTTTGGGCCATACTTCTCTGCCTCCTCATCCTCACAGGCTCCTGTGCTTGTTTGCCTCTGCATCCCAGACAGAGCTATTGGCTCCTGTTATGTTGTAAGGGGCAGAGCCTTAGGGATTCATCAGTACAGGGTGACCTGTTTCACCAGGTTGTGGTGCTGTATGTGGGGGAGGGGTCTGAGAGGGAACAATGCTGCCTGTCCAGCACTCGCCCCCTTTCCAGACACCTCTCCCATTTCTGCACCGGACTGACGCCCCTCTAGCTGCTGCCCTGGCTGTCGTTCCAAGAATGGGTGGGTCTGAAGACATTCTAGAACTGTGGAGGCTCTTTAAACAAGTAGACTCTGCTGAGAGACTAGCAGTTTCTGCCTCCCTCCAACTCCCACTGATTTGCGCTGTCAGAAGCAATGAGGCTTGATTTTCCCTGGTGCTGGCACCATGAGCTGCTAGGTCCAGTGACGAGTTGGGAACACTCTGAGGTGTCCCTCCTGACTTTTTAAAATGTGCGATTGCACTTTCTGCCTACCTGCAATTGCAGCCACTGCTGCCACCACCACACCATGTCCTCTCCACCCCGGCTCCACCCTTCCTACCTGTCTGGACGGGTATTCTTTATATCTTTGTTTGCTGGACTTCCATGCAATTTGATTTTCTGGATCTTCTGGTTGTTTCTAGTTTTGAGGTAGCTGTATTTCTTCTTAGTTGTGGAGGGAGGTGCAGCGTGTCTGTCTACGCCTCCATCTTGGCTGGAAGTCCTTCTTACTTAATTTTCTTAACCATGTCTTGGTTCATTTATTAAAATTCTAATGATTCTATAACATTTTAAAAGAACCAATATTTGAGTTTGTTAATTTTTTTCTGCTTTTTAAAAAAATCTATTTTTTGTTTTGTTGTTTTCTGCCTTTATTGTTACTATTTCTTTCTTTTTATTTACTCTGAGTACAATATACTTTTCCCCCTAACTTTGTTTATGGAAATTTAGTTCATTGATTTTAAATCTCTTTTCTTTTCTAAATAAGTATTAAAAACTACAGATTTTCCTCTAAGCACTGTTTTAACAACATCTCCAAATTTGATGTGTTATCATTGAATTTGAAATATTCCTAATTTGCCTTGTGATTTCTCTTTTGACCCATGAATTGTTTAGAAGTGTTACTTCAAATATTCGTGTATTTTCTAAATATTCTGTGTTTCTAATTTTAATTAATTGATTTTTGTAGTCAAAGAACATACTCTGTAAGTGCTATTCATGCAAGTCCAGATAGCATAGAAAGCCTCTCTGGTTAAAGGAGGAATAAAGCCTTCCTATTTAAAACTAAGCCAACATAGGTTCTTTTGAATTGGGGAGAGCAAATGGGGGGGGGTAATGGGACACCTGTAATAGAAAAACAATAAAAAATAAATGTAAAGAAATACATTTTTTCAGATATTAATAAAAAAATAAAAACCTAAGCCAACAGAACTATTTTTTTCTAATTGTTTTTTCTACATGAAGGTTGTACTAATGACTGAGATGTTATTCTGGATATGTTGGGGAGGGTATTTTTAGATGTTATTAACATTTAAAATTAGTGGAGTATGAGTAAAACAGATCACTCACTGTAATGTGGGTGAGCCTCCTCCAATCAGTCGAAGGCCTAAAGAGTGCAATAGACTGACTTCCCTCAAGCAAGAGGCAATTCTGCTAGCATATGGCCTTCAGACTTCAACTGCAACATTGGCTCTTCCTAGGTCTTCAGCCTGCCAGTCCACCTTGCCAACCTTCATAATTGCATAAGCCGTTTCTTCAAAATAGATTTACATATCTACCTATCATCTATCTAGAATCTCCTTTTGGTTCTATTTCTCTGGAGAATCTGATTAATACAGGTATCTATTTTGATTACCCTAGACTGGAAGTCTCCTCTGACCACTTTTCCTCATTCTCAAAATGGTTTTGGTGGCCATTTTAAAAATATATGTTTTAAATATTTATATTTAATTAAATGTAAAATATTGCATCTCAAGTTGTTTCAGGAACCCCCACACTGTCAGGTATTCAAGGATACTCACTCAGCATCTATTTTTGATGACCATCAAGGAGCTGTTAAGAAACCTAGCTGTGTTCCCAGAAGAACAAGCTAATAATTAAGGTAAATGGGCATGGAAGAAAGAACACAGGCAGATACACTGTTCTATGTATAATCTTGAACAAATACCAAATTCTTCATTTGTAAGATGTAAGAAACAATCTTTACCTCATAGGCTGGCAAGAGGTCACATGGGATAGCCCACTGGCCTACACTACCTTTGAACAGTATGCTTGGCATATAGCGAAAAATCATCAAAAGTGAGGTTCTCATAGATCTCTAGAGGGTGAATACCATATCCTTGTAGTTGGCTCTTGTGTTCTCCACACCTGCCCATCTACGTCCAAACTGACACATATCAGTAGACATACAATAAATCTTTGTGACTGCCTTTCATTGTGTTCTGAGGGTACAAGGACCTATCATTCCTCTAATTCCATTATCCAGGGATAGCAAGGTGGACAGTATGGTATATAATTTTTATATTTTGTATTCTTTCATATTCTTTTTTAGCCTTAACAATGTATATTAGCAATATTTCACTTCAGTATATATTAGAGCTATGTGATCTTTTTAAATGGCTACATACTATTCTATTGTATGGATAACTAGATTTTACTGGAGATTGGTGAACACTTCAGTTGTTTTCAAGTTGTTGCCTTTTCTCTTTTAAAACAAGGTTGGACTTCACCAACAAAGTTTATGTAAAGGTCAAGTGCTTGATATATTTTTGCTGAAGGATAAACTATTTTAGAGAGCAAACTTACACCATTGCTTTCAGCATGTTTACTAGTTACTTAGTGAAATTCTGAGATGTGCTAGATTTGCCTGTAGAATCATTGTACCATTTATTCTCCAATAACAATATAGGGAACTACTTATTCACCAACACCCACATGAAGCTTGAATTTTTATATCATACATTCTAATTGTTGAACACCTTTCTTTGCTGTATCAGTCTTATTGATGTTTTTACATCTAAAGGTTTAATCCATCTGGATCACTTTAAAGGATTAGGAAAATTTATATCATCTTAAAGTATTAATGATCTCAATAGCATTTTTCTTTTATCATTAAATTGTGAAATATAACACATCTATAGAAAAGTGCATAAATGAATAATTATAAAATAAATATCCATGTAACCTGTAACAAAATGAGTTTAAGAAATAGAACTACACAAACTCCTGGGTCCCGTCAGGTGATTTTTTATTAATCACAAAAATATTCCTTTTGCACCAGAGATAAATGCTAACCTTGCTTCTCTTTATAGTTTTATCACCTATCCTGCACTCCTAACCATTTAGTTTTGTCTGTGATTTAATTTTGTATAATTTAATCACACTGTTTTTACTCATTTGGTCTTTCTTACAGTGCTTAAATTATGTTAATAAACACCATCCGTGTTTTTATGTGTAGATCTGGTTTACTCATTCTTAATGTATATGTTATACCATTGCATGAATATGACATAATACATTTATTCATTTTTGTCTTTACAGACATTATTTCCCAATTTTTGGCTACTTACAAATGATGGTGCCATTAACATGCTTGTCTGTCTCTGATGGGTATATATTAGAAATGGAATTCCTAAATCATGGGTATCCATATTTTCGCTTTTAGTAGATAATGCCAAAATGTTTTCCGAAATGACTACATCAGCTTACATTCCCATTGGCATATTTTTTATTGGAATATGAGTTCTTTGTGAGTTATATGTGTATCAAATACCTCTCACAACCTACAGCTTGATTTTAAATATTTGTCGTACTATTTTTTAAACTTTTTATTATGGAATATTTCAAATATTTTCAAAAATAGTTTGGAACAATATAATGTTGATGTACCCACCACTAAACTACATTATTTTCTCTTTTTTTTATAGTATTTTTTCTATTACCATTTAGCCCCTTTATACCCTCCCCTGAAATCAACACACTGTTGTCCATGACCATGAATCCTTTTTCCTTTTTGCTTGATCCGTCCACCATCTAACCCCTCCTTCGACAGGTGTTATCCTGCTCTCTATCTATGAGTCTGTCCCTATTTCACTTGTTAGCTTAGTTTGTTCATTAGACTCCACATATGAGTGAAATTGTATGATGTTTGTCTTTCTCTGACAGGTTTATTTCACTTAGAATAATGTTTTCCAGGTCCATCCATGCTGTAAAAAGGGTAAAATTTTCTACTATTTTTTACGGCTGAATAGTATTCCATTAAGTACGTGTCCCATAGTTGTTTTATCCACTCATCTGTTGATGGACACTTGGGCTACTTCCATATCTTGGTCATTGTAAATAATGCTGCAATGAACATAGGGGTGCTTAAGTTCTTTTGAATTGTGATTTGGGTTTCTTCAGAAATATTCCCAGAAGTGGGATCGCTGGGTAAAAAGGCAGATCCATTTTTAATTTTTTGAAGTATCTCCATACTGTGCTCTACAGTGGTTGCATCAATCTGCATTCCCACCAACAGGGCAAAAGGGTTCCCTTTTCACCACATCTTTGCCAGCAATTGTTTTGGATTTATTGATGTTGGCCATTCTGATCAGAGTGAGGTGATATGTCACTGTGGTTTTAATTTGCATTTTTCTGACAGTTATGTTGAGCATCTTTTCATATGTCTATTGGCCATGCTGTATGTCCTCTTTGGAGAAGTGTCTATTCAGGTTCTTTGCCCAGTTTTTAATTGGGTTGTTTGTTTTTGATGTTGAGTTTTATAAGTTCTGTATAAATCTTGGATATTAACCCCTTATCAGATGTACCAGCAAATATGTTCACCTATTATGTGGGTTGTTTTTTTATTTTGTTGATGGTCTCCTTTGCTGTGCAAGAACTTTTTAGTTTGATGTAGTCCCATTTGTTTATTCTTCCTTTTGTTTCCCTTGCCTGGGGAGATATATGAGATAAAATATTGCCATGAGCAATGTCCAAAACTTTACTGCCTATGATTTCTTCTAGGATTTTTATGGTTTTGAATCTAACATTTAAGTCTTTAATTTGTTTTGAATTTATTCTTGTGCGTGGTGTAAGAAGGTGGTCTAGTTTCATTTTTCTGCATGTATCTGTCCAATTTTTCCAACACCGTTTATTGAATAAACTATCTTAAACCCATTGTATGTGCCTGCTTCCTCTGTTGAATATTAATTGGCTATAAAGTTGTGGGTTTATTTGTGGACTCCCTATTCTGTTCCATTGACCTATGTGTTTGCTTTTATGCCAGTACCATGCTGTTTTGATTACTATGGCCTTATAGTATAGTTTGATATTAGGTAGTGTGATTCCTCCAACATTGTTCTTCCTTCTCAGGATCACCATTGCTATGCAGGGCCTTTTGTGGTATATAAATTTTTGAAATATTTGTTTTAGTTCTGTGAAATACATAATTGGAATCTTGACAGGAATTCTGTGGAATATATAGATTGCTTTAGGTAGCATGGGCATTTTAATGATGTTCATTCTTCCTATACATGAACACGGTATGTGCTTCCACTTATTTGTGTCTTCTTCAGTTTCTTTCTTCAGTGTCTTATAATTTTCCAAATACAGGACTTTTACATCCTTGGCTAGATTTATTCCTAAGTATTTTATTCTTTTTGAAGCAGTTCTGAATAGGACTGTTTTCTTAATTTTCCTTTCTGTTAGTTCATTATCGGCATATAAATATACAACTGATTTTTGGATATTAATTTTGTATCCTGCTACTTTGATGAATTCACTTATCAATTCTGGTAGCTTCTTGGTGGAATATTTGGAGTTCTCAATGTACAGCATCATGTCATCTACAAATACAGTTTTCCTTCCTCTTTTCTAATTTGTGTGCCTTTTATTTCTCCTTCCTGTATGATTGCTATGGCTAGGACTTCTAGTACTATGTTGAGTAAGAGAGATGAAAGTGGACATCCCTGTCTTGTTCCTGTTCTTAGGGGGCACTTGTAGTTTTTGCCCATTGAGTATGATACTGGCAGTGGGTTTGTCATATATAGCTTTTATTATGCTTAGGTATATTTTTTGTATTCCCACTTTACTGAGAATTTTTATCACAAATGGGTGCTGGATTTTATTAAATGCTTTTTCTACATCTATTGATATGGCCATGTCTTTTTTATCCTCCATTTTGTTTATGTGGTGAATCACATTTATTGATTTGTGAATGTTGTACCAACCTTTCATTCCCAGAATAAATCCTACTGGATATTGTTGTATGACCTTTTTGATGTATTGCTGTATTCAGTTTGCTAACATTTTGTTGAGCATTTTAGCATTTATGTTCATTATGGATAATGCCCTATAATCCTTTCTTTCTTTCCTTTTTTTAAAAAATATTTGTTTGTTTGCTTATTTATTTATTTATTTTAAAGAGGGGGAAAAGAGAAAGAGAGGGAGAGAAACATCATTGTGTGGTTGCCTCTCACTTGTGCCCCCAACTGGGGACCTGATGTGCAACCTAGTCATGTGCCCTGACTGGGAATGGAACCAGCGAACTTTCTCTCCTTTTTTAGTGTCTATCTGGATTTGGAATTAGGAAAACTCTGTCCTCTTAAAATGAGTTTGGGAGCTCTCCCCACTCTTGAACTTTTTGAAGTAATTTGAGGAAGAGAAGTGTTAGTTCTTCTTGGAATGTTTGGTAAATTTCACCTGTGAAGCCACCCAGTCCAGGGCTTTTGTTTGTTGGGAGTTTCTTGATTACTACTTCAATTTTACTAGGCTTAGTCTGTCTAATCAGATTCTCTGATTCTTCACGGTTTAGTTTTGGAGGATTGTTTCTAGGAATTTATCCATTTCATCCAGGTTGTGCAATTCGTTAGTATATAATTCTTCATAATATTTTTTTACAATACTTTGTATTTCTCTGCAGCCAGTTGTTATTTCTCCTCTTTCATTTCTGATTTTATTTACTTGGGTCTGCATTCTCTTCTTTTTTCTTTTCTTGGTAGTTTGGTTAAAGGTTTGTCAATCTCGTTTATCTTTAGGAAGAACCAGCTCAGATTCATTGATACCTTGTTTCATTTTTAAAGACTTGATTTCATTTATTTCTACTCTGATCTTTATTATTTCCTTCTTTCTACTCACTTTGGGCTTTGTTTGTTGTTCTTTTCCACGTTCCTTGAAGTGTCACATTAAATTGTTTATTTGAGCTTTTCTTTGTATTTTGAGATAGGCCTATTTTTTTTTCTTCTTTTTTAAAATTTCAGTATATTCTATTGATTATGTTGTTACAAATAGTTCGAATTTTTTTCCCCTTTACTTCCCTCTGCCCAGTACCCCTCTTTCCCCAGTAATCCCACCCTCCTTAGTTCATGTCCATGGGTCATGCGTATAAGTGCCTTGGCTTCACCCTTTCCTATATCATTTTTAATTTATTAATTAATTAATTTTTAAAACACTTTCCTCCCTCTCAGACTTAAGACCCTTTATAATCTTATAAAGGACAATGAGTGAAGGTCTCGTGCTCCTCTAGCTGCTTCAATCTGGGCATGGTCATCGTTCTACCTACCCTTGGGTCCAGAAATCCCTAATAAGAGTTGGGGTGTAGTGGAGAGGGTGGCTTTCCCACAGGGGGAAGGATCTTGTAGACTCCAGGTCAGTTGACTGTCCCCAGACAACAGCGTGCTTGTTTTAACAGGCTGGCATCCTTGTTGTATTAGAGAATGACTCAGGTAATGAGATAATAATATTATGCCCTCTGGTTCAATTTTGCTCATTTGTTTGTGTTCATTAGCCTCCTGTAATAGGTGATATCATATGGTATTTTTCTTTCATTTCCTGATTTATTTCACAGAACATAATTTTCTCTAGTTTCATCCAAGTTGTAGCAAATGGTAGAAGTTCTTTCTTTCTTTCTTTCTTTCTTTCTTTCTTTCTTTCTTTCTTTCTTTCTTTCTTTCTTTCTTTCTTTCTTTCTCTTTCTTTCTTTCTTTCTTTCTTTCTTTCTTTCTTTCTTTCTTTCTTTCTTTCTTTCTTTCTTTCTTTCTTTCTTTCTTTCTTTCTTTCTTTCTTTCTTTCTTTCTTTCTTTCTTTCTTTCTTTCTTTCTTTCTTTCTTTCTTTCTTTCTTTCTTTCTTTCTTTCTGCTACATAGTACTCCATAGTTTGGCTATTATAAATAGCGCTACTATGAACATAGGGGTGCATAGGATTTTTTGAATTGGTGTTTCAGGATTCTTTGGATATAATCCTAGCAATGGAATTGCTGGTTCAATAGGATTTTTTGAATTGGTGTTTCAAGATTCTTTGGATATAATCCTACCAATGGAATTGCTGGTTCAAAAGGCAGTTTCATTTTTATTTTTTTGAGGTAATTCCAAACTGTTTTCCATAGTGGCTGTATCATTCTGCATTCCAAGCAACAGTGCACTAAGGTTCCCTTTTCTCTGCATCCTCGCCAGCACTTGTTTGTTTATTTGTTGATGATGGCCATTCTGACTGGTGTGAGGTGGTATCTCATTATGGTTTTTATTTGCATCTCTCTGATGGCTAGTGATGTTGAGCATACTTTCATATGCCTTTGGACCCTCTGTATGTCCTCTTTGGAGAAGTGTTTGTTCAGGTCTTTTGCCCATTTTTAAATCAGGTTGTCTGTCTTCTTGGTGTTGAGTCATGTAAGTTCACTATATATTTTGGAGATCAATCTCTTCTCTGAGGTATCATTGCCAAATATATTTTCCCATATGGTTGGTTCCCTTTTCATCTTGCTGATGTTTTCTTTTGCTGAGAAGAAACTCTTTAGTTTGATGTAGTCCCACTGGTTTATTCTTTCCTTTACTTCCCTTGCCTTAGGAGATACATCAGAGAAAATGTTGCTGCATGGGATATCTGAAAATGCCCTGCCCATGTTTTCCTCTAGGACCTTTATGGTGTCACAGCTTACATTTAAGTCTTTGAAACACCTGGAGTTTATTCTGGTGTATGGTGTAAGTTGGTGGTCCAATTTCTTTTTTTTTTTTTGCATGTCCCTGTCCAGTTCTCACAGCACCATTTGTTGAAGAGGATCTTTACACTTCATTTTATGTTTCTTCCCCCTTTGTCAAATATTAGTTGACCGTATAAACCTGGTTTTATTTCTGGGGTCTCTATTCTGTTCCATTGATCTATATGTCTGTTCTTATGCTAGTACCAGACTGTTTTGATTATTGTGGCCTTCTATTATAGTTGGTACCAGGTATTATGATTCCTCCTACTGTGTCCTTCTTCCTCAAGATTACTGTGGCTATTCACGGTCTTTTTTGGTTCCATATAAATTTTTGAAGTATTTTTTTTAGGTCTGTGAAATATGTCGTTGGTATTTTAATAGAAATTGCATTGAATCTATAAATTGCTTTGGATATTATGGACATTTTAATGATGTCTATTCTTCCTATCCATGAACATGGTTTATGCTACAATTTATTTGTATCTTCCTTAATTTCTTTCTTCAGTGTTTTGTAGTTTCTAAGTACAGGTCTTTTACCTACTTGAGAAAGTTAATTCCTAGATAATTTATTTTTCTTGTTGCTGTAGTAAATTGGATTTTTTAAAGTTTCTATCTCTGATATTTTATTGTTTGTGTACAGAAATGCCTTTGATTTCCTTTTTTTATTGATTATATTGTTACAACAGTTCCAATTTTCTCCCCCTTGCTCCCCTCCACCCAGCATCCCCCTCCCCCAGCAATCCCCCCCAAGTCCATACCCCTGGTTCGTAAAAATTAACTATCCCCCCCCTCTCAAATACTAGGACCCATTGTAATCTTGTAAAGGACAATGGGTGAAGGTCTCAAGCTCCTCTAGCTGCTTCAAGCTGGACATAGTCGTCGTCCTACCTACCCTTGTGTCCAGAAAACCCTAATAATAGTGGGGGTGTGGAGGGGAGGTTGGCCTTCCCACATGGGGAAGGATCATGCAGACTCCAGGTCAGTTGGCTGTCTCCGGTCAACGGCGTGCTTGGTTTAACAGGCTGGTTTCCTTGTTGTGTTCTGGGGGCAACAGATTTGGCGAAAAGGGTTAAAAGACATCATTCAATCCATAACTACTAGATGACAAAAGGCAGGGATTAATTTTTCAATGTTCCATATTAGGAAAAAAAAAAAAAGGGGGCTTCTTTGTAAGAAGGTGTGCTAGGCACATCTCACCTGTCCAAAACCCTTTTGCCCATTATACTTAGTTTGGGCTGAGGTAAATAGTTTAGGTTTTTCTCCTCTCAGACTTCTGGGCCTTTTCTGTCCAAGCCATTAGGATAGAAAAGAGAAACCCGTTTTAAAGTGAAGCCCTTAGATCACCCCATTCTTCACCAACCCAGCCATTTACTTCAGCCAAACCATTGAGTCTCAGGAGGCAGCGCTGCAGAGAGGATTAAGTGAGGCTTATGCGTACAGACAATCACTCAGGTAATGTGATCATAGGCTTATGTCCTTTGAAAACAGAAAACACGTGTTAATTTATGTGACATAACCCACAAACAAGTCTCTAAATCTGTAAGACTGTCTTATTGGGAAGACATCCAGTTGCAAGGCACTTGAAATTCTATTTGCCTGCAACTTGAATATCTTTGATGATATCACAGACATGGTTTAATTTTCAAGTGAAACCATATTTTAAATGAGAAGAAACTTTTAAGACGGTTAGTTGCCCTATTTTATACTCTACTACTGATCATTGTGATTTTCCTTGAATAATAATTTTTCTCCCTAAGGTTACCCTCCTTGTCTTTAAAGGGACTACATTAAGTCCATTTTTAATTTATGCTGTTCGTTTGCATAAACATAACAAGAGCAGCAAATGATCACTTATGATCTTTAGTTCTGCTTTGCTGGAACTTACCCAAGGAATATTTGGGGTGACCCTCAGTCTGTTTTTCAGGGCACAGAAGCTGAGCCACATATCTGGCATTCATCCTTGCCTGTACACACCTGTTTTTTCCAAGTCTTTCTGGTTTTTCATTGTGCCTTAAGGTCCTTTCTAGCCATCTTTCAGGAAAACAACCTTCGTTCTTTCCCTGGAAAGATTGCTGTGGACCGCACAACCAACCATGGTACCAGGCCTTTTATCTCACGGGCTTTTATTACCTTTGAAAGTCATTCCCAGTTCCTCAGGGCTTTTTGGTAACAATCTGAGCCCAAGTATGTTTCCTTTAGGCTTGATATTCCAGTCAAAGACTTGGTCAAAAAAAAAAAAAAAAGGAACCTCTATTAACAACTGGTCTTACTAGTTCTATGCAAAGAAACTTATGTCATTACTTACTTGTTTAGAATGCCAAACTCTGGAGGGATCAAATAGGGAGAAAAATATACATCGTGAAGGAAAATCTTTGTCCTAATATTCACTGAACTGGCATTTCCATTCTTCATATTTTCATTTTTCCCTCACTAAAAAAATTTTTTTGTTTGTTTTTCCATTACAGTTGTCTGACTTTTTTACCCCTCTTGCTTCCCTGCACTCTGTCCCTCCCTTCCCCCACATTTAGTCTCCACTCAGTTGCCCAAGTCCGTGGGTCATTCATATATATATATATTTTTTTTTACTTCACCCTTCCCCTTCTTACACCCTTCTCTTCCTCCCCCACCCCTTGTTACTGTTAGTCTACTTCTTGTGTACATACCTCTGGTTCAATTTTGCTCATTTGTTTGTGTTGTTCATTAGTTTCCTGTAATAGGTGACAGCATAAGGTATTTTTCTTTTGTTGCCTGGCTTATTTCACTAAGCATAATTTTCTCTAGTTCCATCCATGTTGTTGCAAATGGTAGAAGTTCCTTCTTTCTTTCTGCTACATAGAATTCCATTGTGTAAATGTACCACAGTTTTTTGATCCACTCATCTACAGATGGGCATTTAGGTTGTTTCCAGCACTTGGCTATTGTAAATAGTGCTGCTATGAACATTGGAGTGCATAGGTTCTTTTGAATTTGTGTTTCAGGATTTTTTGGATATAATCCTAGCAATGGAATTGCTGGTTCAAAAGGCAGTTCCATTTTTAGTTTTTTGAGGAAATTCCAAACTGTTTTCCACAGTGGCTGCACCAGTCTGCATTCCCACCAGCAATGCACCAGGGTTCCCGTTTCTCTACATCCTCTCCAGCACAAGTTGTTTGTTGATTTGTTGATGATGGCCATTCTGACTGGTGTGAGGTGGTATCTCATTGTGGTTTTTATTTCCATCTCTCTGATAGCTAGTGATGTTGAGCATACTTTCATATGTCTATGGGCCCTCTGTATGTCTTCTTTGGAGAAGTGTTTGTTCAGGTCTTTTGCCCATTTTTTAATTGGGTTGTCTGTCTTCTTGGCGTTGAGTCGTATGAGTTCTTTATATATTTTGGAGATCAATCCCTTGTCTGAGATGTCATTGGCGAATATATTTTCCCATATGGTTGGTTTCCTTTGCATCTTGCTGATGTTTTCTTTAGCTGAGCAGAAACTTTTTAGTTTGATGTAGTCCCATTTGTTTATTCTTTCCTTTATTTCCCTTGCCTTAGGAGATATATCAGTGAAAATGTTGCTACGTGGGATATCTGAAATTTTCCTGCCTATTTTTTCCTCTAGGACTTTTATGGTATCACGGCTTACATTTAAGTCTTTGATCCATTTTGAGTTTATTCTGGTGTATGGTGTGAGCTGGTGGTCTAATTTCATTTTTTTGCATGTCCCTGTCCAGTTCTCCCAACACCATTTGTTGAAGAGGCTCTTTTCCCTCCATTTGATGTTCTTTCCCCCTTTGTCAAATATTAGTTGACCATATTAACCTGGGTTTATTTCTGGGCTCTCTATTCTGTTCCATTGATCTATATGTCTGTTTTTATGCCAGTACCAGACTGTTTTGATTACCGTTGCCTTGTAGTATAGTTTGATATCAGGTATTGTGATTCCTCCTACTGTGTTCTTCCTCAAAATTGCTGTGGCTATTCGGGCTCTTTTTTGGTTCCATATAAATTTTTGAAGTATTTGTTCTAGGTCTGTGAAATATGTTGCTGGTATTTTAATAGGGATTGCATTGAATCTATAAATTGCTTTGGGTAGTATGGACATTTTAATGATGTTGATTCTTCCCATCCATGAGCATGGTATATTTATTTGTATATTCTTTAATTTCTTTCTTCAGTGTTATGTAGTTTTCTGTGTACAGGTCTTTTACCTCTTTGGTTAAGTTTATTCCTAGGTATTTTATTTTTCTTGTTGCTGTGGTAAATGGGATTTTTCTTTCAGTTTCTATCTCTGAGTTTTTATTGTTGGTGTATAAAAATGCCTTCGATTTCTTAATGTTGACTTTGTATCCTGCCATTTTGCCGAATTCACTTATTAGGTTCAGTAGTTTTTTTGTGGAGTCTAAAGGGTTTTCTATGTACACTATCATGTCATCTGCAAATAATGACAGTTTTACTTCCTCTTTTCCAATTTAGATGCCTTTTATTTCTCTTTCTTGTCTGATTGCTGTGGCTAGAACTTCCAAGACTATGTTTAATAGGAGTGGAGAGAGCGGACATCCTTGTCTTGTTCTTGATCTCAGGGGGAATGCTCTCAGTTTTTGCCCATTGAGTATGATGTTGGCTTCAGGTTTCTCATATATGGCCTTTATTATGTTGAGGTATGCTCCCTCTATTCCCATTTTGCTGAGAGTTTTTATCATAAATGGGTGTTGTACTTTATCAAATGCCTTTAGAGCATCTATTGATATGATCATGTGGTTTTTGTATTTCATTTTGTTTAGGTGGTGTATTACATTTACTGATTTGCAAATATTAAACCATCCTTGAATCCCTGGAATGAATCCCACTTGATCGTGGTGTATGATCTTTCTAATGTGTTCCTGGATTCAATATACCAATATTTTTTTTGAGGATTTTAGCATCTCTGTTCATCAGCAATATTGGCCTGTAGTTCCATTTCTTTGTTGTGTCTTGATCTGGTATTGGAATTAAAGTATTACTGGCTTCAGAGAAAGAGTTTGGGAGCCTTCTCCCTTCTTGGATTTTTTGGAATAATCTGAGGAGGATAGGAGTTAGTTCTTTCCTAAATGTGTAAAATTCGCCTATGAAATCATCCGGTCCAGGGCTTTTGTGTGCCGGGAGTTTTTTGATTACTGCTTCAATTTCACTAGTTGTTATTGGTCTGTTCAGGCTTTCTGCTTCTTCTTCATTCAGTTTTGGAAAATTTTATGTTTCCAGAAATTAGTCCATTTTATCTAGGTTGTCAAATTTCTTGTGATACAGTTGTTCATAATAATTTCTTACAATCCTTTGTATTTCTGTGGTATCGGTAGTGATTTCTCCTTTTCATTTCTGATTTTATTTATTTCGGTCCTCTCTATTTTTTTCTTGATGAGCCTTGTTAAATGCTTGTCAATTTTGTTTATCTATTCAAAGAATTATCTCTTGGTTTTATTGATCTTTTAAATTGTTTATTTATTCTTTGTCATGTATTTCTGTTCTGATCTTGATGATTTCCTTCCTTCTACTCACACTGGGCTTTTTGTTGTTGTTGTTCCTCTAGTTATTGTAGCTGTAGAATTAGATTTTTTATTAGAGATTCTTCTATCCTTTTTAGGTAGGCCTGTATTGCTATGAACTTTTCTCTCAGTACTGCTTTCACTGTATCCCATATGTTTTGGGTTGTTGTGTGTTCATTATCATTAGTTTCCAGAAACTTTTTGATTTCTTCCTTGATGTCATTGTTAACCCATTCATTATTTAATAGCATGTTATTCATTCTCCATGACTTTGAATGTTTTTGTGTTTTTTCCTTGAGGTTGATTTCCAGTTTCAAGTCATTATGATTTGAGAAGATGCTTAATATAATTTCAATTTTCTTGAATTTGTTGAGGCTTGTTTTGTGTCCTACCATGTGGTTTATCTTTGAAAATGTTTCATGTGCACTTGAAAAGAATGTATATTTTGCTTCTTTGGGGTGAAAAGTTGTATATGTATCAACTAAGTCCATTTCATCAAGAGTGTTGTACAATGCCTCAATATCCTTGATGTTTCTTTGCTGTGAAGATCTGTCCATTGTTGAAAATGGGGTGTTAAGGTTCCCTACTATGAGTGTTTTGCTGTCTATATACTTCCTGAAGTCTTTCAAAAATTTTCTTACATATTTGGGTGCTCCTATGTTGGGTTCATATATGTTTACAAGCGTTATATCTTCTTGATAAATTTTTTCCCTTAAGTATTATGAAATGTCCTTCTTTGTCTCTATTTATGGCGGTTGCTGTGAAGTCTGTTTTGTCTGATATGAGTTTTGCTACCCCTGCTTTTATTTCATGTCCATTTGCTTGAAATGTTTTTTCCACACCTTCATTTTAAGTCTGTGTAGATTTTTTATTCTAAGGTGTGTGTCTTGTAGACAGTATATATGTGGGTCATCAGAGAAGGAAAACTCTGACTCCAAAAAACCTCCGCTGCCTTGCGGCATACCTCTTCAGGGGAAAGGCTAAGGGAGTAAACCCCGACAGAAAATCCGGAGCCGGAGTCCCTAAGGCGGTTTGACGTTGTAGTCAACACCGGCAACTCCTGCGGTGCACCTGAAGCCAAGCTGTATTGACTCCGTCTTTCCCTTGGACCCTTCAGCTGCGAAGAGAAGGGGGGTCTGCTGCATGGGCAACAGCAGACCCTCCATATCACCCTGCCCAGGCTCTGTAGCTTCAGCTTCACTGGAGAGGACACTCCAGCGTCATCGCAAGATGTCGATTCAACACGGGAGGAGACAATGTCACTCCCGAGTCAGACTGCACAGCCATTCTCGGCGGTGCAGATAAGACTCTTAAGAAGCTACACCATCGTCTCTCGAGACGGACGGCTGCCAACGATATGTGGGTCATGCTTTCTAATCCATTCAGCTACCCTATGTCTTTTGATTGGTGCATTTAATCCATTTACCTTTAAGGTTGTTACCTATAGGTACTTATTCATTGTCATTTTCCTCCTTTGTGCTTTTGTTCCTCTGTGTCTCTCTCTGTTTCTTCGTCTTCTTAAAGCAGACCCTTTAGCATCTCTTGCAATTCTAGTTTGGTGGAGATGTGTTCTTCTAGCCTCCTTTTGTCTAGGAAACTTCTTATTTCACCTTCCATTTTGAATGAGAGCCTTGCTGGGTAGAGTATTCTTGGTTGTAGGCCTTTGGTTTTTATTGCTTGGAATATTTTTTGCCATTCTCTTCTGGCTTGTAGTGTTTCTGCTGAGAAATTTGATGCTAGCTTCATTGGAGCTCCCTTGTATATTATTAGCTGTTTCTCTCTTACTGCTTTTAACATTCTCTCTTTGTCTTTCAATTTTGCCATTTTAATTATGATATGTCTTGAAGTGGGCCTGTTGAGGTTCATCTTCATTGGGATCCTCTGTGCTTCCTGGACTTACATGACTCTTTCTCTCATCATGTTAGGGAAGTTTTCTGTCATTAGTTTTTCAAACAGGTTTTCTATCCCTTGCTCCTCATCTTCTCCTTCTGGTATTCCTATGATACGGGTGTTTTTATGTTTTATGTTGTCCTACAGCTCTCTTAAAATCTCTTCATTCTTGTTCAGTCTTTTTTCATTTTGTTGCACTGTCTGGGAATTTTTTTCTCCGTTGTCCTCCAGCTCGCTGATCCAATCTTCGGCTTCCTCTAGCTTGCTTTTGATTCCTTCTACTGTGTTCTTCAATTCAGAAATTGTATTCTTCATTTTCTCCTGGCTCTTATTGATAGCTTCTATGTCCTTTTTCATGCTGGTGTAATTCTCAGTAAGTTCCTTGTAGTTTCCCTTCAGTTCTTTTTAGTTTTCTTTGAGCTTGCTAGTCTCTTTGACCTTCTCTATAATCTATGTTTTGAATTCCATGCCTGGTAGTTTGCTTTCCACTATTTCATTTAGCACTCTTTCTGGGATCCCTCCTTTCCTTTCAATGGATTTTTTTCCCCTCTCCCCATTTTTGTGACTCTTTCTGTTTGTTGCTGCTTCTTACATCGATCTGCACTTCCTGAATCTGACCCTGATGGCATCAGATCATCTACCAGTCTGGGCCTGGACAGCCTATTGGAGACTACCAGAGATCTACTGCTTTTGTCTGTCTCCTTTAGTTGTTAATCTATTCAATCTGTGATCAGCCATCAGGCCTAAGTACCGAGGGTTGGGCAGATTAATTCCTGTGGGTGGGGCTTTTGCTTCCCCTCAGGCTGATGCCACTTGGAGGGGAATGGTCTGCCTGCAGTATTGGGAATGAGTCAGCACTGGGACTCGTTCAGCTGCTCCCACAGTTCTCTTCTCAAAACCACTGCCCCAAATTCTCCCCAAACGTCTCTAGTCCTCTCTGCCCTCCTCCTGCTTGAGCCTAGAGTAAATGGGTGCAAAAATATTTTTGTATGTGATCTGTTTAAGAGCTCTTTTTCTCCAGCTGTTTCTTTCAGATCAGCAAAAATCCTTGTGGCTTTTCACTTTTCACAGCTGGATGCTATTTTACTTTCCACTCTGTTGCTGTAGACTGGGAAGCCCAGCTGGGGGTATAGGCCCTGCCCTTCTCAGGGGGAACCCCTGGCTGGTGAGCTATTTCTCAGTCCCTTCAGTTGCCACCCGTGGGAGCCCAGCCAGCTCTTTCACGTCTCAGCAGTTCCTACTGGTCACATTGTGAGGAAGCGGCCTTTTCTGTCTCTCCGTGGTTATAAGACTTCTCTCCAGCTAGTGTTCAGTTGGTTATTCTAGATGATTTCTCCACAATTAAGTTGCAAGTCCAGACTGGTCCTGGGATGAGGTTAGCGTAACTTCCACTTACTCCTGTTCTTGAGATAGGCCTTTAATGTTATGAATTTCCCTCTTAGTACTGTTTTCCCTGTGTCCCACAGACTTTGGTTTGTTGTGTTCTCATTTTCACTTGTTTCAAGGTATTTTTTGATTTCTTCCTTGATCGCATTGTTAACCTATTCATTGTTTAAGAACATTTTGTTTAGCTTCCATATCTTTGTGTATTTTTCAGTGTTCTTCTTGTGATTGATTTTACTTTCATAGCATTGTTGTCAGACGCTTGATATGGTTTCAGTCTTCTTAAATTTATTGAGACTTGTTTTGTGTCCTAACATGTGGTCCATCCAAGAAAACGTTTCATGTGCACTTGAAAAGTATGCATATTCTGCTGCTTTGGGGTGAAATGCTCTGAATATCTCAATTAAATCCTTTTGATCTAGTGTTCATTTAAGGCTGATGTCTCCTTGTTGATTTTCTGTCTGAAAGACTTATCCATTGAAGTCAATAAGGTATTAAGATCCCCAACTATGACTGTATTTCTGTCTATCTCTCACTTTACGTCAATTATGATTTGTTCTACATATTTAGGTGCTCCTATGTTGGATGTATAAATGTTTATAAGGGTCATATCCTCTTATTGTATTGCTCCCTTTATCATTATGTAGTGTCCTTCTTTGTTTCTTACTGTAGCCTTTGTTTTAAAGTATTTTGTCAGATGTAAATATTACTACCCAACTGTTTTTCCTTTCCATTTGCATGAAATATTTTTTCCATCCCTTTACTTTTAGTCTGTGTGTATCTTTCAATCTGAGTTGGGTCTCTTAGAGACAGCATGTATATGGGTCTTGTTTTGTTATCCATTCAGCTACCCTATGTCTTTTTGTTGGAGCATTTAAGCCACTTACATTTAAGGTCTTTATTGATAGATATGTTTTTAGTGACATTTTATTTTTAAAATAATTTCCTCCATTTTTTTCTTTTTCTTTTTCTTTTTCTTAAAGCAAGCCCTCTAACATTTGTTGCAGTACCAGTTTGGTGTTAATAAACTCCTATTCTTTATCTTGTCTGGGAAGTTCTTTATCTCCTTCGATTTTAAATGATAGCTTTGCTAGCTAATGTAGCATTGGTTGTAGTCCTTGCTTTTCATCACCTTAAATATTTCATGCCAATCCATTCTAGCCTGAAATGCTTCTGTTGGGAAATGA